>NW_006293088.1:5741008-5757296 GCF_000327345.1 Myotis davidii | reverse complement strand
AGGAATGCAGCCTGGAGTCAAAGGCTTTGTCACAGCCTACTGAAAGCCTGGAAGCACAACCTGGATTGACCAAATTCTGAAGACAGAATTTAGGTGTGGACTGGGCCAAGAGGAAACAGTTTAAAACTGAGGAGGCTGAATATGACAAGCAGGGGGACAAGTGGCTTCTGAAGTGGCAAAGGCTGTCTTTGCCGATGAACTTCCCCTCCTACCTGCTCAAGGCATGGGAGAACTGCCCTTTCCAAGAACGCCTAAGACTGCTGAATCCCAGACCTGGAATTGGCAGCTCCACATGCTAAAATGATCAGAAATGTACGATGAAGACACTGATGGAGGACATGGAAAAGCTTCTCTAGAATGGGACACTTCTGTGAAAAAGTCTGAAAGAGATCATGGGATGACCACGACCCGAGGAACTGTACACGGCGGCACTGGTCAATGAGAACATCAGGCAACGCTGTGGGAAGAGCTGGATGCAGGTGACCAGCGGCTGGGTCTAGAGCTGCGGTGCTCAGTGCTGGCCACCCACTGGAATCAGGCTAAGGAGATGCTGCTCCTGGGTTTGGATTTATTTGGTCCAAATAAATCCCGGAAGTTTGGATTTATTTGGTCTGGGAAGTGGCCTGGCCTTAAGTGCCACTTATTAAAGACATTTTCGTCACCCGGCTGGCATGGCTCAGAGGTTGAGCATCCACCTATGAACCTTGGAGGTCATGCATCAATTCCTGGTCAGGGCATATGCCCGGGTTGCAGGCTCGATCCCCAATGTGGGGCATGCAGGAGGCAGCTGATCAATGGTTCTCTCTCTTCATTGATATTTCTCTCTCATTCTCTCTCCCTCTCTCTGAAATCAATAAAAAATATATTTAAAAAAATATATATATATTTAATAAAAAAAGACATTTTCTTCTATTCCCAGAGAAGAATAAAAGGAGGCTAGAAAGCAGCAGTCCTCATAGCGAAAGGCTCAGGTGAAAAGCCTTTGAGTGACTTGCTTCGAAGCAAACAAGCCTGTGAGGAGGGCGGGCTGGCCACCTAGGGCTTTCTACCAGGCTCACCTGCAGCCGCTCCCACCAGATCTGGCGGATGATCTCGCGTCGCTCGGGGACAAGCTTGTACTGGATAACCTCCTCCAGCTCGGACAGCATGTGGCAAGAAACCATGGCCTGACAAAAGCAAACCACATTCCAACTTAGTGCTACACGAGCCATCCAAAAGCCAGGCTTCATTTCAGTCACTCCTGGTGCAGGGTGTCTGCTGAGAAGAAGCAGGCCTGTGCTTAGCAGCTCAGCCGTGAGTCCTCAGTAGCCCACTCTGAGAAAAAGAGCTGGATGGGCCCCTAAAACAATACTCACCCCGTATGCCCGGCTGTAGCTCTCTCCCGCCATAGCAGTTAGCTCGGCATCCAGCAGGTCCCTGGCTTTGTCGATGCACTAGGAGAGAAACAGGGAGCCCCTGGAGTTGAGCGCTAGACTTGGGAGCTGAGGGTAGTGCTGTTATTTTCAGGCTTTTCAACGAGCTGCAGAAGTTACCTGTCTCACTTCAATTCCAATAATAAAGAGAAAAATTCACCAAAGAAGGGAAGAAACCTCTTCCTAAAGCTGAATGGCAAGGGAAGGGTACTGGTGTATGGCAGCCAAAAGCTTAACATCTATGATAACACCCCAAATCTTGGGTAAGGAGAGAGGGGAAATGTGTGCTTAGAATCACCGTGCTCTTGCATATCAAGAGGACAATTTGGGTATCTACCTGCTTTCACCTTTTTCTTGCAGGTCACATTTGTGAAACTAGAGTGTGCAAACACTCACGTGGCTTGGGGTGGGGTCATCTCTGGCTGAGAAGCACCTGTCCTCATGAGGGTGCCTCTGACATTGGGAGAAGAATGCCCGGGCTTCTCCATGTACAAACGGGGCTTTGGGCCAATGACTGGATGGCCCACGTCTCAGTTCTTGTCACTAAATCAAGGCCCCAGGGACGGCCAATGGGACTGCAATTGCAGCCTACGCTGTTTCTCCAGTTAAAAACCCATCATGCGGAGCTTTTCCTTGTTTGAATGTTTAAGGTTAATTTCTATGTCCCCCTCCTTTAAGTGCTCAGGTCATTTACCCAAGCACCTCATTCAAGACAGTCTGGTGCCCGACAGGGTGGATGTGATTGCTTCATTATGTCATTCTGCAAGTCAGCACAGGGCTGTCAAATAAAGCACTGGCTTTTCTGGAAGGTCATCAACGTGCGACACACCTACAGAACCAGAAGACACCTGTGACTGATTTCTGCTGCAGGGGGGATGGCTGATGAAACAGTTTCTCTCTGTGGCAAGGACCGCCAAGGCAAGTGGTAAGAAGGATGCAGTGATGACATTGTATCCAAGAAGCTAACTCCGAAAGTGATGCCATGGTCCCTTCTGGAACACACCTGTCCATCTCTAAAGGAAAGTGGCCCTGGCTAATGTGCTGGCAGCCTACTTCTTCTGAGAGTGACACTCTCTGAGGAGCTCACTGAACTGGACTCCAGAGCTGAAGGGCAGCAGCCTGTTTGCACAGGCACCATGTGCCTAGGAACTGACAGGCCACGTATAATTACCTTGTTTTTGCTAGATGGTCTGGGTACACATGTGGTTTTTACCTGTTGTGCCAGGGAGAAGAGGTCCTGATGTAGCGCCAGCACGGCTCTGTAAAATGCCCCATCGTGGGTGTCCCGAGGGATCATACAGGTGTATTCCTCCATGCTGTCCCACTGACCTACACACACACACACACACACACACACACACACACACACACACGCACACGCACACCGTGGGGGGCGGGGGAGAGGGAGAGAAGCATTAGGGTGGCCAACTTCCTGGGCTAAAGGCAGCATCTCAAAGAGACCTTGTCATTGTTACTTGCACTTAGTTTGGGGTTCAAACAAGACAAACTTGAGCCTGATGTATCAAAATCCTACAGAGAACCCTCCACACTCTGTGAGGTTGAGCAACCCATTCCCACAAACAAAGCCACACCTGTCTTCTGAACACAGGACTCCACGCTGCCCCAGGGAGCTCCATGAAGGATGGGAGGAATGGCCTGAGTGCAAAGCCCGCATGACAAGAGGGTTTGATGCAGTACCTCATTAACCTGGAGAACTCGCTCAGGTTTCTCTAGGTGAGATGGAATGGCTTTCTTCCTCACTAGTGAAGCATCTCCCAGTTCAATGGTACATTGGAAATTACATTTCCCCTTAACAACTGAAAATGGCCATTATCCAGACAGGGGACAGGATTAGACAAATAGTTTGCCCTTCTTACTCTGGCAGTACCTTTGCCTCGGAAGGCAGGAGATAAATAGAAAGATGGCCTAGGTCATGGCACAGTAGCCTGTGTCGTGGCCGAGTGGGAAAATGTTTGCAGCCAGGAACGCAGCTGGAATGGCTTCCCCTGGTGGGGTAAGCATGTATCGAATGCCAGGGGTTCTAAGACCATCTGCAGAAAAGATATCAGCTTCATTAGCTGCAAACTGCAGGGCTGCCAATTTCATAAGGCATTTTCCTGCCTTTCACTCCTGCCCAGGAGCTCATCCATTCTCTATGCCTCTGGGTAAAAGCAAAATAGCAAACAATGACTCCTCAGGAAGTAATTTATTTTAGAAAAATGTGTTGGATCCAGCCCAGAGCTCATGAAAGGAAAGGCTATAAGCTCTGTGACTCAAGAGGGATAGAATGTGGGTGGAAGGTTATGTAACCTTCCTCGGGGCTTGATGGGTGAAGTGCTTCTCCTGCAACATCCTCTGGACCCTCCCCGCTCATCAACATCTCTGGAACAGACACTGGTCACCCCCCTCAACTGGGGGTTGAGGTCAGAAATCTACTGTCTGTGGGGGTTAAAAGGAAACCTCTGCTTTCAAATACTTGAAGAATGGGAGTAAGGCAGGCAGCAAGGAGGAGAAGAGAGAAAACAAAATTGCTAAAATGTTTATAATTGTTAGAGACAGTGAAAGGAATATGGGGGCTCAATAGATGATCTTCTTCACTTTTATATATGTTGGGAAAGTTAAGAAATAAAAGGAGACAGACAGCTCTCTTCTCTCTTTGTTTCTGCTTGGGTGAAAGACATGATGGGTGGAGCTCCAGCAACTGTACTGGATCATGAGGTAGACTGAACACAGAGGCCCCATGCAAAGCAGAAATAGGGAAAAAGGCTAACGACAATGGAGACAGAATACTAGTCTGGGAATGCCTACTTGAGATTTCTTTAATCAGAGAGAAAATAAACCAGTAACTTGTTTAAAGCAAAAAGACAAGCCCCAAACAAAACCAAATACACCTAAGTCATCTGAATTTTGATGCTTGTTCACTGCTTTCCTTGGCTTCCCCGTGCAAAGCCATTTTTACCCAAGTCTAACAAGTTAGTCAAAATCATCCGGTAGGGACAGATGCAAAAGACAGAGGCGCACAGACTGCTTGGCACTTCTGCAGATCTGACATCCTACCTGCAGCCGCAGTACCTTGCTTTCTTTTCTGATGTGAGCACCCAGCCTCACTCTCCGCACACTGACTAGGGCGCCTATGAGGGAAGCCTTACCTAAACCCCATGCAGCTGCAGCAGCCATCCGGGCCATCTTGGCTTGGGTCTCATCGTTAACCAGGGTCCACTTTTCACAGCACTGCTGGTGGAGCTGTCCCCTGGAGGAAAAGAATTATATGTTTGGGTTAACCAAAATCACCTCTATAACTTTGCCGCTCTTTTGCCTCTTGGGTTAGCTGAGGACCACAGAGGAAGTGGATGATAGGGACCTGCTTTGAACCATGAGCCTTTAAATCAGTGGTTCTCAACCTTCCTAATGCCGTGAACCTTTAATACAGTTCCTCATGTTGTGGTGACCCCCAACCATAAAATTATTTTCGTTGCTACTTCATAACTGTAATGTTGCTACTGTTATGAATCATGATGTAAATATCTGATATGCAGGATGTATTTTCATTGTTACAAATTGAACATAATTAAAGCACAGTGATTAATCACAAAAACAATATGTAATTATATATGTGTTTTCCGGTGGTCTTAGGCGACCTTTGTTGAAAGGGTCATTCAACCCCCAAAGGGGTCGCGACCCACAGGTTGAGAACCACTGCTTTAAATGAAAAGCACTTTCAACTGGATCACACGACAGAGAAGTGACTGGCAATTTGTTGTTCCTATGGCCTGGTACTCATAATTTATCTGACAGTGAGTTATCAAAATAGGGACCATGTCTAACTTGATTCGATGTGAAATGTCCTGAACTTCTGGCCCCCTTCATAAATATTAAATACCATCTCTTGCATGCCAATGAACTCTAACTCATTCCCTCTGGCAGGCCTAGAGAGAAAGCGATCTGAAGAGACACATCTGGACATTCGTTTTTAGCTCAAAGCTATAGGGAGAACTGGCTCTTCGAAGGCTTACACCCATGGTTGCAGGCTGAAATGAAACTCAAATGAAATCAATCTGCACCGAAGGAAGAAGGCTCTTCAATGGTCATATGCTGCTTATTCTCAGAGGTTTGCACAATTACCATGAGTGTGGCTAAAGACTATGAGATATTGAGATTATGAGTGATCTCAACAGACTCTGGTACTCATTTTCCCTCCCAAATAAAAGCAAAAGTTTATTTAGAAAGTCCAAGAGGTAGAAAAAGTGAGCCAGCTGGGCTGCATGGGCTCAGGGAACGAATTACAGAGGCAAAAGAAGGGCCCTTGGAGCTTAGCGGAGAGAGAGAGAGAACAAAGGCACGCGCCTTGAGGAAAGCAGGGATAGCAGAATTCAAAGCTTGTTGCCACAAACAATTCAGCATCCCTCTAGTCTTTTGTCAGGACTACCCCCTTCTGGGCCCAGGGTCTAAGGCAGTGGTTCTCAACCTTCTGGCCCTTTAAATACAGTTCCTCATGTTGTGACCCAACCATAAAATTATGTTCATTGCTACTTCATAACTGTAAAGTTGCTACTGTTATGAATCGTAATGTAAATATCTGATATGCAGGATTGTCTTAGGCGACCCCTGTGAAAGGGTTGTTCGACCGCCAAAGGGGTCGCAACCCACAGGTTGAGAACCACTGGTCTAAGGGTTTAGCTTTTTGCTTTTCATTTAGAGGAAGGGAGCAAGTTCAATGTGAAACACTATGAATGATTACCCCAAGAGACCAGGCAGAAGCAGTGCAGGAGCAGCATTCTGGGAAGGCAGCCCTGACAGTGGACACAGGTACCGCCTTCAAAGCTGCGGCTGTGTCAACAGCTGTCAGAATTCTACCCAGGGAGGTGGGGTTCCTCTCCCACAGTATTTGTTATGAGCAAGCATGCAAAAATAAAAAAGAATAAAAGAAAAAAGAACGCAGAATATACTGAGTCCTAACTCTCAAAGGCAGTGGCAGGGGGGAGGGAGCGGGGGAGAGAACAAAATCAAATTAATAAAAAATGTGGGCCGAAACTGGTTTGGCTCAGTGGATAGAGCGTCGGCCTGCGGACTGAGGGGTCCAAGATTCGATTCCGGTCAAGGGCATGTACCTTGGTTGCGGGCACATCCCCAGTGGGGAGCGTGCAGGAGGCGGCTGATCGATGTTTCTCTCTCATCGATGTTTCTGACTCTCTATCTCTCTTCCTTCCTCTCTGTAGAAAATCAATAAAATATATTTTAAAAAAATTGTAAAAATAAAAAAAATAAGAAATGTGAGACTGTGTGTGGGGCAAACATTAGGATCTGCTTTCTGACACCTCTCACTGCACACCAGGGAGGAATATGTAAAGGCTTCATCCCCAGGACTTTGACTTTCCTACCCAGTGTAGCAGCAGAAAGCTTAGAACACCAAGCAGTTGGCTGACTCCCACATAACCTGTTCTCAAGGATCCGGAGGCGATCTAAGGAACACTGTGGCGAGGGGGTTTACCTAGGCTCACTCTGGCTGCAGCTGTGGCTGTGTGCATTATGGGGCTGGAGGCTGACTCCTGTAGTTTAGCTTCCTAGAGGCAGATGAGTATGGGCACAGGGGTAGGGTCTTAACTCAGTGGTAGCCCTGGATCATTCCACCTCTAGTAAATGCCTGCCTCAGGCATGTTCAGGGTATATATTCAAAGCAAAAGCAATTTAGAATTACTCTAAATAAACTGAATAAACCATGTAAGGAATCTACATATAATCAGGAAAAGAATTCTGCTTCTCTCATCTCTTTTAAAAATCTTTTAGTCTGCTTCATTCTTAAACCCCTTGGTCAGCATCACTGCCACTTATACTTTATAGGTGATTATAAAGCTGGAATGAACCCAAGGGGTCCGAGGTAAATGGGACTGAGGACTGCAGTGTCAGGAGACCTGGATCACAGGGCTCTTGGGAGACCTCAGGCCGGCTGTGCCAACTTCTGAGATGCTCAGTTTCCCAACTGTCACATAGGTGGACTAGACACAACTGCATCTAAGATCTCTTCTCATATATCTAAGCTGTCCCTACTTAACCCATCTAAGGAAAGTAGTTGTCTTTAATTTAGAAAAGGTGGGAGGGGAAGGGACCAGGAGAGATTTCAAAGGAGGAAGAGGCAGTCCAGATAGACCTTAAAAGATGGGGAGGATTTCAAAGAGGCAAAGGAGCAGAAGAAAAGGTAGGCAATTCAGGAAACTGAAGGAACAAATGCAGAGAAAAATTCTGTGGGGTTTGGAGAAGAGCAAATAGTTTGGCCAGAGCACAGATTCTGGGCAGAGGCCACTGAGAAATGGGCTGAAGAAGTGGGCTGAGATCACAACACAGAAGACTTTGATGTGAGTCTGTGATATTTGTACTAAATCATTCGAAGAACTGATTAGAGTTTAATTTTGAGAATATTTACATTTTTTATCTTCCTCTTAATAACATATAGCCCTGACCGGTTTGGCTCAGTGGATAGAGCATCGGCCTGCGGACTGAGAGGTCCCAGGTTCGATTCCGGTCAAGGGCATGTACCTTGGTTGCGGGCACATCCCCAGTAGGGGGTGTGCAAGAGGCAGCTGATTCATGTTTCTCTCTCATCGATGTTGCTGACTCTCTATCCCTCTCCCTTCCTCTCTGTAAAAAATCTATAAAATATATTTTAAAAAATAACATATAGTTGTATGATAACCAATTTGAAAGTTAAAGAAAACAGGTTTTGAAATAATGTAGTTAATTCTTATTAACATATGTTTCTCTTACTTTTGATCAGTACCAGCCAATAGAAAATTCTATGGTGAGGGACATGTTCTATATCTGCCCTGTTCAATGCAGTAGCCACTAGACACAGTGGCTATTGAGGACTTGAAATGTGGCTAGTGTGACTGGATTATTAATTTAATTAGTGGCCACCACATTGGACAGTGCAGTTTAAATACCTGTTGGACATAAAAAAACATACCCCAGCTTTAGTTGCACAAACTGATGGAGCAGATTTGATAGGATATGTTTCTTCAATTTATTGAGGTAAATGATGAATATGGAATGCTAATTATGGAAATAAATGATAACACTTGAATCTCTTTAATAACGGCTGCCAGAAAAACTTATTTCAAATAACTATATACAGACTTTAATGCCTAAGGCTAAATACATTGACATTAAATTTTCATATACAACATCTTTTATTTGGGAAATATAACTCTATATTAAGAAATAAAAATAGCAATCATTTAGCAAAAGAATATCTGTGATTAGGTACAGAAAGAATATGTGCAGCAAGAGATCATTCTTTTTAGAAGTCTTACTTTGATTTTTCAATTATATTTTTTAAACTCCGAGGTATAAAGTTTTTAAACAAATCAAAATTTGCCTATATTAAAAAGCCTGTGGTTTAGTGATGCTGTCATTGAAAAGATGAGGACGCACCTGTAGGTACTCATATGGAACAGTGGTCTAGACTTGTTAAATGAAAAAGACAAGGTGCAAAACGGTGTGTTGACTGCATTGTCATAACATAGATGCTTGCGTGCACGGGTCCTCCCTGAAGTCTACACGAGGACCTGGTCTCTGTGCCATAAGTCTGAGTGGCTGGGAGACTTGGTTTTCATAGTTCCATCACTGTTCTTTTACTACTGAATTCTGTGCTATGTGTATATTACCTTTTCAAAAAATAATGCTTTAAAAAAATGAATACAAAGCTGTAGATTAAAAAAATAGAAGCCTTCAGGGACAGAGGTTCCCCATGCAGATCCAAATGCAAGGGCACAGGCCTGCAGATTCTATCTCCCCAAGACAGCTCCTTGGAAGTCCGGTTCAGGGGAACCTTATGCTTTGGGTTAATCAGGCCTCTGAGGAGCGCTGGGTGTTCCAGCCTCACCTTCATTCTGGAAGCTCAAACTGTAATGCCTTTACCACCCCCCCCCACTTCCACATCTAGTACTTCTCCAAATCCCGCTAATGCCACTTCCTAAACATCTCTGGATCCAGCCCTTCTCCATCCCCACTGCCTCAGCTTTCCCTCTTTGCCACCATCATCTCTCCCCTTGGATGGCCTCTGAACTTGTCTTGCTATCTCCTCTAGCATGCCTTCAATCCTCTTCAATTTGCCCCTAAAGGGTCTTTATAAACCTGTCAATTATGGCTCTTCAAATATTTGGATGACTGTCCAGTAACCCTTAGGTTAAAGTCCAAATGCCTAACTTGGCCTATAAGCTGCACTTGCTACGGTCCCTTTCTACTTCTCCTGCTCACCTTTTACCTCTTTCCACATCACACCTGACCCCCAGCCATACTGAACTTTCAGAATCTTGAATCTACATTGCTTGCTCCTCCTCACTGCACAGGTCCAAGTAGGATATCACTCCCAACTGGAAGCTTTCTTGAACCTTCCAAGCCTGGATTAGGATTCTTATTTCCCACAGTTCCCTGAGCTTCCCTGTGTAACTGTATTCACGCTGCATTACAACAGCCTGGTTGTCCCCTCCAAAAGCTTGGGAAAGGCAGGGGTTGTGTCCGTCTCATTCATGGCTGTGTCCTTGGGGCCTGGCACAGACACTGGCAAAGAATAAGTGCTCAATAATTACTGGTTGAATGAACGAATCGGGAACCATTCTATGTCCAACAGAAAGTCAGATAATCTACCATGGGAAGGTGGACTGGCATTTTAACTATTTAAAACTATAGTTAAACTATTTTTTTTAAATATATTTATTTCAGAAAGAAAGGGAGAAGGAGAGAGAGATAGAAACATCAATGATGAGAGAGAATCATTGATCGGTTGCCTCCTGCACACCCCCTACTGGGGGATCAATCCCCACAACCCAGGCATGTGCCCTTGGCCGGAATTGAACCTGGACCCTTCAGTCCGCAGGCTGATGCTTGAGCCAAGCCGGCTAGGGCTATAGTTAAACTATTTAACGACTGGAGTGTGGCACCTTGTTATAACTATTTAAAAAAACTGCACTTGATGCTAGAAAACAAGAATGGAAACCATTTTTTTCTTAACTGCCTCCATAAATTCCCCAAACCAAGACATAGGCAAGTGTTCTCAACTAAGCACCACTGTTGCTTCTACCTAGGAGTCCTTTCCCCTCTCCCACTCTCCTTCACCTGCCTCCAACCGTGGCCCTTCCTCCAGGGGGAACTGCAGGATCAGCCTTCGGTCTTGTGAAGTCACGAGCTCATATCGTGGTCACTGTCCGCTGAGGCTTTAGTAACTATCTGTTATGTGCTTGTCTCACCACCTCACAACGGAGGCCTTGTTTTCTGTCTTTTTTACACCTGGAGCCTGGCATAGGGCTGGGCACATAAGCAAGCATTCAGTAAAGGGCAGTCATTTGTTCTTTCCTAAACTCACTGGCAAGTGCTAACAAATAGGATCTAGACCAGCGGTTCTCAATCCGTGGGTCGCGACCCCTTTGGCGGTTGAACGACCCTTTCACAGGATTCGCCTAAGACCATCCTGCATATCAGATATTTACATTACGATTCATAACAGTAGCAACATTACAGTTATGAAGCAGCAACGAAAATAATTTTATGGTTGGGTCACAACATGAGGAACTGTATTTCAAGGGCCAGAAGGTTGAGAACCACTGAGCTAGGCGGTCTTCATCAGTCAGTGAAGGTCGAGAGGCAGATGGAAGGAGCAGGTGCAGATCCAGAGCAGAACCCAAGCCTGTCCTGTCCCAGAGCATGACAAAATCTATGTTGTTTTTTTTAAAGAACCTTTTTTCTATTTAGCACTGAGACAGAAATACTCATGGGAAAATACCAAATGAAACAAACTTAGAGAACTCTGGGGGAGGCCTTTCAAAGCCACTCTCTAGCAGCCACTCGACCATCACCCTGCTGCAGCTCACCATTCTCCCAAGGCCTCGAGGCAGCGCATGCGGCCCAGCATCAGCTCTGGGTCATCCTTGTTGGTGTCCATTTTCTTATCATAGGCTACAAGGGCATCCTCCCACTCGTGCAGTTTCTCATACCAGGTGGCCTGGATCTCCTGCCAAGTGGAAAAGAAGGACTATGGTGAAGCACGGAGAACAAGAGGGACACACAGTCTTTCCTAAGGTGCCGTGTTGTATGGATGACACTTCACCTATCACAGTATGTCTTGGCCTTGATGGAAAAGAACTTCCGAATGTTTGAGGTATGCTGGGTGATGATAGGAATGTTGGTTCTTGGCACACCGATGGAATGAATGATCCTGGGATAAGCTGAGAGTAGATGTCAGGTCATGTCCTCCCCCATCATTTCCTGCCCAGATACAGAGGCCACCAGAATGCCAGTGTGCAGGGTACGAGGACAGGAGAAACCATCTGGGACAGCAGGAAGCCCCGAACAGAGCTCCTGCAGGGTGCCAAGGCCTGATCTGCTGGAGTGCTAATGGCGGCCACATGGCAGGGATGGCAACTGCTTGCTCAATGGGGCCAAAAGTCAGGCCACATCTGCATATTTGCTGGAGGAAAACAGCTCACTTTTGAAAGGCTTTTGATTCTCTGCATCTCTTCATGCATTTTTAAATTTCCAGGAAATAATTTAAGTACAATATAATACCACCACTTAAAATTCTTTGGAAAACCTTTCCCCCTTCTCCTCAAGTCCCCCATCCAACGTTCCTTCCTGCTCAGCGCTTGGCAGCTTCACCAGTGTCAGGGCCAAAGGGTGGATTCCAGCACTGGGCAGATGGCATGCCACGCTGAAACGCAGTGTCAGCCACGTGAGAAGAGGAGCTGCAGGCTGTGGCTCTCTAAATGGTCAGGGGGCTGTTTTATGTCTCAGTCTGCCCTCCATCTGCCCTCTACCTCAGCTGGTTTTCTGGGCTTCATCACTAGCTTAGTAAATGACTATTTCTCTACCAGACCAGGGCAGTGGCTCTCCAGGGATTTCTTTAACAACAATATGATTCTGCAGTGGAATTTATATGAAATAATGCAGGGCCCACAATAGTTCCCCCTATTACCCTTCTCTCCTTTGTAAATAAAACTGATATTTGAGTACCATATACACTCATAGCAACTCAGCTAAGCTCGCTGAAAGGGTCTTTTCTTGTTGAACCTCTGTAAGGAGGTCATTTCCATTTTAGGTCATTAACTTGTACTTCCCCCCTTGTTTATTTCAGCAGAGCCAATCCCCTCTGCTGCTCCTGAACTAATCCTGCTTCCACCAACGCCTTTTTTTCAGTGTCAGTGGATAGTGGGGTTCCCGAAATGGGCATCTCTGGCTCCGTGGCAGGTAAAACTACCGAAGCTTCATTTTCCAAGCCTGTTTAGACTATGCCTCAACATGAAAGAGAAAACTCACAGAGAAAGAGTGACTGCAAAGACTGTGAAATTAAAAACTCTTAAATTAAGAAGTAAACACTGGAGAGTTTCCCGGTTTGCATTTCTATACGGGATGGAAAAGGAGGGCTAATGACTAATGTGTGGCACACGCAGTATGAACAAGCAGAAACTGGAGGGAGCGGCATATGGAGCAGGTCAGAGACGGGGCAGGATATTTTGAAGTGCAATAGATTGCAGAAACTATAAGGTCTAAGCAATGAATCACACAAAATGCTAATGAGATTGCTGTTACATAAATTGTGCTGAGAAAGCGCAGGTTCTGCCAAGGAAAAGCAAACCATTGTCAAGTTTAATATGATTCAGCTACCTACATATAACAGAAAACCAACCATGGGTTTAGCAGTAACCCTGAAGCTAATGGCCACCTTTAGGACCTGGAGACAGAGCGACTTTCATGTAAGGTGGGCATTCTTAGCCACTGGGGTAAAAACCATCCGTTTGGAGATCACCTGAATACCAGATGACTGTGGCATCCTGGTTTCAAACTGGCACTCACTGTGGTCTAGAGCTCTAAGGCTATCAAAGAAGAGTACATCTTTGTCTGGGTGGACTGCCTAAGTGCCCACTCTGCCAACTTTCTTCCCTCAGCAAACAAGGACGGTGGCATGGATGAATGAGACATAGTTCTTTCTGTTTTGTCATCTGGAGAGATGCTTTCTTAGTCTAGTTACAGATCTATGCTCAAGACAGCCCAATATTCCCTTAATGGGTTCAGTCCTGTGTGAAGCAAAAGCCTGGGAAGTAGTCACACTTTTCTTCACTCTGACACCCTGGGCTCTTGATTAAAGCAAACCAGAGTAGGTGACCTACACTACCAGTGCAGGGCTCCTTATCAGATATATGGACCCAGAACTCCCTGCCCTTCCAGGAAGTCAATGCTAAGTTGATTAAGTCGATGCTTTATATACGGTTAGGAAGTTACCAAAGCACCCTCCCAGGACCACAGAGAGTAATGGAAAGATTTTAATATTGGTAGGGCAAAGATGGCAGAAGAGAAGAAGCTATGTAAGCAATAATGAAATGGAACAATCACTCAATATCAGGTATAAATTATAGTATATTTTTTTCTGGAGAATTGGCCATGGTTTTTTTCTGATGTATTGAATGTTAATTGTGGGCCAGTGGCAATGCCAGCTGCCACAGATGACACAAAGAGAAATCAGGTCGGGCCTAAACACCTGGGCTCTGATGCCAGACTGCCCAGGTTCAAGTGCTGGTTCTGCCTTTGATTCCCTCTCTCAGCTCAGGCGAGGTTGTTATCCTGCTGGGACCACAGTCTCTCATCTGTAAAACGGGGTGACAACAGTACCGATTCATGAAGCTGTTGTGAGGACTGAATTAGATGAAGGAGATAAAGCACTGAGCAAAGGCGCATGCTGAGAGTTTGATAAATCCCAGCTATTACTGTTTACGGACTCCGTCTTCAGGATCTGTGTTCACTGTGAATAGAGTCCATATAGCCACTGTCTCCTTTGTCCTTAAGGTGCCGGAATAGGTAAGTTACATCAGACTGTTACCAATAAGAAAAATGACAAGGAAAGTAACTTTCTCAAGGTTGTGGCCAAGTGCATCCCTGGCCAGGTTGCTACCTCTTACTTTTCTAAAAGGAATGAGGCACTTACCAGCTCTCCGAAGTGTTTCATGGCATATTCCAACACGCCGGCAGCGGCCTCTGGCTGCTGTAGCTTATTATTAATGCTGGGAAAACAAAAGGACGAGGTGGTTATACACAAAACGTGAGAGCATGGGAGGCGTGGGTCATTTGTGGGCAGGTGGCTCACCAGCACGTTGGGGACAGTGTTTTGCAGATGCAGAGAGAGAACTAATTGCTATTCCCACTCAGAAAGCTCAGCCTGCATGATTGCATCTTGATCGCATACTCATTGTGAGGGGGCAGTTGGTAGACAGGAAGCCTTGCCTGCTCGGCCCTTCCTCCAGCTGGCACAGGCTGGTTTCCTCTTAGACACTGTAGGGCAGGCAGCACATGTCTGCCTTTTAAAAACTAGCCACTCTGGATCCCAAACTGTCCCTGTTGTATAGCACAATCAGATGAGGTACCTTTGAACTTTTAACTCTTACTTCTTCTACCCCATTGCCTTCAGTAATAAGAATAACCAAAATAAATAAAAGTCACTAGGCTCTGTGGGCAACACAGAAATGACAGTGAGGCCCTAACCGGTTTGGCTCAGTGGATAGAGCCTCGGCCTGCGGACTGAAAGGTCCCAGGTTCGATTCCGGCCAAGGGCATGTGCCTTGGTTGCGGGCACATCCCCGGTGGGGGTGTGTGTGCAGGAGGCAGCTGATCGATGTTTCTCTCTCATCGATATTTCTGGCTCTCTGTCCCTCTCCTTTCCTCTCTGTGAAAAATTAATAAAATATATTAAAAAAAAAAAGAAATGACAGTGAGGTTGGGTCACCCACGTCAATGACAGCAAATCCCGGGGACTGTGGCTGGGCAGCCATCTTGCCTGCTCCCCTGACGCCTCCTCTCCTCTGAGTTCAGATGCCCCCTCAGTCCCTCTTCAAGGACCACCACCTACTTCTGCAACAGGCTGCGAAGGAACCAGATTCAGCATTACCTGCCTGGTCTCTGGCAGAGAGCCGCCTTTTCTTAAACACCCCCCTTCTTTGGTGATGTCACCTGCGGGCAGCATGTGGCAATAGGGACTGGAGGACTGTAACTGTGTTGGGGCAACTAGCAGTAATGCAGGAAGGCCTGGTGGCTGGAATCAGTTCATCAGAGAGGCTGCAAATGGTCCTGAAAGCAGGAGAGCGCAGGACTTAGACCTTGTTCCAGTGGGGACCTATGTAAGAGGGGGAACCGCAGACGACACAACACTACACCCAAGCCTGAGTTATGGAAGGAGGTTAGAAGGGAAGGCACAGGCTTGAGCAAGTCAAAGGACAACATGATTCTATCTGCTCACAGGTAGGGAGCAAAATGCGACAGACCAACTTGGAAGTCTAGACTGGTTTAACAAGCAAGAAGCGAGTTTACTGCCCTGAGTACGAACTATTTGACTAGAATTCATTTTTAAGTGGTTTTGGGAAATTCCAGGTTTTCAGTTCAATGTGGTAATATGGCAAGAGATTACTGTTACAAATATTATTATTCTTTTTTTTAATGAATGCTTCACGAATTTGCGTGTCATCCTTGAGCAGGGGCCATGCTAATCTTTGTATCGTTCCAATTTTAGTATATGTGCTGCCAAAGTGAGCACATAAATATTCTTTTTAAAAAATTGAGTACCATTACATTTTTTCCAATAAAACCAAGAGGGAACCGCCCAGAAATATGATGAACTGGAGCAGTTAACATTTGTGAAAGTAATAATCTAATGTCTCATACTTACGGAGCACATTTCAAACAATCTTTCCAACCTCTCACTGCCTTGACCTCACACATCCCTAAGAGAATGAAGGGAAAGGTATGCTCAGTCCTGTTTTACTCCTGACGAGACTAAGGCCCACACGGGCAGTGATTTCCCCAACGCCTACAGTGACTGGGGACAGTGCCACTGTGCCCACAGCAAT
>NW_006293088.1:5739871-5740997 GCF_000327345.1 Myotis davidii | reverse complement strand
TGGCTCAGTGGATAGAGCATCGGCCTGCGGACTGAAGGGGCCCAGGTTCAATTCCAGTCAAAGGCATGTACCTTGGTTGTGGACACATCCCCAGTAGAGGATGTGTAGGAGGCAGCTGATCGATGTTTCTCTCTCATTGATGTTTCTAACTCTCTATCCCTCCCCCTTTCTCTCTGTAAAAAAATCAATAAAATATATTTTAAAAAAAAGTTGCCGGTTCAATTCCTGGTCAGGACATATGCCCAGGTTGTGGGCTCAGTCTCTGGTTGGGGGCGTGCAGGAGGCAGTGGATTGATGCTTGATTGATGTTTCTCTTTCTCTCACATAAAAGTTTCTCTCTCTAAAAATAAATAAAATAAAGTGGGGCTAATACTACCTCCTTCACAGGGTTCAGGGAATTAAATGGAATAATGGATATGAAATTGCTAAGCAGGCCCTTATAAATGCTTTTTCCTTCATCTGTTTTTGTCCAAGAACAGAAGTTGTTAGAAACAGTTTTATGCTTTTACAGAAAAAAAACCCATACATCTTAGGTTGAGGCTGGAGCCAGCACTAACAGATCATCAAGTTCCAAGCTCATCCTGTAGAGGCCTAGTCAAATAGTCCGAGCTCTAGGCATGAGGCTCTGTAACCAGAGGTGAAGGTCACAGTACCGTGGTCCCTCTCTTTTACTTACAGGAGTGGATAGGCAGCCCCATGTGGGATCTACTGGGCAGGCCCCTGAGTGCTCAGGCCCAAGCAAAGCAGTGAGCCAGAACATTCTCCCTAAGTTTTTTGCTGGAGAATTCACAGAGGCTTTCTAAGCTGAGAACAAAAAGCTAAATCCAAAGGGACTAACCCCACCGCACTTCCATTGTGAAGCACTTTCCCATAACTCCTGGCCCCAAAGTCAGGCTCTCAATGTTGTTGCTCACTCACATGGGCTGGGTGAACTTTAAGGATAATTAATATCACTGGGCATAGATTTGTGGTTATCTAGTTCCTTGAACCAAGTAAAGATTTTGGAAGCATAAGAAGGCAGGAACAAAAGAAAACCAGTTATCTACTAGAGTCCCAGTGCACGATTAAATCATGCACATGTAGGGTCCCCTAGGCCTAGCCTGCCATCAGGGCCATGTCTGCCACC
>NW_006293088.1:5717255-5739768 GCF_000327345.1 Myotis davidii | reverse complement strand
GGATGGAGGGGTAGGAGTTGGGAGGTTGGGGGAGGGCCGGAAAGATGCTCTATGTACCTCCTGGTGACCAGTTGTTTGGTTGTTCTGGCCACAGGCCTTTTATAATATAGATAATCAAATATGTAATATATCATATATAAACATAGATAACTACATATTTTATATATTATTTATAGTCCTAATGTGGACTGTTGGGATGGTCCTGGTAGGAATATAAACTGTTCTGATGAGGAAAATAAAGTATTCTTTGCCTGAATGAACAGTGTTAACTCTAAGGATGAAACATTAAAATCTAGGTGTTCTAACAACTATCTTCTAATCTTGTGTTCTGAAACATGTTCTATTTTCAAGAAAAAATTAAAAGTATTACCAAAGTTTGCCTCACTGGGGATAAAGCAACACAAAACCAAAAACAAGTGAAAATCTCTTCCCGTGCTCCTCTCACACTCATTACACATTAAAAATAATTTCACAAAAACTGATCAAAGTTAGGGAGTAGTGACTGGAGGCTTCAGAGAAATACAAATTTTACTTCACTGTTGCTATGGCTTGGATATACCTCCACCACAACTTTGCAAATTAAAAAAGAAAATTCCTCATATGGCCCCACTTCTTGAAGAGAAAGGCCAAATAAGTCATCTGCATAACCCTTCCCACCTGAATGTGTGTGGAGCCAGGCGAGGATGCAGACAGCCCTGGGAAAGAAAGAGAGGGGCTGGGCTCCTCTGTACCTTTCAAATGGTACGCTTCTCTATCCTTTTCTTCCCTGGGGTCTCCCATGCATCTACAGGCTGCTGTTGAATGCAAATACAGACATGGAGGTTCTGGAAAGGTAAGAGAACTTCCTGCCTTCTTATGCTTCCAAGAGAGGGGCTGGGTTCCTTCGAGGGACTCCTGACTCGGCCTTCAGCAAGGCAATCACTGAGGAATTACAACCCTGACTAAATGGACTAAAACACACCCATGAAAAATGAGAGGGATCAGTCTGAGTCCCTTTCAAATATTAAGTTCTTGGTCCCTCATTTGAAGACCTGAAGGAAAGAAGAGGACTGTACACACCCACTTTTGACTATTCAAAGAAGGGGTTTTTAAGTGAGCCAGCGGTTATCACCCGTTTAATCTTTTCTCCTTCCTGTTTTTACTTACTTTCCCGTAGGACTTTGTCCCTAAGCTACACTTCTCTATCCTTTTCTTCCCTGGGGTCTCCCATGCATCTACAGGTTGCTGTTGAATGCAAATACAGACGTGGAGGTTCTGGAAAGGTAAGAGAACAAAACTCTTGGTGCTCAACTCTTGGTGTTGTCTTGTTTGGGACTTTAGCTTTTTCCCCTTCCTCCACGACTTTGGCGCTCTATCACGGGAGACAATGTATTATAACGACAACAGAAAGATACCTAAATTTATTGAGAGCTCACTGTGCTAAATGCTTACATGTGCCATTGCAACCCCATGAAGTAGACACTATTGTTTATATTCCGTTTTTAATATGAAGAAACTGTGGCCCAGTAGGTCACAGGCTATTGGATGTCATCCTTTCCCTTAAAAAACTGTACCATTTGAAAGGCTCTTAAATAACGAAGAGTGTACTGTAAGCTCTGCAATGGGAGGGGCACTGTCTTAGTTTTCCATTCTGGGCATCAGTAGGCACCCAGTAAATAACTGTAAAATGAATGAATAAAAGCACTGGACGGGATGTTTTGATTAGCTAACTCTCTAGTTGGCCATTCAAGAGAAAGGAATCCTACTGCACCTTCATCTTAACATCCTCACTGATATTAGGCGAACACTCCCCTCCAGCCCCTAAGCTCCCATCCCCTAGTTTTTTATTTCCTTTCAGGAGGTCCTAATATGCCTTAAAGCCTCCCAGTGCATAGTCAGCCATGCTGCCACAGCGAGCTTTTCCGAGGCAGCTTGTTCAAGGCTGCCAGGCTGGCAGACAGAGCTCAGATTGCAATGTGTGGGATAAATTAGCCTCCATGGAAACTCAGTAGTTCCTAGCTACTAAGTCCCCAGTCTCCTCCCTAGTTGGGTGACACAAGCCTGTCCTTTGAAATATTCCCCTTTTAAACTCAGATGTGGTTTTATGACACTGGTGGGAGAGACTGCTCTGAATCTACAGTGCAAATGGAAACTGCCTATGACGTTTGGCTCACGGGAAAAAAAGCACCTTTGCTCAAAAGCCCCCCTAATGAGGAGCTTTCATTTTATGGGGCGGCTGGGAGCTTTCTACAGCCAGTTCTCTAAACACTCCCTTGTGTGCCCCTCAGCCCTCCCCTGTTAATGCTGAAGCCTTACAAAGGGCAAACTGTTCAAAGCCCCGCTTGACAGCAAATGAGCGCTAACAACACAAACCAGACCCCACTGACGTTGGTCTGTGTGAAAAGACCTGACAACAGACAAGCTCAACAAGACAGAGGCCTGGGCAGCAACGTGCCACAACAGTGTGCAGAAGTGACAGGGCGACCAGATGCCCCATCTCCTCTCGATGTGTACTGAGACCAGAAGGAAAAGAGGGCTGTCTCACAAGAACTTTCTAAGCTGGTGGATACCAATTCCCATTGCTGTCTTCACATGGGCGAAGGGGTATACATTCTACTCCATATTCCAGTGAGAACATCCAGTTGAGATTTCATATAGCTGTGATTCTACAGAGCAAATGGGAACTGCCTATCCATATATTAAACCCCAGAGCCTACAAATGAACCTGGGTGTTAGAAAGACAATGAAGAGGGACAGACAGGAGAACACAATGAATTAGGATATCAAGAGGATATACAGCCCTGGCTGGTATGCTCAATGGTTAGAGAGACAGCCTGTGCACCAAAGGGTTACAGGTTCGAACCCTGGCCCCAGTCTGGGTACATGCAGGAGGCAACCAATCGATGCTGTTCTCTCTCTCTCTCCCTCCCTTCCTCCCCCCCTTTTCTCTCTCCTTTCCTCCCTTCCACTTTCTAAAAATCAATGGAAAAATATCCTTGGGTGCTGGCTCTAGCCTCAACCTAAGATGTATGTTTTTTCTGTAAAAATATTTTACTAACAAAAAATAAAAATGAAAAGAGGATATACAGACATTTGCACTCTCATTCATTCCCTACCTCAAGAGTTAATTTTTATTAAAGGAAGAGGAGTTGAAGGCTTTGAGAAAATTCTTAACTGAGGAAAGACTTTCTAGAGTTGAGTAGAATTAACAAACACAGATAAGAACAGACTCTGCCAAGCATCTTTTCTCCCTCCTTTCCAAAAATCTGTGTCCAGAAGTAGGAGAGTGTGTAAGCTGAGTAAGCGACTCCGATTTGAGCTTCTCATTGCCTTGGCAGGTGCCCTGTCAGGAGCGATGGCTAAGAAGCTAGTGCTGGGAGCGGGGCTGTTTCCGTCTCTGTGGCTTTCCCTCTTGAGTTTTTCCTCAGTGCTTTGCACGGGCAGGCGGTGACCGGCTGCCCTACAGATGAGACTGACAGAAAGGGCCAGTCATTAACTGTTCAAGGACTTCATGCAAAGCAGTAAGAGGGTCTCTGGCATGGCCTCCGAATGCCATTCCCGCCACCTGAAGAACTCGTTTCCTGAAGGGTTTTCTAAGTCATTGCTCCAGGGGCTCTGGGCTGATGTCAAAGTCAAAGTAATCTGGCCTGGTAATCCCTTCTTGTATGGCCCATTTGGTTACCAACCTCATCTCTTAGTCTTAGCGCCTTGGTAACCTCACTATTAAGAACAAACGATGCAGGATTATCCAACACAAAGCGCGGGCCTGGTGGAGTCAGTGAGATGGGAGCATCTGCAGTCCCATCTGGGGGACCATTTAGGCTTTCCCAGTGCTCCCGTGAGGAATTTATGAGAATGTTATGCACTTGCTTCCCAAATGGCTCTGGGTCTTCTCTCTCCTGTCTAGTTCCAGTGCAGACCAAAGCCCGAGTTTGATTTGGTTCCCTGTCAAGTAGGAATGCTCTGAATTCCCTTGGTGATACGCTGGTGACACATGCAACCCAGCTGACAGGGACCTCGGCAGGTCTGAGTGAGGAGCTCCTGACCAGCCAAAGCTCTCAGCACTACATCAAACAGCCCTGACTTCCCATATAGAGTAGTGACTGCTTCAGACCATCCCATCTCTTTTCCCAGCATCAAAACTTAGCTCTGTGCCCAACGGATGAACCAACAAAACAGGTGGGTGCCTGTACAGAGCCAGGAAGCCTTCGGATTGGCTGGGCCTTGGTGTCTTTACCAGTTACCCCAGACTTGGGGAACAGCAGCATGGACTGGGGAACTCAACCATGTGATCCTCTCTCTTTTAATAGGGTCATTTAAAAGCAAAAGTACAGCAGTGAAGACAGATGTGGGAACATCTGAAACATGACATGAGAAAGCTTGTGAGGGGCAATTAAGTGCAGGCAGCAGGGGAAGTGAAGGGAGACTGGCAGGCCTCAGGCCAGTCAGGTGATAAAAATAGCAGGTCAAGCTTTCTTTCTTGCTTCAGAAACTTAGAAGTAACTTTACTCCTTTTCTACACATTGAGAAAGAGAAGGCTGGACTTGCTGGACAGTTTCCAAGCTAGCACATCTGATGTCCTTGGAGTTCTTGAGGACCTAAGGCACCAAGATAAAAAAGAAGTGGTGCAAGAGAGGTGGTCCACCTTGGACAATCAAAATAGGTTTTGGACATCTTAGTGCCTAGTGGCCTAAAGGTAAAGAGCTCTTACTTTGTTTTCACTCCTTCCTTTGTCCAGGTGCAATTTAAAAGGTATGTCTGTCACATACCTAGAGGACATGCTAAATCAGTATGAGAAAGTGAGGGCCCTTAAGAATAAAGAAGATAAATTAGGAAAAGGGGAGACAAAAATCCCTATCTTTTCAAGAGCAGTGGGGGGCAGGTATATATATTTTTTTAATTAAGAAAAAATTGGGCCTGGCTGGTGTGGCTCAGTGGTTGAGCATTGACCCATGAACCAAGAGGCTGCTAGTTCAATTCCTGGTCAGGGCACATGCCCAGGTTGTGGGCTCGATCCCTGGAGGCGTGCAGGAGCAGCATATGGATGCTGTTTCTCATCAATGTTTCTATCTCTCTCCTTTCCTCTTTCTAAAAATCAATAAAAACATTTTTCAAAAAAAGAAAAAATTGGGGAAGGGAACTTCACCACAACATAATCACCTTTCCAAAAAACTATTTTGCCAATGCACAATCTGTTTAAATAAATACGTATTTTATACATGTGGTAACCACAGCATCCTTATAATTTGCATTAGGCTTTCTCACAGAACACAGGCATTTTATACTTTACCCAGAGCCTTCATAATCACTTTTAATGGTTGCATACTAATTTCATCCTGCTGAGATGTCGTGTATATAACCAGTCTCGTGGGCGTACCCTCTGGGCTGGCTGGGAGTGGCACTTGTTGAAGACCAGGCCCCCAGGAGAGCTGCTTGGGAGCTCATGGTCAGCACCTCTATGCTCACTAAGTGATGTCCTACAGTCTTCAAGGTCAGGCCTAGACATCAGTGCCCGTCCCCTGAGAATGAGCACCATGCTCAGCGATAAGCCAGGCAAGCTGTCCCGTTTTACACATCACCTCCAGGCACCTCCTGGGGGACACGGGACCCGGGTGCCCTAGTACAACCCAGCATTAGACACAGGAGGGCTGCACAGCCCCGAAATGTCAAAGCACTCGATTTGTGCAACCCAGGGGCCTGTCAGAGGTGTGCTGTAAAAATGATGAACGGCTGTCACATCTGCAAGGCTCTGGCTGATTTAGGGAGCTATTGGCAGGCACATCACTCCCAGCATGTCAGCCAGTTAATTACTTCCAACTTTATCTTTCTTGTCAACACTTCTTGACAAATTGGCCATTATCTTTTTATTCTACAATGAGCTCTGCTCCTTTTCTGGTGCTGCCTGGAGGTTTCTCTTCTCCTGGCCTTTTCTTCACACCCAGAGCGAAATGAAGAGCTCTGAGAGATGATTAGAAAGAAGCTGCCAGGAAAAGGAGGGGAGAAAAGGAACAAAAGGGAGAGGGCTGACAGACTGAATCCAAAGCTTATTTTCAACTACCTTGACTCAAAGCAGTTGATACTCTGGGTAAAATCCTGATTTCTTGGCTTCTCAAAGTCCAAGAGCTCTGACTCAGTCTATTATGTGGATGAAGTTGGGAAACAAAAATGAAATGAGTTGGCATCTAGTGACCTGGCAGCTTTGAACTCTCCACATTTAACTGTATAAGCAGATGTGAGCTGGCCTTTTTACTCCATTAAGGAGTTAGGCGGCATTGTAAAAATACTGATCCCCATTCTGGGATCGGGGGGAAAAATGTGCCTACTCCTTGGTAAGGAAAAGCTGACAGAAGAGGACTGGATTGTCAACATTCCGAGCCAATGAGATGTCCAAAAGAATTTGAGGAGACCAATATGTCACCACTGATCATTGCTTTGTCACCGGAACAAACTGTCAGAGGGCGCCATGGGGCAGAACCCAGCACCTGTATTTCATCAGTTCTGACACACTTTTTTCACACTTGAACGTCTCTGCGATCATGATGCAGCACACAATTCAAGGTTTCAGAGCACTGTGACACTGTTTAGTTGTCAGCAGTTGGCCCCCACCCCCACCGTGTAGTGATACATAAAGTAAACAGCAGCAGCAGCAGCTTCTGAGTCACCATTAGTGGTCCTAAGGCTCGAGGGGTTCCTGAGGATGAGCCAGATGCAGTGGAAGCACAGAGGGTTACCGCTAAACTACAGCAAGCTCCTCCCTGGAGGATGGGCTGGGGCTGCAATCGAGGACCCTCTGCCCTCTTGGTCAACTTGAGGAGAAACCCTAGGACCATCCTCTCTGTACAGCTCGTCATGCAGGACCAGCTTCCTGCACGGAAGAGAGCCTTCCTTGGGGTTTATAAGACGCTCTACAAATGCAAGCTATTGTACAGTGACCCTGCAGGAAGTCTTCAGAATAGCCAGATAAATTACACTCTATTGGTGACAGGCGACAGACCTGACCTCTGGGGTGTGGCTGGCTGTGAAAAGGCGTTACAGAAACGATGGGGCTATAAAGAAAGACACAACCTTGTGCTCTGGCTACTCTGGGCTTCCTGCACTCGCCCACTCTTCGCTGCTTGGAGCTTTGCTACAAGGAGTACAGGTTCCTAGAGGCACAATGGCACTTTTGAAGTCAGCATGAGCCCAGAGGTTTGGAATGTGTTTTTACCGAGAAGTGAGGAGCTTTGAGCAAATCCTTACCCTTCTGGACCGTGTGTTTTTTCTTCCAGCAGAGGTGCAGGGAAAAAATGAGACAGTGTACCTTTTCTGGAGGCCAGGAAACAACTGTAAAAGCAGGACTCATACTTCCAAGCAACACAATAGACACCTTGGGAACATGTGTTCAGAATTAAGACACAGAGCAGGTTTGTTCATCCATCTAGGCCTCTCCTGAAGACCGTAAAGCCCAGTCACCGCTGCCATTAACTGGCTGCTCAGGCACACTGGCTCAAATCCTCCAACATTCTTAAAGAATTACAGGCCACTTTCCCGTTAGTGCTGCCTAAGTCAGGGCAGCAGAGGTGCAGCCTGAAGGGAAGCTCTGCAGGGCAGTTGGGCCCCAGCTTGTCATATGGTCCTGCCCCATCCCCATCCCCGACAGGGTTCTAACTCTGGTTAACAGTGATTGTCTACAATTACAATGTAATGGACATTTGATGCCCACAAGATTTGTTAGGTTCCTGGATACAATATGGGGAATATAGCTACCAGAGACATGGCTGATTTTATGGGGACATGTTATTTTCTTTTTTCTGTCTTCAACATTAGCAGCTGCATGTGGCCCCTTGGCAGTGATGAAGGTTTCTGATAGGCCCATGCAGGCTGAAGTGAGTAGGTATGCCATTTACACAGGCCTCCAGAATAAACAGGAGAGGGACAAAACCCTACCCACTGCTCTGTGGTCCTCTCGCTGATTTTCACAGGTAAAGAAAGAGCGGTGAGACACAAATTGATGGTTTTCAGGGATACAAAAGGATCAATGCTAAGAAAAGGGTAATACACTAATTAGACCAGCCATGGTGGCAGGGCCGAGGCAGAGGCGGTTAGGGGTGATCAGGCCAGGAGGGGAGGGCAGTTGGGGGCAATTAGGCCAGCGGGGTGGGGGGACAGATGGGGGTGATCAGGTCGGCAAGGAGGGGCAGTTGGGGGTGAGAAGGCCAGAGGCGATCAGGCAGGCAGGCAGGTGAGCAGTTAGGAGCCAGTGGTCCCGGATTGCGAGAGGGATGTCCGACTGCCGGTTTAGACCCGATCCCACTGGCAGTCAGACATCCCCTGAGGGGTCCTAGATTGGAGAGGGTGCAGGCCAGGCTGAGGGACATCCCCACCCTATGCATGAATTTTGTCCACCAGGCCACTAGTTATACTATATGGATGCTACCTCAAGTTATTGATTAAAAAAGATCTCAACTCTTCCAGTTCTCACTTTGATTCTTTAACTATGACCTATGAAAAAAACAAACAAAAAGACTATGATCTATTGAAGAAAAATGAACTTAAAGCAGGAGGATGCAGTACCTTACAATGAAGACCTTACCATAAAACACTGGCCATGGAGAGAGATACTAAGTCTCCATAACAGATGTTCATTTAGAGCAGTGGTTCTCAACCTTGGCTGCACAATAGAATCACCTGGGAATCTTTTTAAAATCCTGATTTCTGGGCCTCATCCTCCGGAAATTCTGTTTCTTTGTTACTAATGTTGTGGCCCCACCCCATAACAAAGAAATGAATAAAACTACTGAAATAAAAGACCGTACCCTTTTATGTAATGATGTTTACTTTGAATTTATATTAGTTCACACAAACACTCCACCCATGCTTTTGTTCCGGCCCTCTGGTCCAGTTTAAGAACCCATTGTGGCCCAAGAGTCAAAAAGTTTGCCCACCTCTGGGCTAGAGCTACTGTGATGGTCTTTGCTTTCACAGAGCTTACAGGTGGATGAGGTAGAATCTACTTAGTAGATGTACAAAAACCAAACTGCAGTAGGTGCTGTGGAGGTAAATACCACAAAGAAAACAGAGTGCTCAGACACTTGGTTAAATTCGGGTGGGCAGGGGAGGCTTTTCTCATCAGATGATAATCACCTACCTAAAAAATAATACTTATTATTTGCTGGACACTGACCATGTGTCAGATACTATTCTACTGGTGTTTTATGTACACTATCTATTTTTAAAGAAACTTCCTAGTCGAAGCACAACACACACATATACAGGAAAGTATACACGGGGTACAGCTGGATAAGTTATCACACAAAGTGAAGAAACCCTTGGAACTACCATCCAGACCAAGAAACAGAACACAGCACATGGCCAGCATCCCAGAAGCACCCGAGCCTTCTCCCAACCACAGCTCCTTCCTCATGCCCAGCGGTAACAACTATCTGACTTCTGACACAATGGCTGAGCTCTGCCGGGGTTTGACTTGATTCAAACGCTCACATTATGTCTGTGTGACGCAGCCGTGTTACTGCATGCCACAATAGTTTTTACTGTTGCTGAACAGTATTTCACTGTATGAATAGACCACAATTTACCTATTTTTTTGTTGATGGCCATTTAGGGTTAGGTCGTTGTCAGTATTTGGCTATTGTGTGTGGTGTTCCTACAAATGTTCTCGCACGTGTCTTTGGCGCATTCACATTTCCGTTGGGAATATTCCTGGAAGTGGAATTGCTGGGTTACAGAGTATGTTCGGCATTCGATGACACTGACATGTTGCTCTCCAAAGTGGTTCACCAATTTACATTCCCACTGAATGTACGACAATCCCAATTGCTCCACGTCTTTGCCAGCACTTGGTATTTTCAGTGTTTTCCATTTCAGCCATTTTGATTGGTACGTAGTAGCATTTTTAAAAAAATACATTTTATTGATTTTTTTTACAGAGAGGAAGGGAGAGGGATAGAAACATCGATGAGAGAGAAACATTGATCAGCTGCCTCCTGCACACCCCCTACTGGGGATGTGCCCGCAACCAAGGTACATGCCCTTGACTGGAATCGAACCTGGGACCCTTGCGTCCGCAGGCCCACGCTCTATCCACTGAGCCAAACCAGTCAAGGCAGTACATAGTAACATTTTATTAGTTTTAATTTGACTTTCAATAATGACTAAGGAGCTTGACCAGTTTTTCAGGCATTTATTGGCCTTTTGGATGTCCTCTTTTGTGAGTGCCTGTTCACATCTGGCCACCTTAAAAAAATTAATGAGTTCTATGTATATGTACTTTGGCTACAATATACACAGATGTATGTATTGGAGATATCTTATTGCCTTTTCAGTCTCTCCATGGTGTCTTCTAATGCACACAAATGACTACTTTTACTGCATGTTTTCCTTTGTGGTTAGTGTTTTTAATATCTTGTTTGGGAAATCTTTTGCTCATCCCAAAATGCTGAAGATAACTCCTATGTTCTCTTCCAGAAGCTTCAGTTTTACCTTTCACATTTAGAGTTTAAATCTCCTCTGGACTTGAAGTTTTGTGTGTGGTGTGAGGTAAGGGTCAGAGCCTCCCCCACAAGCCCCTATGAGGCTAACTCACCCAGCAGCGCTTACTAAAGACTGTCCTTTCCTCACTGTTCTGTGGTGCTATGTTGTCATAAATCAGGTGTCCATATATGTGTGGGATGTTTAATTCTGTTCCACTTATCTATGTGCCTATCCTTGTGCCAATACTATACTGCCTTAATTACTATAGCTTTATGATAAATCTGATTTCTAGTAGTGTAATTCCTCTAATTTCACTTTTCTTATTCAAAAATGCCTTAGCTATTTTTGATCCTTTGTTTTATTTAACTTATTCCTCACAAAAACCCTGTGAGGTGAAGTAGTTATGATTTTTATTTCCATTTCGCACTGGTAGACTCAGAGAAATTATGTAATTTAATTTGCCCAGAGTCATAGAACTATCAAGTTATATCTGGGATTAGATATAACTATCAAATTAAATCAGTGATTAGAACCCAGATTTGTTTGATTCTTACCCAAGCATTTAAAGCCCTTCATATACCACTTCTTTAAGCCTCAAGCCAGCTGACTCCTTCAGGGCATTTAATATGAATGCTTTACAATTTTAAGAAATTCAATGTTCTAAGCCACCCATATCCAGTTAAAAATCTTATTTGGCAGCGACAAAAACCACTTTCCTGGTAAGACTCAGGAAAACAAAGCAGCAAGAGGTAAAAGCTTCTTGGATTTCTCCATAGCCCTCTGTCTCCAGAATAACAATCACACTCCTCACGTGGATTCATGCAGTCCCTCAGGCCTGGCTCCCCTCCACCTCTCCAGCCTGAACTCCCCGAGCCCTCTGCCTCCGGACTCTTCAGCATGCTCACCACCCGCATTCTCATGGCGGTACCTGTGCCCACAGTGCCCCTGCCCACGTCCCTTGGGAGGCTTTCCAGAAGCTCATCTTGATTGAACAATCCTCCTCTGTGTCCCCTATCCTAGCATGTCACACTGTCCTAAAGTTCGGCTGTCTGCTTCTCCAACTGGACTGCGAGGTACTTGAGGCTGGACTGGTGCTGCAGCTTGCATCCCGGCTAACAGAACAAATGTTTGCTACAAAGTCCTGAGAGAGATCTGAGATCGACTGTTGTGCTAGGTGCTCTAATTAAATAATCGGCTCCAGGAGGAGGCCTGAGAGAAATGGTTTCTAAGGCATCCAGGTTGTCCTCTTTGGTAGAAGTGGCAAACTAGAAGGTTTGGGGAACAGATGGAAATAGCTTCTGTGATGGACTTGGGCTGTCAGTGAGATAGAAATAGGACTGAGTGATAAAAGGGTGACTCATGAAGAGACTTCATAAGTAAAATATTCCCACGAAGTACACTAACGGCAAGGCAGGTTCTTCTAAGATGTACCTTTTCAATAACAGAGGCTGATTCTGAGGGCAGCTGTTTCTCTCCCTCACCAATTAGTTTGTTTGTTAATCGTACCCAAGGATTTTTTTTTCCATTAATTTTTTAGAGAGAGAGGAAGGAAGGGGGAGGAACAGAGAATTGAACCCTCGACCCTTTGGTCGACGCTCTATCCATTGAGCCAACCTGGCTAGGGCTCCCTCACCGATTTTGAAAGCGATGGTGTAAGAGTAGGCAGGGGCAGGGATTCTTGAGAAAAGAAGCCTTTCTCTCCAATGGGGGCATTTTCAAGAAAATGAGACATGACAGTCCCATTTGGAGGAGAGACCTCCGCTAGGCCCTTCCCAGCGGTTGCCCTCGGGCTGCCTGAATGCTGCCAGGCCTCAGTGCTAGCCAAGGCTGTGCAGCCCGGACTGTGGTCGGTGGGAACTTCCAACCTAAGTAAAAGCTCACTGGCTTTTCTCATTAAGAATATAAGCTTTCTTTTCAAAACCAGCTTTCCCTGGGAGCACCAAGCTGATCCCTTTCACCACCAGCAAAATGGAGAAAAGGAAAAACTCTAAGGTATCCAACCCAGGTTCCTCCATATTTTTCCAGTTAATTCCCATTTTTAGAGAAGGGAGTGAAAGCCCTGAGAGAAGGAAATGCTCTGGTCTCATATTCTTCCTGGTTTTCTCTATGGGCTTAGCTGTACTCAAAACAAGGGCTTACTTTGCCTTCTTTCAGAAATTCAGATTTAGGACAGCGAAGGGTTGTGGATGTTCTGGAGGGTAGATCATCTCCTGGCACAGGGAATACCCTTAATTGGCTATTTTATTCAAAAATTGGGGGTGGGGGTGTTATTGACATCTGGGCAGCTTAGGCGAGTTTAGAAAATCTTCAAATAAGAAAAGCCTGTTTCCAACTTATGCCTTATGTTAGAAATAAGTTTCCAGAAAAGACATGTCAGAGCATAGGCACGCATGCTAAAAGCCAGAGCTTGTGAGCCAAACCCCCTCCTACCTTTCTTAGAAAGGACTGCCTACATGGGTTGCAAATATGAACGACTGGTTCATTTTCTGCCCAGATATGAACACCTACTCACAGCATTTCCTGTTTAGTGGGGTAAACAGCTCCCGGGAAGAACAAACAAAAAGCTGACGGAATCCATAAAGCTCCACTGGTCCATGGTGGTTCCCCTACACTCCGCTACACGGGAGCTCCAAGGGCCATGACTGTATGGCGCACACCACGCCCGTGGCACACGACTGAGCTCAGTGTCATTTGATGGCTAGCAGACTATTGAAGATCCTTTTGGAGTTCAGCAGACCCTGTGTCAGATGCTGGCAGTTGGGGTAAGACTCAAGTTAGTGAAATGAACTCCATGGAGCTGAGACTGCAGAGCCCAGCTGGGCTAGACATTTGCAAGAAGAGATCTGGGACCAGTTGACGGTGCCAATTGTAAACAGCCTCTTTTGGGCTGAACGATAACTTGCTATAGGGCGCCAGCAACATCCTCACCCTTTAGCAGGCCAAGGAGACAACGTGAGAAAACAAACCCTGATCCAGGTCATCCTCTACTGCTTTTTTATTTTGAGGCAAAAAAATTGTTTAGTAACTCCAGCTGCCTGGACAGAAAGGACTTTCTGAGAAGCTAGAAGTCCTGACCGGAAAGGACTCTGGGGGGGTCATGGCAGGGAAGGAAAGTTGTCAGGGGTCGGCTTGGCTTGTGTGTGAAGGACCCAGGCCGAGCAGCAGCAGACCAGGAACTGCCTCAGTGGCGCCATAACTTGGAAAGCGAAAGAGTATGTTCCAAAGACAGGGTTAGTGTTTAAGGACAAAGGAAGCTTTGTATACATTCTTAGTGAAAACCTCATTTTAAGGACTTATGGTTGCTAAAATCCCAGTTTTTTTCCATTTGTTTTCAAAGGAAGAGCGCCCTTCAAATATAGTACGTGAAAAATTACAATATCCCTGTTTTCAGGGATATATAGAGAATAATTTCAGATTTGCACCATATGGCACAGGAAGTGGAAAATGCGACTAGAGATATGGCTTTATTCGGTGATGGGACTCTTTTCTCTATGATTTAATGTATTTTCCAAGCATGAACCCATGGGCCAAGGATTCTCTGTTCTGCCTGAAGACCAATGGAAATGTGGGTGACCAATTACTCCTGAGTTTTCATCCCTGCTGTCACCTCTGACATCTTGCTAAAGTCAAGTGTGAGAAGCCCGCTCTGTTGAAGGAGGAAGAACGTAAAAAGAAAGATAACCGAGCAAGTCCTGTGCATACAAACTACAAAGTCATTTTTTTGCTTCCTAAGAGATTTACTCCATCTTCCTCTTTCTAGAGCTTTTCTAAGTTGTATATGTGCAAATGTAAGATGGTGTTAGATCCAGGTCGGACGGGGGTTTTGTGAAACACTGAATGACACCAGAGGAAGGAAGAAGCAGCCCTGTTAAAAGCACATGCAGTAGGCCAGATCCTCCTATAAACAGCATGGATTACATTAACAGGCCTCCCGGGCTGAGTGGAATCTTATTCCCAATTCTCTTTGCCCACCTTGCGCTCACCCCATGGTTATATAACCTTTAGAATGGAATTTGGAAATTCCCTGTCCCCGCTCTGCTTGCTGCTAGAGCTGAGCCAGTGGCTGGCAAGGGCATAATCTAATAGGCAAAACTAGAAACACACAAATTCACAGTCCTCTTGTCTGGGTCCAGAGACTGTGCCGGCAAGGAAAGAAAGACTTGCCCTGTCTCCCTCCTCCCCTTCTCTGGCCTAAGTTTACGCTGACTTCACCCAACAGGCACCTGACCCTCCCAGATGAGCTGGGAGGGGCTAAAGCGCCATGCACACGGGGTGGAGGTGCAGGCAGCAAATGATATTTAAGATGCTGAGTTTGTAGAGCATTAGGCTTGGGGAGGAAAGCTATAGGATACCCAATTAAGCTGCACTTTCAGAAGCTCAAGCTTTGACAAAGGCTAAGAAAGAGCCAGGAAAGAGAAAACAGTGGTGAACTCATCAAGAGTGCAAGTGTGAGGTTTTAATTGCTGCAGCTTTGCAAGCCTCGGCCGAGCAGACCCAGATTTCCCCACAGGAAGAGCCTTCCTCACCCAGACCCACGAAAGATGCTGAAAAAACCTCTCTCAGCCGTGACCTGGCTCTGCATTTTCATCTTGGTCTCTGTCAGCCACCCAGTGTGGCCGCAGAAGCCCCCTAAGCGCAAGACACCTGGGCAGCTCAAAGTGGCCGCCTGCTGTGAGGAGGTGAAGGAGCTCAAGGCCCAAATTGCCAACCTAAGCAGCCTGCTGAGTGAACTGAGCAAGAAGCAGGAGAAGGACTGGGTCAGTGTGGTCATGCAGGTGATGGAATTGGAGAGCAACACCAAGCGCATGGAGTCACGGCTCACGGAGGCCGAGAGCAAGTACTCTGAAATGAACAACCAGATTGACATCATGCAGCTGCAGGCAGCGCAGACGGTCACACAGACCTCGGCAGGTAAGGAGCACGTGTCCCACGTTTCTCACCACCTTGCCCTCAAATCGCCCAGTGTCTCCTGTCTGTACATTGCTTCTAGATAACCTGGTCAGAACAATTGTGGGGGGTTCTTTGGAGATACACTTTCTTGGGTACGTGCTACCAGCTCTATTTTCTCTTTACTAAAGGCTTAGGAAGTATTTATTTTGATTTCTAATGTTCTGTAAATTTACCCAGTACCTTCACAGGTCTCTTTTATTAACACAACGTCCCAGCACACTGAAGGTATGAATTACCATTTTGGAGCAGAGATTACGTGGTTTGCCCAAAGTCACACAGCAGGTCTTAGAAAGAGGGCTCAAGTTTCCTCATTGGTCCCCTTCGTAACCCAGAACCGACAGGCTGTACCCTCGGTTCCAAGGAAGCAGGAACGAACACCAAAACCACAGCATCTGTTACTCTAGAAGTTCTCTTATGTCTCTAACATTATGGAATGGGCATAAATGGGATTTGGTATCATCTCTCTGCCAGCTGTCTTCTCACTGGCTCAGAATGAAGTGTATGGACATGACCCAAAGCCATTTGAAAAATTCCTGTCTTCAGGAAAGGGCAGGGTCCTCAAGGTTCCTCAATTCTGATATTTCTATTTTTTTCCCCATGATCTAAAATAAAATTCTGCCCAATAATATAGAAAATAAGAAAAGGTAATGTTGAAATTTGGATTTTTGGGAAGCCCAAAATAAGACACACTTAATGTTTTCTCTTGCAAAATAACTTTCAGCTTCTGATCAGCTTGGCTCAGACTGGTCATGGTGAATTTATTAGAGAGAAATTTGGTTTTCCAAAATTATTAGTTATCAGGAGCATATCCTATAGATAAGTCACTTCTTGCTGATATAAAAACTTTTTGGTCACACTACAAACTAAGTCAAGAACTAAGAATAGAGTAAGTCACTGGTTAGTCTCAGTTCAAATGAAATTAAGGTTAACAATTCTGTTATTGAAACCGATGTGTGTAAATCACTTTCTAAGCATGTACGTCCTGACCCTCAGTTTGGGACTAGAAAGCTATTCTGAGGCCATTTTCCAGACAAGTGAGTCCTGATTTGGTCCATGAGATGAAATCGGACATGAAGAAGACCAGGGCGGACAGATGAATCTGCCTGCCACTCCCTGCTCCTCCAAATGGGGTTTCCTCACCTCCCAGCAGGGAGTTTCATGGAGTCAAACACAGCTCCTCAAGTTCAGGAAAGGACAGGATCCTCAAGGCTCCCCTCCCCGACGTGCTCGGCCGTCTGTGTGGCTCTTCTCGAAGGCCCAAGAGAAGCTCCAGGACACAGAGGGCAGAAGCTCTCTGGTCAGTGAGTTCCCACTCTCTGCCTCCTCCCAGGGAAGCTGAACCTTCCACAATGTCTTCAACATTTAGAACAAGGAGACAAATCTAGTATAAAGCAGGAGCCCCAGGGCAGCCTGGACACATTTAAATCAGCCCAGCATGAAAGCTGGCCTAATGCTCTCACTTCCTTGTTCTAATAACTGTTCAGGGGAGGCCTCTAAGGGTGCCTCAGAGTGCACTTCCATTGTCTAGCAGTGTGAGATTAAGGCAGGGGAAAGGTAAGATTATAAATCTGTCTCCCTTAATCAGGGCCCTAGTAGCCATTACCTCTGAAAAACAACAAAACCAACCAATCAACCAAACAAACCAAGAAACAACAAAACCCCACGATACTCGTGATTACCTAGAAACAGAGGCTGGCTGTGCCAGAAGTTGGATCTATGAGAGCATGTTATGTGGCCCTCACACACTGTAGTAATCCCAGAACTCATGGTCTAGACCAGTGGTCGGCAAACTGCAGCCCCTTGAGTGTGGCTCTTCCACAAAATACCACGTGAGTGCACGCACGTACAGTGCGATTGAAACTTCGTGGCCACACTCAAGGGGCCAAAGAGCCGCATGTGGCTCGTGAGCTGCAGTTTGCCAACCACTAGTCTAGACCTACCACAGGATCATTTATTTCATAGTAAACCTTAAACCACCTGTTTGATCGTCACACTGATGCTCTCCCGGGGATGGGCTTCCCCAGCCCTCAGTCCCAGCACCAGTGAAGCCAAAACACACCTGCTCTTGGTCTCCCCCATGCAGCTACTATCTAGTTCAGAACACTTATGCAAATTTTGTGGCAGAAATTAAGTCTGTGCTTAAACGTCTGATGTCCAAGCAGCAGGAAGGCCTGGCTGCCAGGGAGCCGGGGTGTGCACGCTCACTGCTGTGGTCTGTCCCTTTTGCAGATGCCATCTATGACTGTTCGTCCCTCTACCAGAAGAACTACCGCATCTCTGGAGTGTATAAGCTTCCTCCCGATGACTTCCTGGGCAGCCCTGAGTTGGAGGTGAGGCCATCACCACCCATGCTCTACCCCTGTTCTCCTTGCCCTCAAAGGGACAGCAGGGCTAGACAGAGTCTAACCAAAGGGAAACTCAAAATAGAACAAACACCCCAGGGAACTATCCAAACACTCAAATTATGGGGAAGGGGGAATCCAGGCATCTGTTTTGCCCTTTCAAACCGTTATCAACCAAACACCAGGTTAAATAATTCTAGAACCGCCACCTAACTAGTTAAAATCTCTTGCCATGTCCTAGAGCAGCTACTCTTTGGGGGAAGAGAAAAGAGAGACCATGGAGGGAGCCTATCAGAAGTACCTGGAGTTTTCCCTTCGAACTCCATGTGCACTGATCTGCCCCTATCCTAAATTTCCATAAGTCTTCCTCAGCAAACCCCCGCCCCAGCTCGCCCACACTGGGCAGAGTTGTGCTTTAGTGCACCTGGGGGACCATGGAAATGCACATCCCTTGGCTCTGCAGGGATGGGAAAAGGGAGGTGAAGTCCACCCCACGCTCCTGCTCCTGCCTCTGCGGGTCCCTGACCAGAGCATTCTCTCTGCTCCAGGTGTTCTGTGACATGGAGATGGCAGGTGGTGGCTGGACCATCATTCAGAGACGAAAGAGTGGCCTCGTCTCCTTCTACCGGGACTGGAAGCAGTACAAGCAGGGCTTTGGCAGCATCCGTGGGGACTTCTGGCTGGGGAATGAACACATCCACCGGCTCTCCAGACGGCCAACCCGGCTACGTGTGGAGATGGAGGTGAGCAATGACTGTACAATTCTGGGGAGGACATTCCTATTCTTACTCACTTTAGGCTTGTATGTTTATTCTGACGGTTTTCCTTCAGGTTGCAGTACAGTTGAGAAAGAATAGGTTCATTCCTATTTTTCAGAAAAGTGAGGCTGCAGGTACAGCAGGAAGAAGCCAGGCTCAGGCCAGAGCAGAGTAATCTGACAATCAGTGACCTGGACACAAGGTCCTCTATGTGCAAACCTTACTGACCCAGAATGTAGCCTCACTATATTCTCAAATTACTCTTATGACATCTTTAAGTAGGGACTGTAAAAACACACATCTACCCCTTACAAACAAGAAAGTGAGGGGATACAGGAAGAGAGACTAACCAAGGCGTATGGTGACTCAGGAGAGCAGTTTGGTCTGGGACCCTTGTTTTCTGATTCCCGGCAGTAGAGACGTGTGGCTGCGGCTGGAGAGAGGAGTGCAGGGTGGGATGAAATGTCACCTGCTGCAGTGTTTCTCAGGCTCTGCCTCCTCTGACAGGACTGGGAAGGCAACATGCGCTACGCTGAGTACAGCCACTTTGTTTTGGGCAATGAACTGAACAGCTACCGCCTCTTTCTGGGGAACTACAGTGGTAACGTGGGGAATGACGCCCTCATCTATCATAACAATACAGCCTTCAGCACCAAGGACAAGGACAATGACAACTGCTTAGACAAGTGCGCACAGCTCCGCAAAGGTGAGATTTGAGGGGTGGTGGGGGGAGTTCGGGTATAAGCCCCGAGTCCCAGTTAAAGAGAAAGTGTGAACTATAACTGCATGGCTGATATCCTGGCTTCAGTATTTCCTTTTTATATTGGCCCCAACTGCTTAACTACTAGTCAAAAAACAACTAAACAATCCCTGCGGCCTAGCCTATTAGCCATTTCCAAGGGGATGAGGATACACTCAGCCCCCTAGCACTGATCTGTTTCTTGTGCCAGGTGGATACTGGTACAACTGCTGCACAGATTCCAACCTCAATGGAGTCTTCTACCGCCTCGGGGAGCACAACAAGCACCTGGACGGCATCACCTGGTACGGCTGGCACGGCTCTACCTACTCCCTCAAACGGGTGGAGATGAAGATCCGCCCAGAAGACTTCCAGCCCTAAAGGAGGCCTGCTGCAGAGCAGGGCTGGAGAAATGGGAGACCAATGGAGGCTGGGCAGGGCGGAGGAGGACCGGAAGAGAGGACAGACAGGGTGTGAATGGCAAATGGCTTATGAGAAAAGTCTCCAATGAGAGAGTAGGTCTTTGAGTAGCACAATAACATGATATGACCCAGGATGTTACAGTAACGGGACGAAGCACTGGGACACAATGAAGGGGTCCTGACACGGACTTCTCGGGGGGCTTGCCTGAGTGGGCTCTTGTGGCTGTGATTCCTGACATAGCAGCAGCTTCTTTTTTCCACATGATTTTGCTATGAAAAAAAAAGTTGTTAGATGACTTTATCCATTTCTAAGGTGAAGTGAGGGCAGAAAACAAGTCCCTTTGCTAAAGAGAACCATATATATTGGTTCACCAAGGAGAAGACCTGGGTGTTAAAGAAAGAAATGAAAGGGGGTAATGGAAGAGAGGAGTTTCTATTTTTAAATCCAAGAAATTACCTTCAGTCTACACTTAAAAAAAAAAAAGACAGTAATTGTCCTGCTGGAGGTGAGCTGACCCAGGTTGGACTTGATTGGAGGAAACTCCAAGCAATGGGCCTTGCAGCTGGCCTCTGAGAGTCTCCTCTGCTCAGCCTCCATTAAGGCACAGCACTGAAGGCAGGAAGTGGGTCTGGTGGTGGCCGGGGAGCTCAGCGGGCAGTGGCGATAAGTTCCCTCATGGATGCTTGCACGACACTGCCTGAAATGATTCAGTCTAGACACTGCCTGAAATGATTCAGTCTACAGATATATCTGTTTTTATTTACTCTTTAAGAAAAGAGCTTGAAGAGCTTCCTTTTTTATCTTGTCTATAAAATTGGCTGAAAAATGAAAGTAGATGGCACTATAGTTAATAACTCATGCTGTTTATAAGCATTTTGCTTTGTAAAAATAAAATATAGATTGTTCTAAATGTTCAAAGTTTCTTTTTTCTACTACAATAAACTTTTAACACTTGTTCGTTTTTATTTTTTTTAAAATATGTTTCTTTATTAATTTCAGAGAGGAAGGGAGAAGGAGAGATAGATAGAAACATCTATGAGGAGAGAGAATCATGGATCAGCTGCCTCCTGCACGCGCCCCCAATGGGGATGGAGCCTGCAACCGGGGTATGTGCCCTTGGCCGGAATCGAATCCGGGACCCTTCTATCCACAGGCCGACGCTCTATCCACTGAGCCAAGCCGGCCAGGGCCACTTGTTCGTTTTTAAATGATCACCATTACCACTCAGAGCATGATAAAAAGTTTAAGTGAAAACTCAGAAAACAATGAGAAAGAGACTCTGAGTTCACTGCAGACTTCAGGAAACCATGGGAGCAGCAGGAGGCCAAAAATCAAAAGGCAAGCTTGGCCAGTGTGGCTCAGTGGTTGAGCATTGATTCATGAACCAAGAGGCTGCTGGTTCGATTCCAGGTTGGGGGCACATGCTTGGGGTTTCAGTCTCGATCCCCAGTAGGGGACATGCAGGAGGCAGCCTATCGATGATGTTTCTCTCTCATCGATATTTCTATCTTTCTATCTCTCTCCCATCCTCTCTCTCTCAAATCAATAAAAACATATTAAAAGAAAAGACGAGGGACTTTTAAAAAGGCAACAGTCACCAGAAGAGGTCAGGTCTGGCCCACCCACCAAACTCCCTCCCGTGGAGGCCAATGCCATCACCTGGCTTCACAACGCTACAGACTACTTTGTACTTGAGCAGACTAACACACTGGGAGGGAAATACCTTCAGCCACGAGAGATGACAGTCTGGACCTTTAGGAAGTCATTTTTTTCTTGCCGAAAAGAACCATGTATGGGAAGCCACGATTCCTACTCAGTATTTTTAAATATTATCAATGGTCCTTGATTGTTGAGAACCTACTTAACCTCAAAAACAAGAACCTTGGTAATTTTCAAAGAAATAAACCGAATAGAAAAGTACATTGGAGTAGGGCTGCCTGTGGGACAGGAATCAAACAGAAACTTCCTAAGGCAGGCAGAGGAATCTGAGATGCTGTGCAGCCAGCATAATACTTCTAGAAAAGACAGGATAAAAAGATCAGGGGGTTAGAAGGAGAAGAGAGAAGGAAGAGCCTAAGATGCCTATGGCAGAAGTACATGAGTTTCTCTCCCTTCCCAATATCCCACAACTAAAACAAAACTGAGGTTCTTTGCAACAAAATCTAAAATGAACACGTGTGACTCCTCAAACTAAAAAGCTTTTGCATAGCAAAGAAAACAGTTAATAAACTGAATAGGCAACCTACAGAATGGGAGAAAATATTTGCAACCTTAATCCCTAATAAGAGGTTAATAACTAAAATATAAAGAACTCATACAACTCAATAGCCAAAAACCAAAGGATCCAATTAAAAACCGGGCAAAGGACTGAATAAACATTTTTTCAAAGGAGACACCCAAATGGCCAATAAGCTCACCACTGATCATCAAAAACACAGCACTCACACCTCACATCTGGCAGGATGGCTATTGTAAAAAAGACAAGGGATAGCAAGTATTGATGAGGATGTGAAGAAAGGGAAACCTGTGCACTGTTGGTGGGAATGTAATTTGATACAGCCACTATGGAAAACAGTATTGAGGTTCCTCAAAAAATTAGAAATAGAACTACTGTATGATTCAGAAATACCACTCTGGATATATACCTGAGGACATGAAATCACTATCGTGAAGGTGTACCTGCACCCATGTTCATGCAGTATTACTTACAATAGCCAAGATATGGAAACAACCAAAATGTCCTTCAATAGATGAATAGGTAAAGAAAATGTGATAAACAACCTACATACAAACAGAGTGTATGGAAGAAATAAGTTCTGTCATTTGCGACAACATGGATGAATCTGAGTGAT
>NW_006293088.1:5694993-5716836 GCF_000327345.1 Myotis davidii | reverse complement strand
CCCGCTGATGGTCAGTGCACATCAAAGTTGAATGGTTGCTTAGGCTTTTATATATATACCATATAGATTAGGCACAGTTGAGCAACTGAAGTATAAACTGTTTGCAAAAAGATTAACATTTAATTTTTTAAAAGTTACTTAAAAAAACACTACCACCATAAGATGGAGGTTCTAAGCCAGGGTCTACGGTTTATTCATGTTCTGGGAAGATTTCTGAGAGTGGACAGAGGGAAAAGGGAGAGTGGCTGTTAAAGAACACACAGAACACCCAGCCACTCACCTACAGGGTACAGGCTCTGATCATAAACACTTTTAAAACCTCTCTGTGCAGGTTGATGGACACCAAGACTCAGAGATGAGCACATCATGGTCTCTGACCTTAGAGAGGACAGAACCCCCAGCAGCCAAAGGAGAGAGCAATGTTGTTCTGAGCATATCCTCTAAGATGTGAGACAAGAAGATACGAATGGTATGAAGAAGAACAGGCCTGAGGGGCAGTTGTTAGAGTTACATGTCCACTTAGTAAGCGCTGGCTCCTGTTTCTATTTTTAATTCTGCAGATGTGTCAATTAGAACATTTTCTTAAAATGAGATATGTCAGGGGCTAGGCAATGAAAACATCCAGTTCTGATCAGACCCTCTCTTCTACTTACTATAGAGAAAGAAAAACAGGTGCTCTGAACTGACTGTGTGTCTCCCCAAATCTATGTTGAAGCCAAATCCCCAATGTGATGGTAGCTGGAGGTGAGGTCTTTGGGAGATCTTTAGGCCATGAGGGTGGGGCCCTCATGAATGGGAGTAGAGCCCTTATAAAAGAAACCCCACAGAACTTTACACCATGTGAAGAATACCAGAATCCAACCAATCCATCCCTGATCTTGGACTTCCCAGTTTCCAGAACTGTGAGGAAGAAATGTTTGTTGCTTAAGCCACCCAATCTGCGATAATTACAGCAGCTTGAACAGGCCACCAGACCTTACCCTAATGCTATGGGCTAACCAAGTAAAGCCATGTATCTGTGTGTGTCTGTATTTGTTTCCAAATAATTGAATATCCATTTAATCCTCTGTTTCCCTAAGAAGCTATTATACTTACTGATGTATATGCGTTTTGAGGAGATGAGTATAATTTAAACTGTCTAATGATAGCTCTGATTTGGGGATTGCACATGGATTTAATTTGTCTTGGAGCAGATAGGGGGAAAATGTCAATAGGTAGGAAGACCGATAGATCAATCCAGCAGCAAGAGAAAAATGTTGTCACCTCAGCATAGCTTATCAGCTATGCAAAGATGTTCTTGTGTACAGCAAACCTGATTCTTTCAAAAAGAATTAGGCGGGGCGAGGGGAGGGGGAAGGAGGATGTGAAGGCATGTGCTAGGGCAGGGGCAGCTAGGGAGAAGTCAATGGTGGGGGGGAGGGGAGGATACTTATATAATACTTTAAACAATAAAGAATTTAAAGAAAAAAAAAAGAATACAGCAGTTCACTCAGTGTATATACCTGATGAGCTTTTAAAAGGTGCACAAATAGTGAAGAGAAAATAAGAGTAGGAAAAATAAAGCTGGAGGCGAGGAAGGTAATACTAGTAGACAAAACAGGTAAGACATCTGTAATTTGTCAGAGGCAGGCCAGTAACCAAGCTGCAAGCTCTCCAGTAGCTACTGTGAGGCAGGGAATTCCATTCATTACTGCAGAGCAAGGTCCCCAAGACCAGACCAACGTAGTGGCTCAGGGATGTACAACCACCACTGGTCTGACCACTGGGAGGGGTTTCCAAGAGGCCCACTAGAGGACCGGGGAGGCTGAGAGAGACTTCCTTAACAGTAGTTTGTTTCTTCAAACTTTCTTCAATGAAAATGGCACCAGAACATTGCAATGGTGCTTACGAAAAGCAGTTTAGAAAATCAGTAGAAAAATCTATAAATGGAAACAAAAACAGGTGGACCTTCTGGTCTGGAGACCAACTGAAGGGAGGCAGCTGAGCTAAATCAGACTAGGAACACGCCACAGAGCTTCCAGTCTTGGCTTTACCTGGGAACAGAGGTGTTTGTTTTCTCAAAGCCAACATTAGTCTGTAGGGAATTCTGAGGACTTATTTTCAAGTATATTGCCTTAATAAATTAAATGACCTTCTTTAACACATTTCCAGGCCCCTGACTATATCCTCCTACTACAAATCTGCATAAACATTAATGCTTCTATGACTTCTCAAATGTGGGAGGAAATCTGGGGTAGGATGTGGAAGGCTTTGGAGAGGTATCAAACAGAAAAGGTTAGCAGGGAAGTTAAGGTGCAAAACTAGTTATTTGATGTTCAAGTTATTATATTCAGTTACCGGGTTTTCTATTAGTTACCAAACAAGATTGCATTACCTACGACAGAGACGGGAGGAAAAAACACAGGTTTTCACACGTGCTGTACCTAATTGGAAACTGACGCCTGCCCCTAGCATGGCAGGCTTCTAAAATAACATGTGGTATTTTAGAAATCAACATTCTCTCCAAGTCCAATTCTGTTGGGTGAAAACATGCTTGTACTGCTTTTGTTTTATCACATTTTAGTGTGTACAGGAACACTTTTAGTGTCTACTCAAAAGCAGAGCTGGCAGAGAACTTGCTATCTGGTTACGCTCTCAAGAAAGTGAAGGAAGCAGCACACACAGCAGCCTGTTCCAGCCGCTCTGGAGGCACTTACCAGCCAGGTGATCTTTCCTACACTATCATGTTGGCATTTACAAGAAGAGAATTAGATCCCAGGGTTAATATTCTCTGGTCATCATTAGGGGAAGTGAGCAGTTCTCCAAGAGCAGGAACTAACATTTCAGGCTGCTTGTAATTTCATAACAGCAGAAAATTTATGAAACAACCTATTTTTTCCATATCCAGAAGACTCAATACCAGCTTATGAGAGGACAGGACATAACTAAATCAGGGGAAAGGACCAATGAATCTCAGATATCGCTCTGCCTTCTATAATCACAGACTCCAGAGGAGCACAACACAGGCACCAATCGATAAAGCCCGCTCTGCCTTTGGGTGGCCCCTGAGGCACAGGAACCAGCACTTGCCCCTCCTGCCCCAGTGTGCTCCTAAACCACACTGAAAAGCTATTTTTCTAGGCTGCTATGGAAACAGAGTTGCTTCTAGACTGACTTCATTGGGACAAGCACAGGTTGGAAAACAAGAGGAGCCCCAGTGCGAAGGATCAAGAGAAATGACAATTAGGGCTGGAATACTGGGGAGAGCCATCTGCATCACAACATCTCATTCAAATGTATCGACCAGACCCGAGAGGCAGATTTCACAGAGCAGAAGTCTCCAAGTGACTCCAGTGAACTGGCGGGAGAAGAGAGGTCATTTGAGATAAAGGCAGCAATTTAAAAGGGTTTACCTGATGAGAGACTCTAGGATGGCGGGGGTGGGACCTTTCTGGAACTCCAGTTCTTTGTAGTGTAGCGCTTTGGCATACGCTCGGCACTTGGCAGCCCTCTCACCCAGCAAAACAATGCCATTGTCGTCTCTCAATGGCAGGGGGCCCTGGAGGAGAGCAGAACCTCAGCATAGGAAAATGGCAGGCGGGGCACAAATAAGAGTGGGCTGCGTGCGGGCTTCCCCCCTCCCACCAGCTGTTCCCTATCGGGCTCCATCTGAACAATGGGGAAAGTCTCACCTTGTCACTGTGTTCCATGAATTCAGCCAAGTTTAAGAGGGTTTGTGTGACTTCGGCAATGTCCTGTGAGGTGAGGGCCAACTCGATGCTTCTGATGAGTTCATCCTGCTGGTCTTCATTGAGTTCAGACCAGCAGGACACAAAGGCAGCGTTGAAGAGATCCCTGAAGGCAGAGAGGAGTGGAGAAAGAGGTTGGAACACCTCTCCTGCCTCTGCCTGGCGCAGTCATACCCACCAGTCTACTCCTGGCATCGCTGATACTGGTTATACAGACCAGTGCTGTCCAACAGAACTTGCTGAGAATGGTCATATCTTCCCTGTCCAACATAGTAGCCACTGGGCACTGAGGACATGAACTATATTAAATGCGACTGAGGAACTGAATGCTAAACTTTATTTCATTTCAACTAAATTAAAATAACCCCTTTGTAGCTACTGATGACTTATTTTATAGTGCAGGTAGACACCTTGATATACAGGGACTGTGTGGGGGCAGGAGGAGACAGAAGAGAAAAGTAAAAGGCACATTTCTTGGTAGCTTTTGCATCACTTCTCCTCACTGGAAAAAACGATCAGAAAGGGGACTTCTATCACAGAAGTTGGCAGTCACAGATGCTGAAAATAATCCTCCAATGGTTCTTGGGATGTTTCTCAGACAATGTCCAAATTCCTAAAATTGGAAATGGCAAAGGCAGCATCTGCTACTTCTTTTCAAAATAAAACCAGAATCCTTTTTTTGGATAGTCATAAACAAAATGACAACAGAATTTAAGAAACTGGAAGCATTAGAGAATAGAATCCAAGTCTGTAAGTCTTAAAGGATCCTCTGAGCCAGACTCTTACAGCTGGGACCTTAGGAAGACCTGGAACCAGGGGTGCCATTTCTAAGGTTACTAAAACTATTTTTAAAAATCACTACAGCATCATATGGGTGGACATATTTGCTACCCCTGACATCTGGCCTTTAATCCTACCCCTCTTTTTAGGTGAATGTTGGGGAGAGGGAACTTGGAAACTACAGAATATGCCTATAATGTGTATGTTTAGCATTTGATGGCTCTGCATTCACTTTTTGTTACATTAAAAGATTAAATCAGACCAATGTATGTAATTTTGGAAGGTGATGGAAAGAACAATATCTGAAATTCAAAGGATAACACAAAGATGGGAAGAAGTCCCATGCAAATTAAGAAATAAAGCTTTCTGATTTAGATCCGAGCCCACATTGGATCCCAAATGAAAATATGTGGCACTAAGAAGATAAACACATATGTGTGTATTTATCACAAGTCTCTTTTGGATGACATTATGCTCAAAAGTGACTTGGAGCAGAAGAGAGGTACGCCACACCAGCTAAACATACGGATTCTGCACACGATGGAAACAGAGAAGTCCTAGGAACTATTTTTAAAGCATGAGAAAAATACTGGAAAGAAATCAGATGAACCAAATCATGGCATCAAAGCAACAGTCTCAGGGACCATCACTAAATACACTGCTAAATCACCCCCACCTGCTAAATACACTCCAACAGCACACTAGCTGTGCTGCCAAAAGTGAAATGAAATGAAATGCCGTGCTCTTTGCTTCTGGTGAATGAGAAGAGCTATCTGTTCATTAAACCACCATTTTATGCCTCAGTGTAAATAATAATGGTCCACTGTAGAAAATTTTGGAAAATAGGGGGAAAAAATGAAGAGAAAATAATTATTGCTTAAATCTTCCTACTCAGAGATAATCATTGTTGTATTACTTTGTAATCTTTTCCCTATGTACATATGTTTTTAATAGTTTTAAACACACATTTATACCATTTTGTATTCCATTTTATTCACTTACACTATACTATAAATCTTTTGCATACATTATAACTTTTTATAAACCTAATTTTTAATAACTGTTTAAGATTTACTAGTTAAAAGTGTTTTTCATGGCAAATTCTATTTCCCAAAGATGGCTGAAACACTCTCCTATTGCATATACTCTTCTAGAATTGTGCTACTCCCCTATCATGTGGCATCCACGTCCCTATCTGTCAATTAAACACTGTCCCTTGAATATGAGTGGGTTTTTGTTGACTATCTTGGACTACAGTCTGGCAGAAGTGACACTATGGGACTTCCAAGACTAGGTCATACAAATACTGGTCCATGCACTTCCTTGGGGACACTCACTCTTGAACCCAGCCAGTATTCTCCTAGGAAGTCCAAGCAATCCACCAAGCGATTCATGGGGAGAGGAACCAAGGGCCCTAGCCAGGGCTGAATTTCTAATTGCTACTCAGCCCCAACTTGCCAGACATATGAATAAGCCATCTTGAAAGTAAACCTTCCAGTCCCCAGATGAACACCTCCACTGACTCTTTGTGGAGCAGAGGTCAGCTGTTTCCACAAGTCCTGCCTAAATTATAGATTCATGAGCCAAATAAAATGACTGTTGTTGTTTTAGACCACTAAGTTCTGGGGTATTTGTAATGCAGCAATAAATAATTAGAAAAATATTATTATTGGAAACAGGCTATATTGAACTATTATATAGTTGTTTTCAGAGTTATAAATGACTTTTAATTAAAATTTTGGACCTAAATCTACTAAGGAAAGCCTACCAGCAAGGTTAAAATGGATGCTTTTCCTGCAATATGAGCTCTTCCATTTGCCTTTTTGTGTACTCCCTCCCCACCCCACCAGAAGTTAGCAAGATTAAAACTACTACTTGCCAAACTGGTTTGGCTCAGTGGATAGAGTTGGTTCCGTGCACATCCCCAGTGTGGGATGTGCAGGAGGCAGCTGATCAATGTTTCTCTCTCATTGATGTTTCTAACTCTCTATCCCTCTCCCTTCCTCTCTGTAAAAATAAATAAAATATATAAAAAACAAAAACAAACAAACAAACAAACTACTAGCCCTTTTACGGTTGCCTATTACTATTACAAATTCTTGTATGTGATTTTCTATGTGTAAATCCTCTCGAACCGATCTGAGGCTGTGCAGAAGGAGCCCACACATCATACCTGGCCATAGGGTTGTAGGCCTGAGCCAGGGCCCAGCATGAGCGCAGGGAGGGCGATGAGGAGTCCTTCAACAGCTCCAGGCTCAGCCGCCTCAGCCATTCTAGCCAGTCATCTTTGGAGACCCTTCTGGCAGCTCCCCAGGCCTGTAATTCCACAGGTGACAACAGAAAACCATCAGCTTCAAGGGCCAAATGTAAAGAGCCCTCAACCATGTAGTTATTATCCTACTTCTCTGATTTATAAAATTCCCCCAGAGCACAAATATGAAAGAGTAATATTTAATTAAAAGCCATAGAGCAAAAACAGCAACCTCTAGGATATACCACAGTACAGAAAAAGCCTGTTTTACCACTCATTTGTGCTGGATTCTATCAGCAAAGCAGAGAGCTCTACAGACCCACAGAGGATGGGGATGTCACATTCAGAGTACATTCAACGAATGGCCTGTGCAGTGTGGGAAGGGCCCTGGGCACTCTCTGTATTAGGGCTCTGGCTCATTTGACAGTAGAGTCACACAGGGAGAGGAGAAACGCTCAGGTTCTCAGAATCATGAGTCATATTACAATCAGATGAGCAGTGAGCCCAAGGCACCATAGTGGAATGAGACAAAAGGTGTACAGCAGATTTTGTTTTTACTTTCTAGTACATGCCCTCCAACTTTTCTCAAGACTCTGGGCCCTCCAGGCACTGAGAGTTACTCCAGGGGCAGCTTAGGGAGATGGATGGAAAGACTCAGGCTCTGGATACAGGCAGTACAGTGCAGTGACCAACAGCCACACCCTGGATCTCAGCGGCTTGAGTGTAAATCTGGCTGTTTAACCTTGGGCAAATTACTTAACTCCTCTGTGCCTCAGTTTCCTCTTCTGGGGAAAGCCCCTTAACCCCTCTGTGCTTTGGTCTCTGCCTCTGTAAAATAAGGAAAATAGTTCCCACCTCATAGGGTGTTTTAAGGATTAACTAAGTTTATATGTGTAACGGGTTTATAACAGTGGTTGGCACAGTAAATGCTGTGCACGTAGGTGCCTGTTCCTCTGTTAGAAACACCTGGTTGGAATCCCAGTTCTGCAACTTAGCGGTCGTAGCACTCTGGGCAAATTACTTGTTTGCTACATTTGAGCCTCAGTCTTCCTCACCTGAGAGTAATGTTATCTTAAGGGCCTAGCTGGAAAAGATGAGCAAAAAATGGTCGCAATTATTACAAAAATGACATCTCTTTTGTATTGGCCTGGTCCTAACTACTAAACCCCAAACTGTATAAATATATTCTTAAAAGATTTCTTCAGCAGAATAGACATGTCAATCCTCCCTGAACTAGGAAATCACTGAAGTTACAGAAGTTCTCAAGTGAAGTGGAACAGGGAGTGAAGACGCCCCTAGGTGCTACAGCACCTAACCACCACCATCTCAGTCCATCCCCTCCCTGGGATAAACTGGAGATTTGCTGCTGCTTTAAACAAACAAACAAAAAGTTATTTTTTAAAAATTGATTTCAGAGAGAGGAAAAGAGAGGGATAGAGAGGTAAAAACATCAATGAAAGAGAAACATTGATCAGCTGCCTCCTGCACACACCGGGGATCAAGTTGGCATCCCAGGCATGTGCCTTGACTGGGAATTGAACCATGACCTCCAGGTTCATGGGTCAACGCTCAACCACTAAGCCACACTGGCTGGGCACTGCTGCATTTTTATTGAATTTATTGGGGTGACATTGGTTAATAAAATTATGTAAGTTTCAGTTGTACAATTTGCCACTGCTTTTGATGAGTTACCAATGAGTGATATTACACAAATTACTATTTTATGTCATAAAGTGAAGTAGGGATACTAGAAGAGACAAACTAAAAAATTATGTGAAGCATTCTCACTGAGCACACAATGAAAACCCCTGAATTAGAAGGAAGAGTACAACTAGATACTAAAGAGTTGCCTTTTAGACCCTGTAATGCTGTATAAAATAGAAACATCGGTCCTTTTCTATCCATGGATTTCTAGCTTCCTCCCTACACAGTGAGTCCCCGGATAGCTGCACTGTAGTACAAGGCATTTTAAAAGCTGGACACATGCAAGAAAGTATTACTAATGTCTTTGCCCTCTATTAACATGAGGCTGAGCCTGGCTAAGGCAGAGGCAATTCAGCACAGTGGTTAAGAGACTGGGCTTTGGAGTCACACTATTTAGATCAAATCCTGGCTCCACCATTTTCTAGCTGACATTGGGCAAATTACTTAACCTTTCAGTGCCTCAATGCCCACAGCTGTAAAATGGGGACATTAATAATAGCACCTAACTCATAGGGTTATTGTGAAGATTAAATGAATCAATATACGTAATGTGGCTCACACAGAAAGCACTCAACAAATGTTGGTAGCTGTTATTGATATCATTGTTGTTGTTATCACCTGATAAATGATAGCAGATAGGTCTTTAAAAAATCTTAGCTTAGCCGAAACCGGTTTGGCTCAGTGGATAGAGCGTCGGCCTGCGGACTCAAAGGTCCCAGGTTCGATTCCGGTCAAGGGCATGTACCTGGGTTGCGGGCACATCCCCAGTAGGAGATGTGCAGGAGGCAGCTGATCGATGTATCTCTCTCATCGATGTTTCTAACTCTCTATCTCTCTCCCTTCCTCTCTGTAAAAAATCAATAAAATATATTTTTTAAAAAAAAGTTAAAGTTAATTATATTTAAAAAAAAAAAATCTTAGCTTAACGGCTAAGTCCTCCACATGGGCCTTTCCCTGTGTTCTTTAATTTAAACTCTCAATTCTCTGCATTCTGTAGTAACTGTTTAGATACCAGTTTCCTTCTGCCACCTGCCCACCGCCTGCTGACTGCCTTGTCTGGTAATGCTGGTACAGGTTGCTGGGATGTCAGCTTACTCATTCAGAAGGTAGGCCTAATAGATGATTGTAAGACAGTAAAAACTGCTGAAAATCTGGAAGGTATTCAACATGTATACATAATGGTTTTCTGTCCCATGGAAATCCTCTATTAGCCCTGCCAATAGAAAGGTAACTGAGGTGGCAAACTGGTATTTTGAAAGCTGATTAAAACTGGCAACTATTCCAATCCCTAATTGTCATCACATACCAGTACATATGTAGAAGCACAATTTACTTTTTGATGAAATGGAGCTGAGAGGTAGCTCTGGAGGATTTTGCTCAAGGCTTTTGAACTTGATCTCTTCTCTCAGGGTACATAACCTAGAGATTTTTCTGTTTTTGATTTGGCAATGGTTATGCTTATTTTTCCAAGTCCTGAGTAGAAAGCAAAACTTCCTGGAAACAAGCTTGACTATTGGGGAATTTCCTAAAATAGAGACCAAAGCTCTAAAGCAGGGTGGACAGCTGCCTGGTTGGAAGAACATTCTGAACCTAGGCAGCTGAAAACATCACGGTGGAAATGGCCTTCTTGCTCAGTCCTTCCCTCAAGTGTGAGGTGTCAATAGGGTGGCCTCAAAACTGGGAATGCCAGGTGACTGATGACCTTTCTCTTCCTCCTCGAGTCTGGGACCAGCAGTCCAAAGCCCACAGCAGGAAAACTGTCACTCCTGACCCAGGGATAGCTCACCAGGCCATCGAAACTATCACACGTCTCTCAGCAGTGGTCAGCTGTCTGGGCAGGTAAAGACTGACATCACAGTCAGTAATAAACCCCACATGTGCTGAACTGTGTGTGAACACATGCTCACAGGTCTGCGCTCACATCTTTATGGGCTTGGCCAAGAAGAGAAGGGTCAGTTGGGACTCAGTCCTGTCCAGTTCCTCACCTTGATCTGCCGCTACACTCTAAGTGCAGCTAGCTGCCTTGGGTCAGCTGCTAACAGACGATGAGGAATACCATGTTAAACTCCGAACTGCAAACCGCTTACACTCCCCAGAAGCACTAACGACTAATGCAAAGTGGGAAAAATAAGCAGCCTGGTGTATCTACTTAAAAGCCAGTGATATAACTATGATTATTCTGCTCAGATCCATTACAGAGGTTATGAAACTGCCTGTTTGGAAGTGTATGGCTGATGGCATACATCAGCTGGTTATGTCCCAAGCGTTGGTCAGTATAGCTACTCTAAGTGTGTTCTGTGAACCAGTAGCTTAGGCATTTGTTAGAAATGCAAAGTATCAGGCCTGACTTCAACCCGCCTGAATGAGAACAAGCATTTTAACAAGCGGTTAAAGCGGTTGGTAAACCCACGTGCCCGAGAAGTCTGAGAAGCCCTGCTTTAAAAAGCCTGCATCAGTCTCAGTGCTAACTAGGGGGCTCACTGGTTGTGTTTCATTCATGTAACAAACGTTATTTGCAACAGAAGGTTTTATTATCAAAGCTCCAAGGGAGCACAAAAGGCCACTTTGTTCTTTATTTTCCCTCTAATAAAAAAGAATTATAGTCCTAGCCAGTTTGGCTCAGTGGATAGAGCGTCAGCCTGCGAAATGAAAGGTCCCAGGTTTGATTCCGGTCAAGGGCACATGCCCAGGTGTGGGCTTGGTCCCCAGTGGGGGACTTGCAGGAGGCAGCCGATCCATGATTCTCTCTCATCGTGGATGTTTCTATCTCTCTCTCCCTCTTCCTTCCTCTCTGAAATCAATAAAAATATATTAAAAAAATAAAAAAAATAAAAAAGAATTATAATTCAGCTACCCCGAGAAAGACAAAATGACCTGAGTTCATGGTATCTAGATTTTCAGAAAAATTCCTGGGCTGGTCTTTGGTTGTTTTTAACAAAAAGTAGCAAGCACTGAAAGTTTTGAGCAAGAGAGAAGAGCAGGGCTTTCCTTTCCAAGTCTCCCAAAAAACGATAGACCTGCCTTTTGGAGGTTGATGGTGCTGACGTGCAGTTTCTTCATGGGTCCCGTTTCTACTGGTCCGCTAGCCAATGCATCGCCTTGGCCACTCCTCAACATTCGATGCTGGTAAATCAAAGGGTCCTCTTCTTCATCGGCCAGGGTGTAGCCCTGCAACCAGAGATTGACAGACAAGACCTCCAACTCCACAAGATGTTCCCAGTTTGGAAAACATCCTTAAGCTCTGCAAGGGTCACATCTTCTGGACGAGCCAGGACTTAGGTAGGCATGGCTCCAAGTATGGACAAAATGAGGCTGTATTCCCCACTGCAGACCAGTCTGTGTTGGTCACCCTAGGTCAATGACAAGCACTGAGCATTGCAAGTATGAGCATGCAACTGGCACAGAGGAAGCAACTGTGAGCGATGGTGAAGTGATGAGGAACAGGGGCAGCAAAGAGTCCACAGCCTGTGCCTGTGTGGCCCAAGAGCCAAGAATGGTTTTTACATTTTTAAATGGCTGAAAATATTAAAAGATGATGACTATTTTGTAACATATTAAATTATCAGAGCACTGTATTTTGGTGTCTATAGGTAAAATATTACTGGTATGCAACCAGGCTATTCGTATGTGTGCATATAGCTGCTTTTAGGAGGCAGTGGCAGAGCTGAGTGGTTGCCACAGAGACCACATACCAGTAGCCTACAAACCTGAAAAAAAATGTACTTTTTTTTTTTTTGCCAATCCCTGGTTGAGAACTAAAAAAGTAGATATAGTCCCATAGGTAAGATTAAAAAATACCAATAGGAAAGACAACAAGGGATTTAGAAACAAAAATGAAGTGCAATTCACCTTGACAATTCTGCAGATGAGGACATCATAGCGCTGATGGTTGATTCGGTGTCGCACCAGAACTTTATTCACCATTGGAATGAAAATTTGGTACTGTAACAGGAGGAAGGAGATCAGAAACCATTACTTTGGAGAGTGGAAAGTTGAGAAAAGAACATTTCCCCCACTACATTATAGCTATTTCTTCTGAGTGTGGGGCTACCTCTGCGGTATTCAGAAGAATCTTTTCGTCCTCTCCTGCTATAAATCTATCCAGATATCTTCATCTGAGTTACTGCAACAGCCTTTTAACAGCCTCTCTGCTTCCTTCGTGGCCTAGTCTATTCTTCCACACGGCATTGAGAGTAGTCATTTAAAAATCATAGCTCAGGTCATAGTCGTCCTGTGCTCAAAATTCTCCAGAGACTTCCAGTCGTGGCTCTTGGAGTAAAAGCCAAAGTACAATGGCTACAACAATCATGTGCAAATGGCGTCAGAATCACCGCAGGGGGTGAGGGGCTTATGAAGCCAGATTGCTGGCTCTACAGCCAGCGTGTCCGGTTCAGTGGGTCTGGGCTGAGGCCGAGCACCTGCATTTCTAACAGCTCCCAGCCATGTAGATTAGGACACTGCTCACCTGGGACTACATTTTGAGTATTGCCAGCCAACACCAAGTTCCATGCCCCAACCCAGCCCTGCCTTATCTCGGACCTTTTCTAAGCACTTTCCCTGTTTCCTCCTCTGAAGTCCCACTGCTCTCCTGCTGTTCCTTGATTCTTCAAGCACGCTGCCATCTCCCACCCTTGCATTGCTATCCCTTCTGCCTGCACCCAACTCTCTGGGATTGGGCCTTTACTTTATTTAGATCTCTGCTCAAATGTCAACTTATCAGAGATGCTCCCTGTCTACCCTGAATCAACAGCATCTCTCCCACTCCCTCCACCACTCTTCTGAGACAAACTGAGTGTACTAACTTGGGCTTCATTGGAATGTAAGCTCTGTGAGAACAAGGACGTTATTCTGTTTATTAGGTTATCCACAGAGCAGCACTTCACCCGCCACATAGGTGGCTCAATAAATATTTGCTGAATAAGGGAGAAAAAACAGCTCCCATAATTCCTAGTTTTCTGACAGAGTGTGAGGCCTACAGACTGACAGATGGAGAAGTCCAGTCTTCCTCCAAAGGCAGGCAGAAGAGTGTGTCCGCAGAGACTGCCTCACCTTCTTCCCCAGCTGGAAGACAAGGGAAGACAACGTGTCCATGGCTGTGGGACGCAGTTCTGGGCACTGGTCCAGGGTTCGAACAATCGGGTGAATGATCCGGGAGGCGTAGTCGGTGAAATCCAAGGACTCCGTCAGGCGGTCCACTGTCTCCAGAGCTGCCCTATAGCAATTGCTGACATACAGTAACTGCTAACATATAACCCCAAAGGAAGAGAAGTGGCCGAGGGCTACCTTAGCAATCAGTGCCGAACGGGGAGGGATGGCTTCTGAGGAATTTTGGGTGACATGATCTAACATATATTTCAGTGGGATGGGGGACAGTTAAGATTTCCATAAATCTGGAACATTTCTGGACTAAAATAATGGGAGTTGCAATAACAACAACAAAAGATGGCCTGGGAATTTTAAAACAGGACATTTTCAACAAAATGCTAAAGGCCTGCTGGCTGTGTCCCAAAGAGCAGGTGCTTACTTCCGAGACGGCAGTGGAACTTCAGGGGCATCAAACAGCTTCACGATGGGAGGCAACAACAAGTGAAGATAGTCGTCCAGGTTGGCGCCAAACAGCTGGATTGCAGCCAGCAACTGCAGAGGGAGCAAAGGCACAGCAACCGACAGGTGAGATCAGGGGTCAAGTACTAAAGTACATGGAGGGGCAGTGCTATGGGGAATTCAAATTCTGTGGGGCCTCTAAAAAGCCTTTATTAAGTAGCTTTGAACTATATTCTTTCGGCAGCATTTTCTCCCCTCATTTTATTTTGCTTACAGATTACTTTGCTTTCTCTGAGCGTATTTCAATTGGTAATGAATCTGATGCTAGACAACTGAAAAAACTGGTCTGAGATAAAACATTTACCAAAAATAATCCATTAAAGGAGACAAAACATAAGGATAATCAAGGACAGTACACATTCTGCAAACTGTAAGCTGTGTGTAGCAGGTATTAGTATTCTTTAGAGTCAGTCTTGTGGACCAAGCACCACCCTGACACTCAGAACAGGGTCTTGTCTCTTGCTGATGTTGATGGATGCTGGAAATCTCTCTAGAGCAGTGGTTCTCAACCTTCTGGCCCTTTAAATACAGTTCCTCATGTTGTGACCCAACCATACAATTATTTTTGTTGCTACTTCATAACTGTAATGTTGCTACTGTTATGAGTCATAATGTAAATATCTGATACACAGGATGGTCTTAGGCGACCCCTGTGAAAGGGTCGTTCGACTGCCAAAGGGGTCGCGACCCACAGGTTGAGAACCACTGCTCTACAGGAAGTTTTGGCTACTCACCTTGATGGAGACGGTGCGGCCTGGGCTGTTGTCATGCATAAAGACCCGTAGCATGTGTGGGATCAGCTGGGGCAGGTACAGCTTAAATTCACCCCCAAGAGCTACCACAATTTGCTCAATAAGAAGAATGATCGTGCTCTGGATTGAGGTGTTCATGACCCAGAATTCCTATAAAGAGGGGAGAGCGGAGCAAAGTCAGGTTTCCCTCTGCTGAGGTATGAACCAAGGAACTGAGATGGCCAAAGGAGCAAAAACATACTGAGCACGGTCCGCCCCAAGATAAACCCTTTCCCTCTCCTCTCCCTGGGCCTCCTTGTATTCTGTCACAGTGACAGTGAACAAAGTAAAACTGCATTTCTCTGAATGCACAGGGCTACTTGCGCTCTTCTGTGCTTTGCTCATGCTGCTCTTTACCTAGAATCCCCTCTTAGCTGAGCAAGAGTTGAGCCTCTTTCTAGACCTGACTCAAGCCTCACTTCTATGAAGGCTTTCCTACTCTCCTTCCGTTACCCATGTTGGGTCCCTTTGCCCTCCTCTTTTCTAGCACCTGTAATAATTCTCATTGCAACTCTTCCTCTGCTAGACTGTAAGCTAGTTAAGGGCAAGAACCCCTTTGACCCACCCATCTCCCCAGAATCTAGTACAGCACATGGCATATTCCAGCCAAACACACCTTTACAGAACAAACAAATGACTAAGTATATGTCACCTGGAGCTCTCAAGGAGTCCAGGGTGGATTCTTTACTTTGGGTATCACCTGGTCTCTCCCAAAGGGCTATTCCACTGTAACAAGGTGTCCTGCCCTTTCTGAATTTAGACTTTGATGGTTATCATCTGACAACTGTCCAATATCATTTTCAGGCCTGGATAGTGGCACAAAAGAAGCACTTTTCACCTGGCTGGTGTAGCTCAATGGTTGAGCATCCACCCAGGAAACAAGAGGCCGCCAGTTTGATTCCTGATCAGGGTACACGCCTGGGTTGCAGGCTTGGTCCCGTGGGGGGTGTGCAGGAGGCAGCTGATTGATGATGTTGCTCTCTCATCAATGTTTCTGTTTCTCTATCTCCCTCTCTCTCTCTAAAAACTCAATAAAAACATCTTTAAAAAAAAAAAGCACTTTTTATACCCATATAATTACACTAGAGGCCCGGTGCATGAATTTGTGCACATTGAAAGAAAATTAGAAGGTGGCCAGTGGGGCAGGACTGGATGAGATGGGCCAGACATGCCCTGGAGCCAACCACCCGCGGTCCCTCCCTGGCCGGCCACACCTGGGGTGGCACTGAGGCTCAAAGGGTGTCTGCAGAGTGAGTGGGGTCTCTCTGGCAAGTGAGGTCCCTTGGCCTGGCCTGTGGGGATCGGGTTGAAACTGGCTCTCTGACATCCCAAGGGGTCCCAGATTGTGAGAGGGTGGTTCTTGGGTGACACACCCGCAGGCTGCCTCCTCTCTGGTTCTGGGTGCATCACCCGAGACTTGCAGCTGCAAAGTCACCACAGCTTGGCAGCTCCTGTGTCGAGCATGTGCCCCCTGGTAGTGACTGTACGCCATAGCTACTGGTCGGAAGGTCACTCAGGCTTTTATATATATAGATTCTATAAAAGTTACTAAAATAAAAATTTGGTCAACTGGCCACAGAGTCTGCCGCAGCAGTGCGAGGCAAACTGGTCCAAGTCTCTGACTCCAGGAAAAGCAGTCACTTAAAGTCAACTAAAAAAGATAGCGGCCTCCTGCCTTCTTTGGAACCTCCAGAGACCACCTTCTGATAACAGAAACCATAATGATGGCAACACATGCCTATTAACACTCTTGGGCCCCCAAATAATTCAGAGTAGAAATCAATAAAAACAAAGGATAACCTCTCAAGAGAAAGACTTTAGATAGAAGCATAAGGTACTTAAATTTTTTAAAGAAGTATAATAGTTTAGGAAGTAAAAACCATACTAAAAGATGCTGGTAAACATTCTTTCTCTCTGCTTGGAGCGAGAAGTAATCTCCTTGGAAAAGCTATTTTTTCTCTAGATAAGAAAGCTTTGCCAAAGAAACACCACAGATCTTATGGTCTCCACCGTTTTTCTGATGTTCATTCACTTGTACTACACTCTGCCTTCTTTAGAGAAAGCTCCCCTACCTCCCCACTGTATTCTCTCGGCTCCTCACAGGGGCTGCTCTCCTCAAAGAAGCCAGGCAGCCTGCCCAGGGATGTGGGCTGGATCAGTGTTCACAAAGACTGCTCTCTTCCTGGGCTCAGGGGAGCTCATTAAAACACCCAGGATCAACAGCCAACAAAGGAGCCCTGTTGCACCTTCTCTATCTTGGAAGAAATAAAGGCTGTATTTTTCAGGTGTGAGGCTCCCTGACTCAAATCCCTATGTTTTGGTCATTAGTATTTTTGGGGATAAGTCACAGATCACTTCAGCTTCAAACACAAGTACACTGATCCTCCCCGCCCCTCCCCCAGGACCGTCTGCCAGGCTCGTTAGCATTCTGCCTGACTCTCCCATGCAGAGCTGCTGTGGCAGCAGCCAGGGAACAGAGCGGCTTTAATTATTCACACGTGGAGGAGTTTTCAGTTCTGAGACCCAGTTTCGGGAAGTTCCGTTTCTGAAGCCAGCCACTTTGATTTCAGTCCTGCTGCTTCTTCCAAGCTAATTACAAAGGGCTGGTATAGAAGAAAAGAAGTCAATGGAAGGATTGTCTTCTAATTCTTTGAGGACACAGTCATCTCTGCAAGCAACCTTCCCAACAGAGACATTTAAATTATACAGAACAGCAGGAAGCAGGCCTCACACTCAAATAGAATATCTCTATTGCCATCAATGGGGAGTCCTGCACCTGCTGAAAGCACGCTATAAAACCTGGGACGTGAGCCTTTCTGCATGTGCCACCGCAGTCAGAGGCAGCGTTTATGCCTTTGAAGGCAGCAGGGGAAGCAGCATCTTCTTCCTCAGTGTCTGACAGGAGTCCATCATACTCAAGAGCACAGGAGACCCAGTCCCCAGAGCTCTCAGGCCCCTGGTTTTATGGGCAGTTAGAAAGAGGGCTTTCATGGGCATAGTAAAGCAGTGTTGTGATATTAAGTGAAATTGCTTTGTTGTGCGTGAGGCAAAGAACTCAAGAGCCTATTTCTGGCAGAACAATTGCCTCAGGATTCCTCTGCAGACTTCACACCGGTTCTCTTGTACCTGGGAGCCTGCAGCAATAACCCTCTGCCCCCTTTCCTAAGTCGTGGGATACCTTCCTCCAGCTTATACTTGGGTTTTAAGAGTTCTACCAGGACCCATGGAAGAATGTCCACCTTATCCAAACCTGCTCCGAGTTCACAGACCCAACACTGATAAGCAGACCAAGGCATTAGTTTCTACTCACTCTCATGAGGGTGACTATTTCATCCATATAAGGTCTGATGTGGCTCTTCACAAAGGACACCAACATGCCCAGCTGCTGGAACAGAAACTGAAAGAGAAGAGGTCAGCACATTGGCACCAGGAAGGACGCAGAACTCCCAGGTTCACCTTAAGTCCATGTGAATGAATAAAGACAACAATGGAATCAGTTTCCACACCATTCTATCTACTAAGTTCAAAGTTTTAAAACATTTGGTGGTGATAGTAGCGGGGGCTAGAAATAACCGTCAATGGCTTCATACATCAGGCACACCAGTTCCTGCAGAGCAGGGGCTTTGGGGCCAGACTGACTAGTGCGAGCCATTCTAGCACCTATTAGCTTTGTGAACTTCATTTCACTTCTCTGCATCCAGCCTTCATTTCCTCCTTCAGAGGAAAAGTGGAGATAATAGTCTTTGTCTCACAGGCTTGCTGCAAGAGTTAAATGGGATAATACCTGGAAAGCACAAGAACAGGAACATGAATACTGCTAAGTGCTCAATGAATGTCAGGTATCACTGAAGAATTTCTTAAGTCACCAGACCAAACTCAACAAAAAACTTTAATCAACTATAAATGTACCTTCTGTTTATTCAACTCTAATTCACTACCAATTACTTTCTAAAAATAAATACAGCTATATAATACAATTATGGGCACTGAAATGCATTTTCAGTAATTAACTCAATTAATTAGGTCTTAATTATTAAGTTAACTGTCTCTAAGAAATTAAAACAGCAAGCAAATTGGGGAAGGGATGGGATAAGGAAATCCTATTTAGGTTGATACCTTGCAACTGTAAGTAAAAATGCCATCCACTAAATAAAGTTGGGAATAAGGAGGACTTAGGGAAGGGAAACCCCAAGTACTTTCCAGGTAAAAGAGGTCTTCAGGGTGTAGTTTTTATTTTGTTATCATCTTCAATATTAAGTAAATCATATTCTAAATGCCCTTCCCCCAAAGACTTTTATCCCCAAAGTATTTTTATAGCTCTCTTGTGTCTTTGCTGCCCTCCATTATCAAGAATAATTTAGTGCCCTAACCGGTTTGGCTCAGTGGATAGAGCGTCTGCCTGCGGACTTAAGGGTCCTGGGTTCAATTCTGGTCAAGGGCATATACCTTGGTTGCGGGCATATCCCCAGTGGGGAGTGTGCAGGAGGCGGCTGATCGATATTTCTCTCTCATCGATGTTTCTAGCTTTCTGTCCCTCTCCCTTCCTCTCTGTAAGAAATCAATAAAATATATTTAAAAAAAAGAAAGAAAGAATAATTTAGTGATGAACATACATATTTTCACTCTTACTCACAATCTGAAACCTGGCTAAGTTAGGGATAAATAAAGTACTTTAAATAGTAACAAAATTACAGAACTCATTAACTGAAGAGGTGAGATTGACAGGACATACAGGATTGGGCTCAAAGCGAATTTAGTTGTTTCTAATGACAGGGACACCACTGGATTCTAAGGTGGTTAGAACTGGTCACTGCATGGCACAGGTTTAACTCATTAGAGCTATCCCTACCTATTTCCTGGCCACCTTCTCACAGAATCACTGCTGACAGTTTTTGTGAAATGGTTCCTATAAAAGTACATTACAGACATCGAGGAACATGAACCTCTAAGTATATGGTTCTTTAGTTAAATTTTTGTTATACAAAACCTGAAACAAGATAATCTACTCTGGAGGAAAAACAGGAAGAGGAGAGGCATCAGGTTCAAGAGCCAGCAGAGTGCATTATTAGGAAGCTTAGGAACAGACGGACCTTCCATTCAGGTGTGGCTTAGAGCAGGAAGAAGCAAGGGTTGAAGTTTTAGCTACTTACTTCCCGGATGGCCCCATCACAGACCCGAATGACATTCAGGAATGTGGGCATGACCTGGGGCAGGAACTGCACACACTTGAGCCCCAGGGACTTGAAGATGAAGGTGATGGCCTGGACAACCATGGTGTGGTGGTGCGAGAGGGACTGGTCTCGGAAGATCCGCATCAGGGCCACCATGGACACGGCTGGGTAGAATTCGTCCAGAGGCAGGTTTCCCATGTTGACCAGCATTTCACTGGTGCTGTAGTCAGCTAGGACAGGACAACGAGAATCATGAGCTGTACGTGACACGACTGACTTCAGGCACAGCATGGTTTGGTTAACAACAATAGAAAAACCTCCTGACTGCCATGAGCATTCATATCCTTCTCCCTTCGTCCAACACCATTGGAAATACACGATATAGTAGGAACCAGTGGATAGATCCTCAGCATCAAAGACTAAACAGTTTTTGGCTTTCCTATTACCTAAACCACTAGAGCCTAAAACAGTACATGATGGGTTTTCTTTAAATTGCTTCTTACCAGTACAGTTCACAACTTTGTAGCTGAAACCATCTATAAAAATAATTACTCTCCCAAATGAAAATAAAGGGAATTAAATTAGGCAAACACTTGTTCAGCAGTTGCTTGGTCCCCATGGCAATTGAGACAAGTGATTGGCAAATGCTACCTGACCTGAACAAGGATCTCAAAGACTTGGGATGGGTGGTTTATGGTACAGTAGGGACAGGGCAAGACTGGATGATTGGCATTGCTGAGTAAGGGGAACACATGGAGGGACATGGCTCAGGCTCTGCTCTTGACAGGGTAACATCACAGGTACACTTCTATAATATGGAAGAACAAGCTGGAAGCAACATGATCCCATCCATAGAACTTACGAACAAATTATTTTATTTTGGGTAAAAACCATTTTGCTGGATAGTGGGAGAGTCATTGGTGAACTTCCACACTTGGAAATAAGCCTGCTGTGATGAACAATGGGTATGATTAGAAAATTCTCAGCCTAGCCCATTTGGCTCAGTGGATAGAGTGTTGGCCTGTGGACTAAAGAGTCCCAGGTTCGATTCCAGTCAAGGGCACATGCCTGGGTTGCAGGCTTGATCCCCAGTAGGGGACGTGCAGGAGGCAGCCAATCAATAATTCTCTCTCATCATTGATGTTTCTATCTCTCCCTTCCTCTCTAAATTCAATAAAAATTATTATTTTTTAAATTCTCCTGCATCCCCACACCCTATCCAAGCTCTTAGGCCAGTGATGGCGAACCTTTTGATCTCAGCATGTTAGCATTTTGAAAAACCCTAACTTAACTCTGGTGCCGTGTCACATATAGAAATTTTTTGACATTTGCAACCATAATAAAACAAAGACTTATATTTTTGATATTTATTTTATATATTTAAATGCCATTTAACAAAGAAAAATCAACCAAAAAAATGAGTTCGCGCGTCACCTCTGACACGCGTGTCATAGGTTCGCCATCACTGTCTTAGGCAATATGTCCAAAGGCAAAGAGGCTCTAGGGCCAGACCACTTGATGGACAGAAGAGCCCTGGAATCTGATTGCTACTCGTGTTTCCAGGCTCCTGAGCCTTGCCTCAGATTTTCCTATCAATTAAATTCTACCCTCTTCCTCCTTGGGTGCCATGGGAAAAGAAAACAATAGAAAATAGAGAAGCACTAACAAAGCATGAGATGTGAACAGAAACGCTGGGGTGGTATTTTACATCTCTCTCATCGGCCCAAAAAATGTGAGTACAGACTTAGCCTGTTGACCCTTGACAAAGAACCTGGATAGATATGAGGACTCCGGAGCACTGGGACAGCCTTCAT
>NW_006293088.1:5671496-5694967 GCF_000327345.1 Myotis davidii | reverse complement strand
AAAGAGGAAACTACTGACCTTTCATTCGAAGTTGCAAAGCAAGTCAATATGCTCTAATTTCACAGTTATCCAGCCCTTTCTAAACACAGCTGGCAAGGGCTCTGCGAGGTAAACACTTGGCAAGTCTCTCACGGGTCCCCTCAACTTACAGGAATCCTGACTTGATTTGGATTCTGACAGGCTGACAGCAGAAGCGTCCCGGGACTGGTCGATCATGCCAATGTTCACTTTGTGCTTGTAGGGATCCAAGGCCCCCAAAAGGCCTAACACCCGAATGGCCTGGGTGGGGAAGGGGAAAGAGAAAGAAAACATTCATCAAAACATCTGATTACAACAGCTCTCAGGGGCATTCTTCTCATGTTCCATGATATCCAATTCATACCCGGTGACCAGCTACATGAACAGAATGGAGAGGGACAGGAAGTCTAATCAACATTGTCAGAGCATGTGAATGCCACAAACTTTTGTGTCTCTCTCTCCATTTTCCCAGCTACGTCTTTGAAGACAAAGCATGCCATGCTCCCTACCTCTCTCCGTGTGCCCTGGTTCTGCTCCGTCTTCAGGAAATTCAGCAGCACCTCAAGCAAAGTGGGGTACTTCCTGTAGGGCTCCACCACATAGCCAGTGCTGGCCACCAACTGGCCCAGGGTCCACAGGGCCACCTGGATAGACAAAAGCTCACATGGTGAGTGGAGCCAATAGGAATTTCCAGTAAAGACACTACGCAGGAACAGAAATCCTGAGGGTTGGGACATAAAAACAAGGCTATAAACCATTATGACAATCACTAAATCAAAAAGGAAACAACAGTCCCACCTTTCCCAAAGGAAATCCATAGCCTTACACAGCCTTACTGAATAATAGAAGTCTGACTCAAAAGGACATTAAAACTGCTTTTTTTAAAAATATGTATTTTATTGATTTTTTACAGAGAGGAAGGGAGAGGGATAGAGAGCTAGAAACATTGATGAGAGAGAAACATAGACCAGCTGCTTCCTGCACACCCCCCACTGGGGATGTGCCCACAACCAAGGTACATGCCCTTGACCGGAATCGAACCTGGGACCTTTCAGTCCGCAGGCTGACGCTCTATCCACTGAGCCAAACCAGTTAGGGCTAAAACTGCTCTTAATTTTAGTCTAGTCACCTAATGACCTCAATGACTAACAGGAAGCCAAGCTGGGGAGGGCGGGCTAAAGTCTGCTGGCATCCACAGCCCAAGGCCAAGGCTTTCTTTTTCCCTTTAGGGGCTGGGCCCTGACAGATGATTTCCATTTTCTTTTGTCTAGAGGAAATGGCACTGGTCAGTATGATCTTTAATGAAAGTGACTCCCAGCCAGGATGACAGCTAATTCTGGCTCCAAGTCTTTCTTCCCTTTTCTCAGTCAGCAAATATTCCAGAGTACATATCATGTGCTAGATGCTAGCTGGAGACACTGAGGTGACTGTGAGAGACAAGGCCCTGGCCTAATGGAATCTGTCCTTCTGTCCTGCCATCAGGATTCAGTGATACTCACCTGCCTTTTGGCCAACAGAGAGGAGTCCTGGAGCATGTCCATGATGATAATAAAAAGTTCATCAACCCATTTCCTCATTTCTAGGCCACTAACCTACAACATGAACAAGAGGGAGTGGATAAAATTAGAACTTGTGACATTAATAAGTATTTCGACTTCCTCGGAGGTGAAATAGTATTCTTTCCATCCAATGGAAAAGGCAGTTGTCGCCTTACCTGAGCCAACTCTCCTATTGTAGCCAAGACATTATTGATCACACCTGGGTTTGGATCAGGGTCTGGATCCTTCAGTTTCAAAATTAAAGCCTACGGAAACAAAGTATGAGAAACTGAGTGCAGGTTAGTCTACAAGAAACCTTTCTTTTATAAAAGCAAACTTCACACAGAGACCATCTCAGTCATGGGTAAATTACTGCTAGGTTTATGAAGCCAGGATTTCTCTGGAAAGTGGATTTTTTAAAAAATATATATTTTATTGATTTTTTACAGAGAGGAAGGGATAGGGACAGAGAGTTAGAAACATCAACGAGAGAGAAACATTGATCAGCTGCCTCCGGCACACCCCCTACTAGGGATGTGCCCGCAACCAAGGTACATGCCCTTGACCAGAATTGAACCTGGGACCTTTCAGTCCACAGGCCGATGCTCTATCCACTGAGCCAAACCAGTTAGGGCTAGAAAGTGGATTTTCAAACTTTTCTCCATACTGCGCACAAGTTTGACACGTGATAGAGCTGGGAAGTGCCATGATTTAAAAACTTTTCCATGCCTCCTCTAAATTATATCTGTGTGATCATCTGCCCTAATTCACATAAGTTATGAAAGGCAGTACATGGCTCTAACATGTTCAAATTTGAATGTTGTTTCAGATTTTAAAGCTCTTTTTTTTTTGGTCATTTTGGGGGAGCTGTTTTATGCTGCAAACCACCTACTTCTTTCCAAGCACACATTTGAGGATGTGCTTGAAGCATCTCTCTTACAAGGAGACCCTTCTGCTGCAATCTGTGAGATTCTTGGGATTCTTTAACTGAGGGTGCTTGATGTGGCCTTTGTCCCTGGGACCAAAGAAATTGTCCAGTTTGTTCATCATCCCAGTGAGCACTGAAACAGTCTCATCACCCCAAATGAGCAGGCGTAAGACACCCCAGAGCAAGTGCCAGTCTGTCTGTCGTGAGTTACCTTCAGAATAGGCTCCATGTAAGGGCGGATGAGTCGGGGAGCGTTGGAGACTAGGTGGCCCAGCATGCGGGCACTCTGCTCTTTGATTCTTCCAATACCGCTGTGCTCCAGCTCTGTCAAAATCTGCAGGGAAGAAAGGCTCACTGCAGCAGAGGAAACTGCAGAGAGGAACTGCGTGCCAAAGGGAAAGTGTGGGCAGGAGAAGGAACCAGAACTCCACTGTGGATGAGGTAGCTGCCTGTTACTCTACACGTACAGGACATTTCTGCAGCTGAGTCTTGGAGACAGCAGCGACTGAAAGACACACTGTTTGAAACCAGCCCCATCTCCCCATCACAGCACCCAGGGCCCCACAGTCCTCTCCAGAGCACAGCTGGTAACAGTGCAGCACAGTCACAAAAGACTGAGAAGGGAGAGCTGGGAACAGTGTTTTGCAGAAATGAGGAATGAAGGAAGGGCTCTCTTCTGGAAAAAATCTTTGTCCAGACAGCAAATTACTAAGAGTGCCTATAAATAATGACAAAGGAATCAGGGAATAGTCAGAACAGCTATGATGTTGAGAGAAATACTGATATTCAGTAGTGGCTTCAGGCACATCTAGGTAAACCCAAATAGTTAGGGATTATAGCAATAGAATCAATCGCCAAGGACCTTAATGAACAGAGATAACATGATTGTACTGACATCCTTCAAGCACTAGCAAATCACACATTATGCTCATGGTGACACAGACATTAAGAACTTTTTAGGGGGCTCTTTCCCCCTCCCCACCTGGGAGTCTGTGCTGTGAGAATCTTTCCCTTTCCCCACATGGGAGTCTGTACTTGTTCTTAATAAATTTCCACCTTTGCTATAAAAAAAAGAAAGAATTTTTTTTTCTATATATTCTATTGATTTTTTAGAGAGAGGAAGGGAGAGAGATAGTTAGAAACATCGATGAGAGAGAAACATTGATCAGCTGCCTCCTGCACATCTCCCACTGGGGATGTGTCCGCAACCCAGGCACACGCCCCCGACCGGAATCGAACCTGGGACCCTTCAGTCCATAGGCCGACGGCATATATTTATTTTTTACAGAGAGGAAGGGAGAGGGATAGAGAGTTAGAAACATTGATTAGAGAGAAACATCGATCAGCTTCCTTCTGCAAACCTCCCACTGGGGATGTGCCCGAAACCAAGGTACATGCCCTTGACTGGAATCGAACCTGGGACCTTTTAGTCCACAGGCCGATGCTCTATCCACTGAGCCAAACCAGTCAGGGGTAGAACTTTTTAAAAATATATTTTTTAATTGCATTCAAAGAAGGGAGAGGGAGAGAGAGAAGGAAACATCAATGATGAGAGAGAACTATTGATCAGCTGCCTCCTGCACACCGCACAATGAGCCTGCAACCCAGGCATGTGCCTTGAATGGGAATTGAACCCGTGACCTCCTGGTTCATAGGTCAACGCTCAACCACTGAGCAATGCTGGCCGGGCTCAGAACTTATTATAGACAGACTTCTGAAGAGTTAAAGTTGCCAGAGGAAATCTCTGAAAAGTGAGGAAAGTGAAAAAACAAAGCTCAGGCTACCTCTGCTACCCAGAGGAGGAGTCCACAATGTGGTGTTACATTTTGTCTTGGTTACTGACTTAAGATTAATCCTGACTTTCTGGATCCTCTTAGCAGCCTGTTTTTCCTGTCACAGCAGACAGCAGCGAGAGAGGAAGGAGTGGAATATTAAGAACAGACCCACAACAGCAAGGAGAGATGGCTGACTGGGAAGAAATGGGTACCAGTGAGGGGAGCACGACTCTCTGGGGCAGCACAGGGCCAAATCAAAGTACCCCAAACTCACCTCTAGAGCTAGAGAGCATCACTGCACCTTAATCACAATACCCAATGCCCACCTCGATGACCAAGGCAGCAAGAAAAGGCTGAAGCACGGTTAGGTAATGTCCCTATCAAGGCATGAAAATGTGCACTTCATCTCAGAAAAATTTGCATCTTCAAAACAAGAACGATTACTTAAACTTTGGAGTTTCGGAGGCTAAGTCCAGTCCTGATATGCGCACTCACTGATGCTTCAGGCTCCCCAGTACCAGCAGAGTGAGGCGGCCTGGTAGTTTACTCTAAGCTCCCAGAGGACACAGGTTCCACCTGGCCTATTCCCTGCTCCCAGCACCCAGCACACTTGGAACACATAGGTGCTCAAAAGGTCTGTTAACTGAATTAACACACTGCTGTTCTCACTCGGAGATATTTCTACATCAAGCTTATTTAGCATGATTTGAACTACAGGCTCAACAATGATTTCTTTTCCTTCCCAAAACCTTAAGTATTTTTAAAAGACAAAACAGTAGGTACTCCTAACACAGGCCTAGCCAGCAGGTAAATAAGTAAACTATTAGGCTAAAAACAGAAGTGCCACTGTAAAATCTTCTAATTTATTGAATGACGATATAATTTATGGTCACTTTAATTATGACAAATTGTGAATAAATAACATTTCTCTATGGTAAAAATTACACATATTAATGACTTTCTATGTTTAAGTTCTTTATATGTTATGAAAAGTGTTTATTTCAAAAGAAACTAAGGGGGGGAGTTAGGAAGCAAAGGGTGAGGTGGGGACAGGGTAGAAATGGGGGCATAGGGAAGGTCTGGGTGAGCCACACTGAGACCCAGAAAAGGTGGGTGGAAGTAACTGGAGGCAGGAAGGACTGAACCACACATCACTCACAGGAGGCCAGAAAACTTACTTGGGTAGGTCAAGACAGGTTTTAGCCAGAATAGAAAATCCTACTGGCTCTACCAGCAATGTCAATCTGGATTTACCGCAGGCTCTAGTCCAAGCAGCTTAGTTTGGCATCTCACACTGTTTAAGAATGAAAGCCAGGGACCACAGACCAGGAGCAATAACTATGAGAAACAATGCTGGAACCTCATATTTGGCCTCTGTGCTTGATCTAGCATCAGCAAGAAAAGCAGGAGCCTGGAAGGATAGAGAGGTGCTGGGAAGACCATCTGCAGGGAAGAGCACCAAGAAATAGAATCGCTGGTGACTTGCCAGGAAAAAGAGCTGTGTGAGAGGTTAGTCTGGACTAAGAGGCACACGGGAGTCATACTAACAAGAGACTTATTGAGGTGATAAACACTAGAATTGCCAATTATAAAGCCGGGGAAACGTGGGTCTTGGAGCCAAATGTGGCTTTTACCAGGCATCTCAATCCTGTCTTTAAATTCTCTTTCTCCCCACAGCCGTCATGAGAAAAGTCCTCTCCCAGCGCCTCTAGCTTTGACTGTCATGTCATTACCTGGATGAGCATCTTGCGCAGGAAAGGCATGACGAAGGCTGGGTTCATGCTACTGAGCCGGCCCACCGTGCAGATGGCCAGCTCCCGGATCTCAAACACCTGGTCATTCAGGGCCACAAACAGGGCCTGCAAATTCTCTGCCTGGGCCAGGTGCGCATCAAAGCGCTCATCCAGGGAGGCCAAGACACAGTAGCGAATGTCAGGGTCTGCAAGAACAAGTGAGCCTTTGAACACCTCTTCAATGCGCTCATCCTTCCAGCCCTTCCCCCGTGTTCCCTCCACTGCCGTCAGCCTCGTGAGAGGATTCCAGATACCCTTCTCTCATCTAACCTGTCGTGCCTTTCTCTATTCGCAGGAACAAAGAGAATGGAATTAAAGACAGGTTATCTTACAACAATAGGTTGGAGCAGCCAAACCTAACACCTTGGCAGAGACAGAGCTGAGCGTCATGAGGCTGAAGGTCTCTGGAGAGGCCATGCCATGAAACTGCCCCAAACCCCTGAACTTCCCGCGACTGCTTCTGTCTAATAAACGTTACCGGGGTCTGTTATCCCAACCACGAGCAGCTTGCTGAGCACGTCCGCCACCACTTGCACTGCAGTCTGGCTAACCACGTGTGCGTGGCCGCTGATGAGGTGGACCGAGGGCGTGAGCAGGCGGGAGCAGGTGCGGGCGGCTTCCATGCGGATCTCCTTGTGCTCACTGTTCAGGAAATGATCCGCACAGTGGCGGACAAACTGGGTCAGGGAGTGTCCTGGATATAAAGCAGAGAGAAAACAGAACAATCACTGCTGCTTCAGACAACAGGTCTGCAACTTGCTAGCTGCATTCTCCACTTTGTGGCTACTAATTCAATTTTCAACAAGATATTGATCAGCAAGACACTGACCCAGAACTCATCCTAACAATGAGCTTTCAATCATTAGAAAGGCAGACGGGAGGCGGAGGAGCTGGGAGACAGAAAAAAGGCATTCTCCCATCCTAACTGTCTTTTATTCTCTTCAGAGAATAAATCATTTTGTTTTACTCTGACCCAACCCCAGAGAGTAAAACAATTCTTGATCAAATTTACCTTGTCTGTTTTAGTTCCTGATTTAAATACCAAAAAAAGAGTCTGTTGTAGGTTGCGTTGAAATATAGCTACTTTCTATTTATTACAAAGAAATTGTCCTGGATGTTAATCAGCGTGATGAGGAACTGCAATGGGAAAACACAGATGGCTGTCCATATTCAGACGGCATGCCATTCAGGCTTTGGGTACTTGTTTGTTTCCCTATAGGCTTGACTAAGACCGCCTACACGATTTTAAATTTCAAAAAGTGTCCATTTTTCTCTCCTGAACTAAATCTCCCTAGGGAATTAGTGGGGTTTACCTGCAGCTTAGAATTCCAAACTGAACTACACAGCATAGCACTCTCGGAAATCACACAGCCACAGGAATACAAACACCCAAAGCCCATGCTCACACATGTTAAAGCATTAAATACCATCTTAGCTACCTGGAGGTGGGGCCTAGGGGATCCATCTCTGACTTTTCCATCTCTGAAGCATTAGTTCCTTAGACCAAAGCACACTTTTCCTGAAACACCATCTGCCCCAAAACGCAGTATGGGACAAAGAAACAAGCAGTAGGAATTAACAATATACAGAAAGACTCTAGGAAAGATGAGCTGCTACAGAGACAGCTCCCCTGTCTCCAAGGCCTCTAGCAAGATCCAGGAATTCTAGACACCCTCATTTCTCTCTCAAGGTTCCCAGCATCGCTCACTATCTTCGCAAGATCTATTGCAATTTCTTACCTTCAAATTCAAAGCTGCCAAGAGTTCGAAGGGCAAGAGTAATGCTGCCCACATCACTGGCCTCAGGGAGGGTTGTGAGGCCAGGGGAGGCCAGCTGATGGGCCAGGCCCTTGGGCATGCCTGGGTGCCGGAGGGGCTTGTGCATGAGGACCAGGGATAGCATCTTCAGGAGCCCATCTTGGATGTCCTTCTTTAGCTGAGGAATCTGACGGCTCAGGTCGTAGAGCACAGCTGTGAGGGCGGGGCTGAGAGGGAGGACACCAGTCATCCATGGGCTGCATACATGACATTCAGTCTGTTCCTGGGAAGAAACAATCCTCCTTGTCCAGCAAGGGGATCGGGCCCCTTCACTCTTGGTCTTTAAAGTATATAGAAAACTACAGAATAAGTGTTCTGAACTCTCTAGGCCTAGTCACAGATTTCAAAACAATGCGTTTCTGGTTTTTGCCATGAGAGAACTTGCTGAACATAATTCGACCACCGTAGAAGACCAAGTCTCAATAAACAACCTGGGAGTCAGACTGAGAGCATTGTCCTTATTTTATAGATCAGGGGTGGGGAATGTCCGGCCTGTGGGCCATATAAGGCATGAGAAATCCTTTGGGCTGGCCCTGCCAAGGCATTAGGGGTGAGTTAATTAAATATCTGACCAAATATAGCAGGCTAATTTTTAAGTTGATAATTTTGTATGGCCCAAGAATGATGCTATAAACTATCCAAATGATCCCTGGGAGAAAAAGGTTCCCCAACCGTTATAGATGAAGCGAACTAGTGTAGAGAGCTTAAGCAATTTCCCTAATAAACATATAAACAATAGCTGCAAACATTACTTGGGCACTTCTTATATGCAAGGCACTGTGCTAGGAATGGCTACTTCATGAACGTTTTCTTACTAATTGGGACCTTGCTGCCTGTGAGATCCTTCTTGGCACATTTAACCTCCTCAGTATCCTGTGAGGTAAGTACTTTTATTATACCCGCATTTCAGGTGAGAAAACTGAGGCTCAGAGAGGTAAGGTAACTGAGGATCACACAGCTAGCTGGTGACGAAGCTGGGATGTGAAACAAGCCTGCGTGTTTAGGGAGAGCTATCCTACCTATCCAACTTAGCATGCAAACCATCATGCCTTGCTCTTTCAATGGTCACAATCCTGTGGCTCATGCCTCTACCAGAGACAGGGAACGCCGAGGTTTCTGACGCCCACCTCAGTCCCACCGCCAGCATAGGCTCCAGCAGCTCCTTGATATCCTGCTGGATGCCTGGCCCCATTGCCCGAGCCAGCATGCTGATGCAGGTGAACACTGTGGCATCCACCTGCATTGCCTTCTGTCTCCTGCAGAGAACCAGAGAGGGGCTAGTTTAGACACAACATCATTCTGTGAGGCCCCACCTCAAAACTGTTGGGGCAAGGAGGGCCAGTTACCCAGGCAGGGTCACCACACGTGCAGGTTATCTACTGCACAGTTCTAGGGGGCCCATCACACACAGTCACTGCAGATCTGTCCACAGCATTTACAACAACAATCCAGCAGGCGGCAGTACTGGTAAAGGTCGTGAGGAAGGGGCCCCTTTCCCCAGTTCACACAAATGGCACCATGTGGTTTAGTGTGGTGCTGGCCAATGTACCTATTTAGGAAGCAAACTGAACAATGTGTACATTAGGGACCATAAGTGCAGGGCCCAGCCATTCTATGGAAAGAAATTCTTCTCCCTATTAATTGGCCAGAACAATCCTTGCTACTAATACAGGAAAATATAAAGACACAATTCTAATGAACACTGACCACCCCCACCCCCACCCCCCCGACTGAGAGAAGTCACCCTGGCCTATCCATCTTGGTGGTGCTAATGGTTGTTTTCATGCTTGATTCATTGGAAAGTTTCAAGAGATGGAATAACTCATCCAACTAAGTTCCAGCCTAGGAGTCTCTCTTTAGGTCTTATATCAAATTAAGACCTTTGAAAGCCAGAGAAAAGAGCAAAACCAGGTGATTCACAGTGAGTAATAATACTGAAAACAGCACTGGCATCTAACATCCTCACATGGTGTTCAATCTACCTAAAAATATCAATGCCATTTCACTGGGAAAAGGTTGGCGCTCAACTGAGGAAGGCTGTTTTTTATATGATTTTGCTATGACATGGAGGTTAAGGAGGCAGAGAACAGACTTCAGCTCCATGGAGATGGATGGTGCACCCTTCCTCTCACAGCTAGGGTGGCAGGGGAAATCAAAACAGAGATGCTTACTTATGGGCAAAGTCCTTAGGGGGCAAGGCTGCTCGGATGATGTCCAGCACACGAGGTAAGTAGATCTTGAACTCAGACCTCACTGCCACAGAAAGGAGCCCCAGGGCTTGGAAGGCTGCTGTCCGTTCCTTCTCCTTCTTGACACAGCTGAGGACATGGTTCATGGTATCCTGGAGGTACTGGGTATCTGGGCACAGAAAAGACAAAGTGTATGGCTTGAGGTCAGGGTTGGTCTATATGTCAGTCAAAGGCCAGAGTTCCCATAAATCACTTAGATTTAAGAATAAATAAAAAATGCCTGTTAGAAAGATGGTAAGAATTTAGAGGATGTACTAAATAACCAAAGACTTACACTTGATAATCACTCTTCAAATACATCTTTTGTAAATACTAAAAATACAACATTTTTTTTAATTAGAAAAATCCACAAAACTTATAGGGTCTCCAAAACAATATCATATAATTGTTCTATTAGCGTTATATTTTGAGGAAAAGATTACATCCTCCTGTTTAAGGAATATATGTTACATCTTGTTTAAAAACAAAGAGAGGGCCACCTAAACTATTTTATATTGTATTGAAAATTTAAAGTAATATTAAATACTATTTGCAATTAACAGGCCATTCCATTTAGGTAAGGCCTAGAAATCACTGCCATTACCTAGAGCAGTGGTTCTCAACCTTCCTAATGTTGCGACTCTTTAATACAGTTCCTCATGTTGTGGTGACCCCCAATTTCATTGTTACAAATTGAACATAATTAAAGCATAGTGATTAATCACAAAAACAATACGTAATTATATATGTGCTTTCCGATGGTCTTAGGCGACCCCTGTGAAAGGGTTGTTGGACCTCCAAAGGGGTCGCGACCCACAGGTTGAGAACCGCTGACCTAGAGATTCCTGTTACAGTTATATTTAACAGAACAAGATTGAGTCTGTAATTTGGAAATCCACATGTGTGTTTTCATTAAGTTTACATTAGCCAATGTGCATGGATAGGTGATTCTTGGGCAATTTAAGTTAAAGTGTTATTACTCCTGTGAAGGCTGGAATTTCTTGATTCTTGCCTCTTCTTATGTTTCTTCTGTTCCATTTAATTGGCACCAGAAGCACATAACAGCAGAGAGGGAAGGACCACACATCCATTAGAAAGTTAGGGGTGTCGAGGGCTTCTGAACCACCGTTAGGAGACAGTGCATTAGACTTCCAAACGGCATGTACACATCACTATATTTATTCTAACAAGACACGTCTTCTCCCACAGCTCTTGTGAGCAAATGACATTAAAGCATGCTGGGGCTTGAAAACAGCCTCAGTGACACGACCCTACTACCACCAGAGTGCGTCATCAAGGAACCAGGCCTTTTTTTCAGCAGGAAACGGACCTAACTCAAGAGAAGTTCCTTTTCTAGATTTAGCACCCTAAGAGATTAGGAATCTGACTTTGTTAGAGATTCCAACCCAATCAATCTTGGGGTATTTTTGATGTTCAGAAAGCTGACATCATCAGGAAATTCGAGCAATGACTTCTAAACTACAAACTTTAAATAGGCAGCACTTTCCTGATGAGACATGTACTTTGGAGGCTGAATTTCAATGGCATATTTTAGTATATTATTTAATAAAACAACAAAAACCCACTTCAAAAGAATAACCCAGGGGCCCTCTGAGCCTTTGTGTTCTGCTGCCGGCAGCCTTTGGAACATACTAGGGGGACTGCTTCCACACCATGCCAGACTTTCATCAAATTTGGCCTAGTTATTCGGGTTTTCTTTTGAACCAGACTTTCAACCCAAGATCATTTACAGCTCTACTGAACTGGGGCATGTCTGGTCATTAAACAGAAAAAAGCTGCTGGTATCAAGTGGGAAGAATGGAAAGCTGAAAAAATAAGGGTGATTTTCATAATATCATTTCTCTCTGGTTCATTGGTTTTATGTGGCTAATTGTCTTGTCCTTAAGCAACACAGTTCTGTTCTCGCACAAAGCACATTTAACAGCTCAACAGCTCTATATTTCTCCTGCTTACATCTGGGCTGGGTGGTGTGAAATGAGTCTGTGCTAGGGAACGGCATCTGCCGAGGGTGAGGCTGGCCTTCCACTTACGCTCCAGGCTCTTACTTGGTCCTGAATGCTTCAGTGTGCACCACAATGAAGTACAAGGACATGTCCCAGATGGGGCCTCTACACTCAGCACAGACAGAGGTGAAACAGGACATAAATATGAGCAGGCAACTGGAGCATACTGTAATGGTCACCTTTACCTAATTTCTAAAATGGATTTGAAGTACCTAGAGGCAGCAGTAATAGTTTCCATTTTGGAGGGCTTACTCTGTGCCAGGCACTTAGAGCAGGTGCTCAGGCATTACTGCAGTTCACCTTGTGATGCAGGGATTGCTGTTTTAATGTTACTGTCCAAAACCTCAGCCACAGACAGAGGCAGGATTCACCCCAGGTCTGACGCACAAGCCTTTGCACAGCTGGGGCTATCATGGAAGAGGCATGGAATATTTCTAGCTGGAGTAATCCAGGAAGGCCTCAGGGAAGCCAGTATCTGCGTTGGGCCACCTTCAGGAGCCAGGAATTCACTTCCCGCTGACAAGGGCGGAATATGAGAACCCACAGTCTGTTATCCACGAAACCCGCCTCTGGGACACCCAGCCCTTTCTTCCTGTGAGTGGAGAGGCATCTCAGTGACCTCCAGAGGCAGAGGCAAGGCAGTCGCCCAGTCCTCCCTGCCCCACTGAGTATCTAAAATGCAACTCCCTTCCTCTGGTCTCTTTTTAGTCCATTCATGACCTTGTTGTTGGCTTCCATACCGGAGAACTTGCTTGGCTCTAGAACTGCCTCTGTGCCTACACGTTCTGCTACCTCAGACGTCTATAGAAAACCTGAACTAATACGACTGAAAGTGGATAGGAGACAAAGAAATCAGAGACTAGCCTCTAGCTGGCATTGCTTCAAATGAGAAGCAGACATAACTTTTTGGAATCACTTCTCTGTTTAATTACCCTTAAGTGGGTAATGACGTCTTCCACAGACATCCTCACCTGTGAAGGCAGAAGGTCGGAAGGCGGCCAAGCGGGGTAACAAATTAAGGATTGTCATTTGAATCAGCGAGTTCTTGCTACTCCTGCATTTCAGCACCCACTGGCACACCTGAGAGAGGAAGGGTACAGGGTTGGCGAAGGAAAGGGAGGTATGGAGCTTGGAAGGAGGGAGCGGGCCTCTTGCCACCTACCTGATCAAATTTCTCCTCCATCAAGTCTCTGCAACACCGGCTCTCCACCAGAGTGGACTTAGCTGGGCTGGGGGAAGCCCCAAATCCCATGAGGCTTTGGTGAGAGCTGTACCCCAGCAGTCCCACCAAGGCGTTTGACGGCTGGGGCTGTACAGCCTGGAAACTGGTGAAGGGGGTAATGTGACGAGGTTTCGTTCCGAAGCCCATGAGATCTTTGCAGTACTTGTCATGTACCAACTGCTGCTGTGTTATTTCTTCCATTTCTTCTCTCAGGCGCTATATATGCAGAGGGAAAAACACCACCTTTACTTACAAGTAGTATTTGCCCAGCACTGTGAGCCTACAGAGCAGCACATGTGCCCGACCCTGAAAGAAACTAGCTCCAAAGTGGACGGTGGCCACTCTTCAACTTTAGGATGAAGGTTTCCCCAGAACCCTACAGGAGGCCACCTACTGGGGTAACAAATTAGAACAAAATTTTGTTCTAATTTAGGTAAAAGAGCACCACCTACTGAACAATAAAGAAGCAGTAGGATCGACTGCCAAGGACCCGCCCTCCCCCAACCCCAAGTTGGTTTGGGAAAGCTGATTTGCAAATTGCTTTGCTTACAGACCCAAGTCACGGCAACGAAGTCTCTTGCTAAGGTGAGGGGCAGCTCCACTCCTGTTAAGGCCAGTCTACTCTCTTGCTTCTGGCCAGAAACCCAGGTAGAAACAACTTAGGCAAAGCATTCTCTAAGAACCCTAGGAATTCCACAGGAGGTGTGCAATATGCTGGCTGGCACAGAACTCATATCTATTTCCTGTTCAAAGGGCTGCTTAGCAATTCACCCTCCAACAGTCCAAAATGAGGATATAAAACAATTTTCTAAACTTCCAAACTTTTCTCAACACAGATTCCACCCCCAACCGCCCTCGCCAAATCTTGTCTCCTATTCCTGCCAAGGTCACCAATGACTCTTATGCTGCTAAATCTGAAGGCCAGTGCTCAGGCCTCTACTTATGTGACTTATCTGCAGCATTTGATCCAACTTACTATTTCCTCCTCCCTGAAACTCTTCCTTCACTTGGCTTCTTGGACCTAGAGCTTTCCCGCCATGGTTGCTCCTCATTTCTTGACCTCGGGTTCTCAGATGCTATCTCTCCTCCAATGCTAGCTGAAGCTACCATCTTGAGATGCCCTCCACCCTGTAGCCACTCTAACCTGCCCCTCCCATCTCCATCTTCCCCCTCAGTAAATGGGAACTCCAGTTTGCCAGGCCGAACACCTGGACTGTTCTCTCTCCCATCGACCTCCAAATCCCAAATTCAGAACCCAGCCCCCCCTGGTACTCCTACAGCTGCCACTATGGTCCAGGCCACAAAGGTCCCCTGCTAAGACTGCTGCAGTTCTCTCTGAACTAGACTCCTGGCTTCAACCCTTGCCCCTTCGATAAGCCATTTTCAACACAGTGGCCAGAGCGATCCTTTTGAAACATGAGTCAAATGCCACTCCACTGCTTAAAACCATTAATAGCTTCCCACTTCACATACGAAGTCTACAGCGTGGCTTCTGAGACCTTATGTGATGTGCCCCCACCCTGCCCCAGGCATTCCTCCGACCCCCTCTCCCACCTCCTCCCTTCTCCCGCTCTGCTCAGCCACAATGGTGACCCTGCCGCTTCCCAAACAGAGCGGCCTACTCCTGTCTCCTCAGGCCTCTGTGCCTGCAGAATCAGCTGCCTGGACTGCTCTTCCCCAGGTACTTGTCTGGCTTTTTTTCTCATCTCTCCCATGACTGTGCTCAAACATCACCATATTTTAAAAGATAATCCTTAATCCATGCGAGCATCCCTATTCCCTTTCCCGGCCCTACTTTTCTCCATAGCATTCATTGCTGTAAGATACACTGTACAGATTTACTTATTTGTGCATTGTCTGTCTCCCCCTGCTAGAATGAAATGTTTTATTCATGCTGCATTATTCTAGCTCTTAATACACGATGTAGCTTGCCCATAGTATTAGGAAATTACAATACCTTACATCTGGATAGTTCTTGGGAATTTACCAAGTACCACGATAAGAGCATTTCGTTTAAATCTGTGAGTTAGGAAATATTGTCCTGTGTTACTGGGAGGAAACAAAGGTTCCAGAGCTGTCGGGGCTACCGTGGAAAGCACCACGTCATACATGGCTGGGCAAATCTCTGAGGGCTACCATTTAAGGAATTCCCACAATGCATCAAGAAACCTCCCAGGAACTCAGTGAGGTGAGTAAAATCCCTGTCAAAAGTGAGGAAAATGAGACTAAAGGAGGTAAAGTAATTGGTTTACTGCCTGTTCCCTTCTCCGTGAGGACAGGGCCTTGCTTTGTCTGGTCAGGTGTCAGGGAGAAGCCTGGACTCCCGACACGGCTTCTCACCTCTCCCTCCATGCTGCTGATTCGGACCAGCTCGTTGAGGATCAGCAAAGCTCCGTGGATCCGATCATCCCGATTCATGCCCTTCTCCTTGGCCAAGGTCTCATCAAACCCTTTCTCTGCTTCTTCAAACGTGTGCTATGTAGAGAGAGAGAGAATGCCTTAATTACCCAACGTCCAACATTAGAGAGGACACAGGCAGACCCCATCTATATGGTGGTTTGGAGGGGTTAGTGTGCCTGCTCAGTGCCTTGTACCAGTATCATCGATAATACTAACTCACCAAGCTCTCGCCTTTAATTTAGCTTCAACTCTCCCAATACCATGAGGCAGATACCATTACAGCCCTATTTTAATAAATAAAAAATAGAGGCTCAACGAAATTACGTGACTTGTCCCAGGTCACACAGAAAAGCCAAAACTAGAACCCAAGTCTCCAACCCCATGTTCAGGGCTCTTTTTGTTGTACAGGATCCTTAGTAAATTCTCTTGTCAACAGCAATCGGCACAGGGTTCAACATTCTCAAGGAGAGAGAATTGGCATTTTCTAAATTAGTATTAACTGTATTTCATCGATTCTGAGTCACCCTTTTTTTCCTATTTTAAGGTATCTGAAAAGAGATATCTTATCATTGTTGACAAGATGGCACTGAGTCACAGTTTAATTGGCATCGTATTTTCAGTCTTAGTGGTACATGAAATAATGGTATGCTACCCATGAATCTTTGCTTTACTGAAATAATGAAATAACTATTGATTTACTAGTACACTGAGCTTAAAAAAATCATGAGACCAAAACAAACTTGCTGTGTGGCAAGGGGCCTGCTGCTGCCCAAGGCCCGGTGATACTCTTTGTGCATGTGCTTTGCTAGCGGCTGGAACGGAACCATCTCCTCACCCTGTACCACTGAGGCTTCTGCATCTCCTTTGGCTCACGCTGGGTGGTGAGAATCAGACAGGCACGAAGGGCGGCTACAGCTCCTTCACGGATGGCCTGCTTGGGGTCCCACACAGCCACGAAAATGTTGTCAAAGAAGGGCTGCACTTGCTGGAAGAAGAAGGTGGGGACGCTGATGGCCAGCTCACGGAGAACTAGGACCTAGGAGAAAAAGGCACACTGAGAACTGTCATCTGTATCACAGAACTTTTTTTAATGTTTTTTTTAAAGTTGATTTCAGAGAGGGAGTGGGAGGAGATAGAAACATCAATAAGAAGCATTGATCAGCTGCCTCCTGCACATCGCCTACTAGGGATTGAGCCCAAAATCCATGCATGTGACCTGACCAGGAATTGAACCATGACCTCCCGGTTCATAAGTCAATGCTCAACCACTGAGCCACACCAGCCAAGCTGTATCACACAGTTTTGTTCTCTCAGGAATATAGCTTTTGGCTTCCTAGAACCTATGTACATCAGAAAAAGAGCAGACTTGGGAATTCTGGGGCTCTAGGAAGGAAAGGAAAACTGCTCAAACATCCGTGTTCATTATCCTGGAGTGTTTACACACGATGCTGGTAATGTTAGAACACGAGCTCTGGAGGGGCAGGCTTGTTTTGTTTTGTAGCCTGTTCTACTGACAGCCTAGCCCCATACATAGAATATAGCAAGTTTTCAATAAACACTTATTGAATGAATGAAAAATCCTCTTTAATACCTAATCTTGCTATTATTTTCACTTGGCAGTGAAAGAAAGTAAAGATCAGAGGTTGCCCCAAGTTATAGAATTAGGAAATGGCAAAGCCAAGACTTGAACCAGGGCCCCAATACGGGCCCCTCCCCCACACCATTCTCCCTCCTTTTGGTGCTGCCTCCTCATGAGGGAGCTGACTGGAAAGGATCTGATCGATGCCTGTGACCCCCCCCATCACATTCATGTCCAAATTCTCCCTCTAGAAGACAGACTCTCCCATCTCACAGCATGGCATCCTAGCCCAACAAACCAGCCTCAGGGACAAGCTTCGAAAACCACGGCAGATGTACCCCCAAAAGAAGAGGATAAGCTACCACTCCCCCAAATGCAGAATAGCCAATGGGAAAAGAGGAAGTTTGGGCTAAGCACCAACCAATGAACAAATGTCTACAAAATAAACAGGAAAGGCTGACCAACTCTCCCACTGGGTGTGGTGAAGGTATCTACTTCCCCGGCTCCTCTCTTAACCCCAGTTCTTGCATATTCCCCCGGTAGATGCAGAGACCTTGGCAAAGACATGGTAGGGATCATGCAGATAGTACAGCTGTCTGGGGCTTGTAGCCTTTTGGCTGTGGCTTCTTCTCATGCTATGGTTCTTGCAATTTTGATTCTAGAAAATCAGAGCTCAGGATAAACACTGCACTTAGGGCTGCCCCTCAAGCAATGAAAAACAACTTTTAAGTTTCCTCTTCATGTGCAAAGCTCAGAGTGAAGACAGAAAGGAATCCGGGACAGAACCCAAGGCCACCAAGAAGCAGTGTCTCTGCCTGGAGCATCCCCTCTCATTCTCTGCCCCTTGGGGACCTAAGCACATTGTGTGAGGGACCCCGACACGATGCCATCACTCTCTAGGCCTGGCTGGCTGTGTTCCTCCTGCAGGCACTCACAGCTGCGTGTCTCCGGCCCTCGTTGCGGTCAGCGCCCAGCCATTCCAGGGCTCGCTTCACCTCAAACTCCACATACTCAGCGGTGAAAGTGTCCCCTGCCATGGCGAGGCGACCAATGGCCTTGGATGCCATTTCCATGACAACTGGGTCATTAGAGGGGAGGAGGTTCCGAAGATAATTAGCAAATCGCCCGATTCGGGTGGCATTCCCACCTTCCACTCCTATGAGGCTGGCTGGAAAAGAGAAAGGCAAAAGGTGAGGATGAACACATGCGGTCCAGGAAAGTGCGCTGCCCTGAAAGGAAAGCTGGCAGGACCCCTTCCTTTCATTCTGAGTACACACTGTAAGGTCCAGACGGTAAGCAATGCAGACACTTTTCATTTTAACCAACAGATTTGATATTTGTACAAGGATATTTGCATAAAGCAAAATGCTCTCATTTTAGTATATATAATTTGTTTTCTCAAGAAAAGGAAAAGCAACTGGGACTGAAAATTAAATCGCAGGCTGGATGACCACCTCTGGGAGTTGAAAATTACCTGCCTTTTGTTCACTGTCCCAGCTCTATTTTTCCATTCATGAGCCTTATGGCAGATATTACTCTACAGAGAAATCAGAACCTGCAAAGAGCTACACGGGGTGGTGGAAAGAAAGCTGGCTTCTAGTCTCAGCTCTGGCACACTGTCTGGCCCAGAAAAGTTGCTTCATGGTTCTGAGACTCCATATCTGAAAATACTTGCTTTGCCTACGTGCCAGGACTATTGCTATAATTAATACCTAAATAAGTACATGGAAAGCCACCGAGCTCCTTAAAATTTAATAAACGAATATGAACTAAGCCTCTAATAAGCAGCAGATACGGGGTGCAGTGGACACAAAGGTGAACAGTCCTTCGTTCCCAGTTGATATTGTCACCAGAGACTCTGTCCTTACCTATAGCCAAGATGCCACCTTTCCTCTCATTGGCATCTGAGCTGGAAACCAGTTCAAAAATGTGATGGTTCAGCTGATCATAGAAGCGAGTAGACTCCTCTTGACTCATCTGCAAAGGAAGATGTACTCAGAACAATTTCTAATGTCTCCCTGATGATGGTGATGGTGCTGGTGGCGTGGTTTCCAAAAAATAGGACCTGACAGGTATCCGCAGGTACGGTTTAAACCGAACATAACAAAGGCACTTCCCATTTCTATAAACTATAGAGCAACTGAACTCGCAATTCATCTATTTACTTAACAAATACTATTGCGTATACTCCGAGGGTCCTGTCCTCGGATCTACCTAGTACCAGGGGTGAAAGAATGAACAAGACAATATCCCCAACCTCCAGTTTGGTCTCTATTTTAAAAACCCCAAGCTCTTCCAACCCACCCCAACCGATGTTATCAGGCAAAAAGAATCAAAGGTCTGTGATTTTCACACTGAATCAATGCAGTGTGAAAAAGAAAAAAAAAAATTTTAAAACAGCTGACTCTAAGCTGATTCCTAAAGTGTCACAACACCGAGAGGCCACAGAAAGGTATAACCGCAGCAAAGGACGTGAGAAACTGGGTGCATTTCTGAAATAGAATCTTACTTAGCTGTCCAACGAAATCTAAGCCAGGGAGGGTGCACTTAGCCCAAACATCCATAACGAATGGCCCCAAATCACAGAAGCCCCCACCTCTCGAAGCTCCATGGTGACATAGTGCTGCAGCTCCTTGGCAGCTTTGGCCCTGGTCTCCTCATTCCGGCTCTTCAGGCCACTGGCAAACTGCTGCAGGATGCTCACGTTGCTAGATGCCATGGCAGCTGCGGCGGCGGCCGCGGGTCCGGTTCCAAGCATCTTGCCCCGAGGTTCTGTGGAGAAAAGCTTCCTTTAATATTCTGGATAATAAACTACGGCGATAAACTTATTTATGGCCCCGTTCCTCAACACAGATCTCCACCCTGTCCACGTCAGGTGGGGAGACCTCGGTGAGGACTGTGTAGAAAGCCTCTATTTATTCAACAATGACTCATGTTTAGAAGAGGCAGCATAGTAAGAGGGTCAAATTGTGGGCTGTGGAGCTAGGCTACCTGAGTTTGAATCCAACCCCAAATTATATACCTTGAGAAAACACTTAAAATGTCTATTTCCTCAGCTGCCACTGGGCAATAATAGTACCTAACTCATAGGATTGATGTGAGGACTAAGTAAGTTAATACATGTTAAAAAGTGCTGGGCACCCCGCGAGTTCTTAAAATTGTTAGCTATTATTATCATTATTACTACGATGCACATGGCAGAGTGCCAGGAACTAAAAGTGGGGAGGTAAGAGAGAATAAATCACACCTACAACTACCTCTTTCCTCAAGGAGTTCAATTTAAATAGAGTAATTATTCTATACCAACACGGTCCAACAGAAATAAAACACAAACTGCAAATGTAACTTTAAATTTCCTAGTAGCCATATAAAAAAAAAAGTAAAAAGAAACGGGTGAAATGAACTTTATTTAATACAATATATCTAAAATATCACTTCAATGTTATTAATGTCAAAAATGGATACATTTCCATCCTTTTTTTTTTTTTTTTGGTACCGAATGTCTAAAATCTAGTGTGCATCTTACACTTACAACAATCTCAGTGTGGACGAGTCACATTTCAAACACTGGGTGCCACACGTGGCTGGTGGTGCTGCCCTGGACAGTGCGGGTCTACAGAATACTAATACTTGAAAGGACCCCGAGAGCATTCGTTCACTCCTGCATTAGGTAACGTCTCTTCTCTCCATGAGCTTACAACCTGGGGGTGAATACAAATAATCAGGCAACCGCAATAAAGCGGCCATAATAGGGCTCAGCCAACATATATTACATATATATACATAAATATGTCGTCATATACATTATATGCTATATATATCTACACATATATACATTATAAACATTATACGTATTATATATAGTTACATGTATACCTACATAAATACACATCTCCTACGTATGTCCAGATTATATTAGAAAACCAGTTTTTCGAAATTCTTATTTTGAAAGACTTTGTGATGCTGAGAAAGAAAAAAATAAACAAGGTGTAAACGCTTTTGAAAGCTTTTCAATACTCCAGTGCCAAGACAATGACTGCAAAAGAAGGGTCACCCTTCCGGGGAGAGGGCACCCAGAAACCCGCGACAGGATGCGCGGCCGCCTCTGCGAGAGGCAGGAAACGTCCATCCCCGGGGAGGCACCGGCCTCTCTCTGTCCGGCCGGGCCCACGGGCCCACGGGCCCCCGGCTCCCCGCAAACGTCAATGGAGGCACTGGCAGGCAGGCATCTGGAGGACCGTGGCGAAGGCTTCAGAAAGGAGCCGAAGTTGGGAGGCTGGGCCTGGGATGGGAGCGGGAGAGGCACGAGGACGGAGCCTGAGGAGGGGACCGAGCTCAGCCTCGGGGAACGGGGCCCACGGAGCCTCCAGGTTGGAGTGCAAGGGGCTGACACCGGCGCCGGTCCCCCCTGAAGACAATTGGGAGGTGGACGCACAGGCGGCCCGGCAGTACCGGGGCTGCTGGGCCGGCCTTCGCGGCGCCAAAGGCGCGCGGCGGACTCAGAGGTTCGGGGGTCCCCCGCGGACCCGGGAGGAGGTGGGCGCTGCCTCACAGGGTGGGGGCCAGGGCTCCGGCGGTGCCCAACTCCAGGGTGCCGTCTCCCAGGGTACCCCGCGTCCCGGCGGGCGGCTTCCCCGTACCCCTACCCCGGGCCAGACTGGCTGTGGGTTTGGACACTCCGCCGCCCTGCAGGGGTCGGTGCCGGGCTCCGGACTCACCGTGCGGCTTCGGCCACGGCCTCAGCGGCCGCCAACTGCGCCGGTCCCACCGCCTCAGGCCCCCAGCCCCACCACCCGCCTTCCCCACTGTCCTCTAAGCCGCGGGAGGGAGGGCAGGTTCCCAGCCCCAACGACCAATCGACAGGCGCAAGAAGACGATGGACTGAAACGCTGGCCAATAGGAATGAAGGAGAAGTGAAGCTTGCGGACCCGGCTTCTCTAGGGGGCGGGGACTGTTCAAATAGACAAACCACGCGGCCAGTGGCAGACGAAAGGAGGCTCAGGTCCACTCGGGAGAACCAATCAGTCGTGAGTTGACTTCAGTCACTTCCACGCACACATCCGGTCCATCGCTACTATAATTCCCCCCAGCATTGGGGGTGCGGCCCTGTCTAGTCCGCTGTCTGGTACCTGGGATGAGGCTGAGCGGTGGTTAGCGAAGGTTCGCGGCCACAACTGGAGGAAAAGACCTAAACTTTTCGGGCTTATGGGACCGCGATCTCACTTTTGTTAAGTGTAACATGTATTTGAAAAGTTTTTTACTTAGATTTACTTCTTTTCCAAAATTATCGAAGCTCACAAGATCATTCGCGAGAAACCATAGCCAAATTTGAACTAAATGAGCTTCTCCTAAATCGATAATTTCAAAGCAACATAATTTTAAAAACAACTTTTCAGAAAACAATAACAAAAATAGAAGTTGACTACATCTTAATTAAAAAAAACTATGGTCTATTATAATAAATATTAAATATTCCTAAATAATCCATAATAGGAGTCATTAAATAAAATATAACACATTTTTATTACATATGTCGCCATTAATAATGGTAATGTAGATGAATATTTGTTAAGAAGGAAGAGGGTTCATAATTTATTAAAAATATAAATTACACAATATAAGTATATAACCATTAAAAACATTTATGTATATCTTATGTGTCTTTGTTACCATGGGGAACATGTACAAAGATGTAATGAAATTTGGGAAAGACATACTATTTTCTTTATACGTTACCATCAATGACTTGTATAATAAACATATAGTGTTTTTTGAGGATATGGAAATTTCCTGAAGTGTTAACTTGCCAAATTAAAAAGGCTTGGTAATATTCTGTGGCTAACAAAATACTCTGTCAAATTGAAAAAAAAAAATAATGATTACTGCTTTAAGTTTAGGATCTCTTCATTGCATTGATTTTCTGTGAAATAATTGTTACTCTGAATTTCACATTTCTCACTTGTGTTCAATATGTCCATATTTACTCATTAAACATTTTTGATTATGTAATATATTCACTGCTCAAATCTCAAAATAAATAAAATGGTATTTATCACCAAGTCTTGCTTCACCCCTGTCCTTTCACTTATTTTCTGTTTTTCTGTATCCCTAGAATTTTTTTTTAATTATTCTTTGTTTTTTTATTTTAT
>NW_006293088.1:5664762-5670219 GCF_000327345.1 Myotis davidii | reverse complement strand
CTCTGCATTTTTTATGCTTTCTTGGTGCACCCCCTTGTGGTCTTTGTGCGCAATCTTGTTGTAGTTAAGCCTTGATTGTTGTAGTTAATACTAGGGGGATTTGACCTCCAGGCCAACTGGCTGTGAGAATCAGCTGTGTCTGCAGTGGGAATACTTCTGTCCTCTGGGGAGGTGCTAATCTAGCCTTTGCCTGAGGCTGCCTGGCTAATGGCTCTGCGCAGGGCTTGGGCAGGGCAGGTGGGTCGCACGGGATCAACAGAGCGGGTGGAGGGAGCAGTTATGGCTGCTCTCAGTCCCATCCCCAGAGGCTCTGCCTCTCAGAGTCACAGCAACCGCTGCAAACCTCGGAGAGAAAGCTGCCCTCGCGTTCCAACCAATGCCAGACAGTCCTGTTTCTCCCATTTGAGTCTTGGTCCCCAGAGACTCGCCCGGAACTGGAGCTCAGAATCTGAGGCTCCCTCCCGATTGAAAACGCCAACCGCACCCTAGATATACCAGCCCGCTCCGGCATACCTCTGCACCTTTATATTTTCTGCACTGCGCCTCCTCTGAGTCTCGTACGCTGTTCTCTTTCCTTCTAGTTGAAGAATTTCCCCTCAGCCAGTCTTCCTGTGGTTCTGGGATGTCCGTTCGCTCAGAATCTGAGACTCCCTCCCCATTGAAAACGATAACCACGCCCTCAGCTACCAGCCCGCTCCGGCATACCTCTGCACCTTTATATTTTCTGCACTGCGCCTCCTCTGAGTCTCGTACGCTGTTCTCTTTCCTTCTAGTTGAAGAATTTCCCCTCAGCCAGTCTTCCTGTGGTTCTGGGCGATGTCCGTTCCGTCTTTTAGTTGTATTTTGAAGTGGTTGTTTGAGGCAGCAAACTCCGGTGTTTACCTTGCCATCTTGGTTTCTCCTCCCCTAGAATTTCTTTATGTAAATATAAGCAAATATAAATATATATTTTTATTTTTCCATTTTATTACAGTATATCACTGTTCTGTACTTTTAAAAAATTAGTATATCTTAGAGATCTTTCTGTCTTCGTAAATAGAAAGCTTCCTTGTTCTTTTGTTGTTATATCTGCATAGTATTCCATTACATGATGTACCATCATTTATTTTTCCAGTCCTCTGTTGATGGACCTTTGTATTGCTTACAAATTCTTGTTATTACTAATGATGCTACAATAAATTCATATATATATAATTTTATTCCCTGGCATTAGATCAAAACAGATACCCAGAAATGGGATTAGAGGGGTCAACACGAGTAGTTTGATGGGTATTATCAAATTTAACTATGAAGGAGGCACCAATTTTTATTTCCATCAGCAATATGAGATTTTTGCCACCCTAAGACATGATGAGGCTGTTTTCTAATTAACTATCAAAGATGGCTTTATAGTAATAGTAACCAGTGCATTTTTAGGCCTCTTTTCCAAATTTACAAAGAGCTTTCTTATCCATTATGTTAAAATAATAACTAATATTTATTTATTAATAATAACTAATACATTTACATAGTATCAGGCATTTTGGTGGCCATTATGTTTTTTAAAAATTTGGTTTTTAGAGAGAGAGGAAGGGCTAGGGATAGAGAAAAACATTGATGTGAGAGAAACATCATCAATCAGCTGCCTCCTGCATGCCCCCTACTGGGGATCGAGTCTGCAACCTGGGCATGTACCCCGACCAGGAATCTAACCAATTGCCTCTTGGTTTATGGGTCTGTGCTCAACCACTGAGCCACAAGGACAATGCTGGTGGACATTACAGAATGGAGGTTAAAAGCAGGGTAGAGTCAAACTAACTGAATCTGAAACTTAGCACTAGCACTTACCAGCTATATGAGCAAGTACTTAATGTCTATATACATATTCCCTTACTTGAAGAACTGAAAGATTATAATGTACCCATTGACAACCAAGGGTTGGATGGTTGTTGGCACCAATTCAGTCAACAGGAATCCCCAATTAGGCATGTGGTGAGGAAGGAGCTTTTATTCAGTGCAAACAGCCCAACTGTGACACAGCATGGCTGTGGAACAGCTCCGTAGCGTTTCAGCTGCAGTCGGGGAAACACAGTGGTCAGTGGAAAGTGTGCTTCCACAGACAGAGGGGAGCTAACTTATATAGACAGAAGTCCCTGCCTCTGGTCCCTGATTGGTCTATCCTCATGCAAATGAAGATTCCAAATCCTCGAAGTTTGATTGGGCCAAAAGACACTGTCCTGATTGGTCAGAATGAATCAGTTCTGATTGACCGGTGAAGATGTTGATGGGGAATATAGCTGCACAGGTAGGATTGGCTCAAGTGACAGGAGCACATTGCAGGCAGGCAGTTCAGTGCTGGAGGCAGGTAGCTGAATGCAGGCTTCTCCCTGAAGTGAGGTTTGCATAAGACGCCTAAGTTTAGAAATGGCTGTGTGTGTGTGTGTGTGTGTGTGTGTGTGTGTGTGTGTATTTAAGGAAATTTGAGCCCAATTGGCCACCAGGAGCCCTTCTTAGTAGGTATCTTTTTTCTTAGTGTCCACACTACCTTGGTAGGCACTGTTGTAAGGGTTAAATGCTACTGCATGTGAAGTACCTAAAACACTACCTGACACATGCAGAGTCAATATATGCTGTTACTGTTCTTTCTGGACATTTCCTACAAGGCAGGTTGTATTGTCCCCACTTTATACTTTATCCAGGAGTAAAATGACATATAGAAGGATTGGGTCATAGAATTGGTAAGGGAGGAGTTAAAAAATATCTGCTTCTTCCTAGCATCCCATTGGCCCTATAGGTTACTTGGGTTTGCAAGTATGTGCTGGGTGCTAAAGTTGCAAATTAACAACCAGCTTCAGCGGTTCTCAACCTGTGGGTCGTGACCCCTTTGGCGGTCGAACGACCTTTTTACAGGGGTCGCCTAAGACCATCCTGCATATCAGATATTTACATGACGATTCATAACAGTAGCAACATTACAGTTATGAAGTAGCAACGAAATAATTTTATGGTTGGGTCACAACATGAGGAACTATATTTAAAGGGCCAGAAGGTTGAGAACCACTGAGCTAGCTGGTAAGGGAGGGACCATGTATGTCTATACAGGGCTGGCTTTGTGGCTGCTGTGACCTGTGAGGTTATAATGCTCTGTCTTGAAATTCTTAATGATTTTTAAGGAGGGGCCCCACATTTTTATTTCCCACTGGGTACCAAAATTATGTAGTCAGTCCTGTGGACATATATGTCATATTTTTAGTATAACTTTCATTGATATAAAGGATGTGTAGCATACAACTTACAAATAATAAAATACACAATATTTTTAAAAATACGTTTTTATTGATTTTAGAGAGAGAGGAAAGAAGAGAGAGAGAGAGAAACATCGATTGGCTGCTTCCTACATGCCCCCTACTGGGGACTGAGCCTGCAACCCAGGCATTAGCCCCGACTGGGAATCGAACTGGCAACCTCTTGGTCCATGGGACGACACCCTACCAACTGAGCCACACCGACCAGGCAGTTTTAGTGGTTTTAGACTTTCTTGGTTGCAAGAATCAGAAGCCAGCTCGACAGTTCAGGTCAAAAGGTCATAAGCGCAGGTTTGGAGCTGGAGCTCAGAACCGCCTCGAGTCAGGGCCCAGCACCTGGGCCCTCAGGGCTGCTGTGTCCTTAGACAGTCATCGCGGGGCAATGCCTGCTCGGCGGGTCCCGGGTTGGTGGTGGGGTCTTACGTCACATCATGAGGATCTGCTGGGAGATGTGCTGACTTTGGAGACCACTGCTGAGTGCACAGCAGGCCGACAGATCAGCCTCCATCAGTGTGAAAGCACCACTGGAATATTTCCCTTACTGTTTGACTACAGTTTCCTGCTTTAAGATTAGTAGGGGATGTACAGGAGACAGCCGATCCATGATGTTTCTCTCTCATTGATGTTTCTATATCTCTATCCTTCTCCCTTCCTCTCTCTCTCAAGTCAATAAAAACATTAAACAAAAACAAATGTGAACAACCTAAAGAGCACAAATGGTAAAATGTAGTAATGAGGAAGTAATGAGCTTAGAGTATTTGTTAATTTTATTTTAATACTAGGGGCCCAGTGCACAAATTCGTGCACCTTGAAAGGAACTGTGGGCAGCGAGGCTGCAATGGGCAGAGGGGTGGGTCTCGGCCCATCCTCTGTGCCCCTGCTTGGCTCCTCCCACCACGGCCCCCGGTCACCTGTCTGCTGGCAGCCCCGCTCCCACCGCTGCTGCTCCCAAGTGCTGACAGCGCTGGCCCTGCTCACACCCGCTGATGGCACAGAGCAACTGGGGCCAGCACCAGCAGTGGGTGCAAGCAAGGCCGGTGCTGTCAGAGAGTGCAAGCGGCGGCTGCTGCCCTGATTGCCCCCCAGGAACAGGGGGAGGTGAAGAAGCCCGCAGGGGCAATCGGGGTCAGCAGCCACCACTCGCACCTGCTGACGGTGCCGAGCGATTGGGACCAGCTGCGGGTGTGAGCGCCGGCTCAGGTGCTGGCAGCAGGTGCGAGCAGGGCTGTTGCCTGAAGCCGGTGCCAGCGCCAGGTCGGACTGTGGCACGTGGGAGCAAAGAACTTTCAGTAACCACCAGAGGCTCACCCGATGACAGCAACCGGGGCCCCGCCTTGATCTGGTGCCCCCACTCACCAGCTCCACCATCCCACCACAGCCGAAGCCCACCATGCCCCGTGTACGCCCCCTGGTGGTCAGCACACGTCATAGTGACCAGTTGTTTGGTTATTCTGCCTTTGGTCTATTTGCATATTAGGGATATATATATGTATATGTGTGTGTATATATATATGTATATATATATACACACACATATAGATAGTTACCTAACTGTACTAGTAACTTTGTGTAGTTTAATTTTTAATAATGGCTGTTCTTAGTGAGTGCTCACAAAACTCCTAAAAATTTAACAACCAACTCTCCAAACTCTTAAAAATTTAACAACCAACTCTCCCAGTCAGAAGGAGCTTCTGAAGCTCCCAGAAGGTGGGCAATGAGAGCCGGCAATGAAGACACCCAGCCGGCCATCTAGTCGGGTGGGAAGGGCAGTTATTCGTGTGCTATGAGTAGGCAGGCCAGTTTACGCCATTGGAAGTTGCACAATAGAAAGTGAGAGTTTTTGCTGTCGTGATTATTATTAGAGTTAATTTCTTAGACATCATTTACCGTTTCAGAGCTTCAAGTTTCTCATTTGAAAAAATCGGGGATAATGATACTTTTCTTACCTCCTCAATACGCTCCCTAACTTTTGTTGGTTTTGTTCATTGCTGCGTACAGTAGTGCGCCTACTGCATGGAAGCAATGAGTGCGTCCTATTTGGTGCATGGAAGCTCTTGGGAAGTCGAAAAGCCACACGCATTGTGGCGGATCGCGTGATGCTAAGCGAGGCTGCATTCAGCGGGTCTCCCAGCAGCTGCGGGGCGCACACCTGGGAGAGAAGGCTGCCCCGCCC
>NW_006293088.1:5661547-5664684 GCF_000327345.1 Myotis davidii | reverse complement strand
CCGCTGCGTCCCCAGCCCTGCCCCGGGGCGGACCCGAAGGAAGGTCAGGGCTGGACGCCCCACCCCTCCCGGTCCCATCGCCGTGGCTGCTCTGTGGGTGGCTCACTATCAACGTTGACGACTTCAGCCACGTGCACCTCCATGGCGGCCTCGCCGGTCCCGGGGGAGAAGATCAGCATCCAGGCGGGAGAGACCGCTACGGCCGGGGACAGGGACCTGCTGGGCAGCGACTGCCCCGAGTGGGACAAGCCCGTCCCGCGCTCCTGGAGGCACAAGTGCGCCTCGTATGTGCTGGCCCTGCGCCCCTGGAGCTTCAGCGCCTCGCTCACCCCGGTGGCCCTGGGCAGTGCCCTGGCCTACAGATCCCAGGGCGTCCTGGACCCCAGGCTGTTGGTGGGCTGTGCCGTGGCGGTGCTGGCGGTGCACGGGGCTGGCAACTTGGTCAACACTTACTATGACTTTTCCAAGGGCATTGACCACAAAAAGAGCGACGACCGGACCCTGGTGGACCGGATCTTGGAGCCCCAGGATGTGGTCCGGTTTGGAGTCTTCCTCTACACCCTGGGCTGTGTCTGTGCCGCTTGCCTCTACTACCTGTCCGCTCTGAAACTGGAGCACTTGGCTCTCATCTACTTCGGAGGCCTGTCTGGCTCCTTTCTCTACACGGGAGGTAAGGACTGGCCCGACTCCTGTGCTGGCGGTCTTCGTTGCATGGACTCCAAACTGCTGCTTCGGGTGGGAGTTAGGACAGGAGTGGTATCAAAAGTTCTCAGGCCACTTATGTGAAATCTATAGTGTGCGGGTTATGTGGGTTATTTTGAAAATAAGAGTGGGTTGAGAAGATCCTGGCTTGGCTTATGGATGTTAGAAATTTATATATGTATATATATATATGTCATTGCCATATATATGGAAACTTTTTGTATCTAATTTCTTTTTGTTGGCCCTATCTTATAATGCCACAGTTACAAATTTTAGTGGAATTAACTTTGAAGCGCTCACAATTGGTACAGCTGATTAAGGTGGTGCTGGCCAGGGGGCTAAGTAAGCTCTGTTTATTGAGCATTTATTATGTGCCAGCACTGTTCCCTATGAACACAGCAGTCACAGATATCCCTGCTCCTGTGAAAGTTATTTTATAGATGATGAGGAGAGACAGAAAGCAAAACTAGTCAATTATAGTTAGGTCGGCCAATGTCCTGGTTGCTCAGGACTGAGAGGGTTCCCAGGATGTGGGACTTTGGGTGCTGAAACCAGGAAAGTTCCTGGTAGGTTAGGATGAGTTGGTACCCTGATGATAGCATATGAAAGATGATTAGTGCTACGGAGAGAAATAGTAAGTAGAGCCAGGAAGGGGGACACAGCAGACTATTTTAAGTAGTTTGATCAGGGAAAGCCTCATCAAAAAGGTAACGTGGGCAAAAATGGAAGGAGGTGAGAAGTGAGGGAGTTGGCTGAGCAGGGTGTCCCAAATCTTGGAATGGAAATTGCTAAAGGCATTAAGGCAGGAATGTTCCCGAAAAGTTCGAGGAGCAGCATGGAGAGCAGGGTGAGGGAGAAAGTGAAAGGAAGTGAAGTAAGGGAAGTACAGTGGGGCCTTGACTTACCAGTGTCCCAACTAAGGAGTTTTTGCTGATTTTTTGCATTGAGGTGATAGAGTAATTTGAGTTAACGAGCTCCTTAACGAGCTCCTTAACAAGCTTGGTCTTGAAACGAATTAAACTCGTAAGTCAAGGCCCCACTATATGTTTGGGGAGGTCAGGGAGGCACAAATATTAGGTAGGCCTTACTGTTTTAAAAGAATCACTCTGCCTAAATTATGGAGAATGGATAACGGGGAGCAAGCAAGGGTAGAAGCAGGGAGATGGAGGAGAAGGGGGCTGTTGACTAACCCAGGCAAGAGATGTTTGTTGGCTTGGATCAGGCTGGAAGTGGAGAGGGAAGAAGTAGTCAGGCAGGGAATCGTAATGTAAATAGCTGATATGCAGGATGGTCTTAGGCTACCCCTGTGAAAGGGTTGTTCGATGGGCAAAGGGGTCTTGACCCACAGGTTGAGAACCGCTGACGTAGTAGATCTCCAAGTGGAGATGTCAAGTGGATGTAAGAGCGAGTTCAGGGAGAGGTCTGAGCTGGAGATAAAGATATTTGGGGATCATTGGCACATAAAGTTGTACGACTGGGTGAGACCACCAGAGGAGAGAGTGTTGTTGATAGAGATGTGAGGGGGACCAGGACAGCCCTTAGGCACTCCGACATTATGAGGTGGGGAGAAGCCCTAGCCTGCGTGGCTCAGTGGACAGAGCGTCGGCCTGTGGACTGAAGGGTTGCAGGTTTGATTCTGGTCAAGGGCACATGCCTGGGTTGTGGGCTCAATTCCCAGTGGGGGGTGTGCAGGAGGCAGCTGATCAACGATTCTCTCATCATTGATGTTCCTATCTCTCTATCCTTCTCTCTTCCTCTCTGAAATCAATAAAAAATATTTTAAAAAAAGAGGTGGGGAGAAGAGAAGGAACAGGTAAAGGGAACTGTGATGGAGCATCTGGAGGAGAAAGAAGACCAAGAGAGTGGTGTCCAGGCGGTCACTTGTAAGAAGTTCAGTAAAGCGAACCAGTGGATGCTGTAACAGAGTGTGTCAGGGGGTAAGGAGGGAAAGGCCCTCTCTGTGAAGGCGACAATCTAAGACTTGAAGGATAAGGAGCCATCCTCGGGCAGAATTGGGGTCTGACTCAGGTGCTGAATCCGTCAAGACCGAAGGAACAGCAAACGCAAATGCACTGGCGTGGGAGACAGCTTGACATCTAGGATCCACTGAAAGGCCCATGCGTTTGAGAGGGAGAATGGAGATGTAGTTGGAGAGGTAGGAGGGGGCTGGGTCATGCTGGTCTACTGCTGGGGTCCAACCCCAGCAGGTCCAGGGGTCCCCAAAGGTGTGGACGGAGTCGGCGACAAAGGAATGACACGGAGACAGCGTTCAGTTGATCAGCAGCCTTGCCAGGATCTCTAGCCACAATCTCCAGCCAAGTTCTGTAGCCATGTTCTCTTGCTAGGTTCTCCAGCCAGGTTCGGTTTAGGTTCTCCAGCCAGGTTCGGTCGCCAGGTTCTGTAGCCGGGTTCTTCAGCCAGGTTCTGTCAAGGTT
>NW_006293088.1:5624166-5661482 GCF_000327345.1 Myotis davidii | reverse complement strand
TAGTTAAGAGGTTTTATTCCCTCCCTAACTTCAGGGGAAAATCCCTACCTGGGGAAACAACCTTTCTCGGAGAGGTGACCTTGGTTAAAACACATAGTGCCAAGAAGGTGAGCAAACATATTAAGAACAGTATGCCATATATGCCAGGTCCCTTGAAACAGCAAGGATGGACCGGCTCCCGGCAGTCTACTAGGGCCTCAGTCTTCTGTGTGGGTTTCTCCTCATTCCCAGCTTGCAGGCTTAATCCTTAGGTCTCTCTCCTCTGTCTCCATTTCCTCCTTGCGTGATTTTAGCCAAGTCTCATGGCTTCAGATGCTATCTGTTAAACTGGTGACTCAAATTTATACGTCTGGCCCAGATCTCTCCTCTACACTCCAGACTCCTACTGAGCTTCTTACTCGGTAACTTCTCTTCGAGGTCTCCAGGCACCTCCAGCCACGCGTGTCTGAAACCCAATTCCTGGTCTTCTCCCCAAAGAAACCTCTTCCACAGCTTCCCGCTCTTACTCAGTGGCAACTTCTTCCTTCTAGTTCTTCACAGGCATCATCCCAACTTGTTTCTCACATCATGCATCAGTCCATCAGCAAATCCTGTTGACTCTACTTCAGAAATGTATTTGGGATCTGACCTTTGCTCACCGCCTCTCACCACGGCCACTCTTACCTCCCTTGAGTATTTGGCAGGTTCTTTACTGAGTTCTGTGCACCCACTCTTGTCCCTGGCAGGGTGTTCTCAAGCCAGCAGCCAGAGTAATCCTGTTAAAACAGGCAGTTACATCAGTCCTCTGCTCAAAATTCTCCAATGCCTTCCATCTTTTTTTTCTTTTTAAATATGTTTTTATTTCAGAGAGGAAGGGGAGAGAGAGAGATCAATGATGAGAGAGAATCATTGATCGGCTGCCTCCTGCATGCCCCCTCCTGGGGATTGAGCCCAAAACCTGGGCATGTGCCCTGACCACATGCCTTGACCGTGAATAGAACCATGACCTCCTTGTTCATAGGTCAGCATTCAACCACTGAGCCACACCCATGTGGGCAGTGGCTCTCATCATGTTCAGAGTAAAGGCCAAGGTCTTGAGGTCTTGACAATGATCCCAGTGCCATTATCTTCCCATCTTCTCCAGTCCCCCCACTCCGATCTGTCCTCTTCCTTTCCTCTGCCTTCTCACATGCTCCAGCACACTGCCCTCCTGGCTGTTTCTGAAACACACTTAGGAATGCTCCTGCCTCATGGATCCTTTGAAGATTCCGCTTCCTGAATTTAGAATGCTTTCCCCCTTCTATCTGTATGATTCCATTTCTAACCTACTCTCCCCATTTGTCAGTTGTTTAGTGAGGCCTTGCTTTCTACCCTCCTTGAAGTTACAAAACAATGCTTTCTGCAGCAGCTGAGAAAAAATAAAATTACACACAAACATACAATGCACCCTGTGTCTCACCCCCCCAAACCTGCCCTATTGCTCTTCTCTGCCTTTTCATCACAGCATACTACCTTTTAGCGTAAGTCAGTGCGTACTTTGTTAATTATCTTCCCTCTTAGACTGTAAACTCCCTGGGGTTAGGGATTTTAGTCTCTGAACCCATGGTGCCCAGAACTGTGTCTGGCATGTAGTCAGTACTTAATATTCATGGGATGAACAAATGGGGAGATAATAAAATATATTGAGCAGAGTAATGACATAATCTGATTTTATGGTTTTTTAAACACTGTCAATTATATAGCAATAAAAGTCATACTGTGAAGTGCCCAGATTTTAAGTGTTACAGTTTGATGAATTTTGACAGATGCATATGGCTGTATAACCCAAACCCAGTCACGATACAGAACATTTCCATCACCCTCAGAAGTTTCCTGGTGCCTCCTCTCTGTCAACCCCCTCTCCCCATCCCGAGCCAGAGGCCACCAGTGCTCTGATTTCTGTTTCCGCAGATTGTTGTGCCTGGTCTAGAACCGCATGGAAATGGAATCATTCCGTATGCATCCTTGTGCCTGGCTTCTGTTGCCCAGCGGGAGGCTTTGAAGATTTGCCATGTATGATGTACATTAGCAGTTCCTTTGTTATTTATTTTTTAAAAAATATATTTTTATTGATTTCAGAAAGGAAGGGAAAGGGAGAGAGAGATAGAAACATCAATGATGAGAGAGAATCATTGGTCGGTTTCCTCCTGTGCAAGTCCCCCATTGGGGATCGAGCCTACAACCCCGGCATGTGCCCTTGACCAAAATCGAATCTGGGACCGTTCAGTTCACAGGCCAACGGTCTATCCACTGAACCAAACTGGCGAGGGCAGCAGTTCCTTTGTATTGCTGATTAGTGTTCATCGGATGACATACTGCAGTTTGTTTATCCATTTTCCTGGTCCTCAACATCTGACTTGTGTCCATATTTTGGCTATTTTGCCTGAACATCTGTGTTCATGTTTTTTGATATTTATTTTCACTTTCCTTAGGTAAATGCCTACGAAGGGAATTGTTGAGTCCTAGGGAAGATGATGTTTAACTTTATGAGAAGTTGCCAGTGTTTTCTAAAGTGGTTGTCCTGCTCTATCCCACAATATGCAAGAGTTTCCGTTGCTCCATATTCTTGTCAACATTTTGATTCCTGTTTTAACGAATTCATTCCAGCTGCTATGTGGAGATGGGGCCCAATAGTTCACTGTGGAAAATGGTGTTGGGAGGGGTGGGCGTGGCTTAAAGGAAATGCTCAGGTGGGCCACATCTCTGGAGCAGGTGTCCACCTGTTGGACACTTAGGACATTGGGCTGTCTCCTCAGGGCACTAGCGTTTTCTTGGGTCAGCTAGCCTGTAAGACAGTGGTTCTCAACCTGTGGGTCGCGACCCCTTTGGGGGTTGAACGACCCTTTCACAGGGGTCGCCTAAGACCATCGGAAAACACATATATAATTACATATTGTTTTTGTGATTAATCACTGTGCTTTAATTATGTTCAATTGGTAACGATGAAATTGGGGTCACCACAACATGAGGAACTGTATTAAAGGGTCGCGGCGTTAGGAAGGTTGAGAACCACTGCTGTAGGAGGCTCTAGACCTTTTTCACCCCTACAGTGGGTTTGCTTGGTTTTGGGGTGAGGCCTGTTGAAGGTGGGGGCTATCCTTGCAGGCACAGGTTTCTGTCAGCTTGCTGACATCATTGTTTTGCTCGGTGTTCTCAGGAGGTGTTCTTGGGTAATCTTGGGTAAGCCAGAGGTCAGGGTGTCAGAGCTGTGTGCTTTCTGTCCTAGTCAGAGCCCTTCACTCTGCTCGGAGAGCTGAGAACATAAGCCGCAGGAAAGCAGGCAGCTGGTGAAGAAGCCAGATCTGCGCTGGGAGTCTTCCTGCCCGGCCTCTTCCTCCTTGGGCAGGGCTACTGCAGTCCCCCCTTATCTGCGCTTTCACTTTCTGTAGTTTCAGTTTTCTGTGGTCCAAAAATATTACGTGGAAAATTCCAGAAATAAACAACTATGTTTTAAATTGCGAGCTGTTCTGGGTCGTGTGATGAAATCTTGGGCTGTCTGGTTTGTCCCACCCTGGAAGTGAATCATCCCTTTGTCCAGCATATCCTCGCTGTATGCGCTCCCTGGCATTAGCCGTATTTAGTAGCTGTCTTGCTTATCACATGGACTGTAGAGATATCACAGTGCTTGCGTTCAAGTGACCTTTATTTCACATCCAAGAGCAGTGATGCTGGCAATTGGGATATGCCGAAGAAAAGCCATAAAGTGTTTCCTTGAAGTGGAAAGGCATGTGCAGAATGCACATGAAACAAACATAGTGCATATATGGTTCAGCACTCTCTGCGGCTTCAGGCACCCACTTGGGGTCTTGGGTGAGGATAAGGGGATTACTGCAGGCCTCTAAATATGTGAGCTATTGCAGGAAACATCGATTTACTAATTTAGAACTGGAGCTAATGTTCTGCTTGAGAGAACTTCCTCCTGGAGGGCATGTCCTCAGACAACCAAGCAGTTTATCAAAACGCTGCCGGGGAGCACAGAGTCGGCTTGCTGCGTGCTGGCGGGCATAAAGGGGCATGCCTGTGCTTCAGGCCCCGGGGCACTTTGTTCTTAAGACCCGAGGGTGGTTGTCAGGTGACCGATGGAGGTGTTAGCTCACGCTATGGTGGGGATCATTTTGCAATATAAGGGTATCAAGTCAACACGTTGTGCACCTTACACTTACTCAGTGTTATATGTTAATTATATCGCAGTAAAGCTGAAGTGGGGGGGCGGCGCAGAAATCAAAGAAGCCCAACGACTAGTGAAGTGATGTTTGGCTGAATCTTGTTCTTTGTCTGCCGGGCTTCAGACCCTCTGTAGACCATGGACCCTTAGCGCGTTAGGTGGTGAAAGCAGCTTTCCTGTGGAGGCTGTGCCGTGGTAGCCTGGTGGTGGTGCACAGAAATCAGTCACCTGGCCCAGCCCGGGTGTGCTGTAGGCCCAAACTGTAAGGGAACAGTGATTTGCTAAGTCACAGGGGTAGAAGGAGGTAGAAGTAATTCCTAAGAGAAGGGGCTTAGGAAACAGGTTGTGGAGGCAAAGGAAGGGCCCTTGGAGCCTGGGAGTGAGGAAGGTGATGGTGGAGGTGAGGGGAAGGGGAAGGGGAGGGAGAGCATGCTGGGTCCTTATCCTAAGATTTTTTTAAAAATTATTTTTAACTATCTTTCGTATATATTTTATATATTTTTTTATTGACTTCAGAGAGGAAGGGAGAGGAAGTGAGATAGAAACATCATTGATTGGCTGCCTCCTGCACGTTGAACCGAGTCCACAATCCAGGCATGTGCCCTTGACCGGAATCGAACCTGGGACGGTGCTCTATCCACTGAGCCAAACCATCCAGGGCCTTATCCTAAGATTTTTAAGGGAGATCTTAGGGGAGGTTGCGGGGCAAGATCTCAATAGAGCATCCAGCAGCTTTCCAGGGGTCCTTTCAGGGTTGTGGTCTGCACTGACTGACGGGTCACCTCTCGCCCATCCGTGCTGCTTTACTCTGAGTGGGATGTCTGTCTGACCTCCGACCCATGTTCCAGGTGCTTGCTATTGTAGCTCTGTGTTCAGTTCAGCCTTGTGCCAAGTGCTGGGGAGCGAGCTGTGAACAAGCTAGACACAGGTGCTGCCCTCATGGAATCTAGTGTTTGTTGGGAAAGACAGCGATGAAGTGATGAGAAGTGTGATGAAGTTTATGAAAGGAGAAGTCAGGGTGCATGGAACATGTTGCAAGGGGACCGAATGTGGTGTAGGGGTGAAGGAAGGGGTGAGGAATGGCCTTTATCGTCTTGAAGGGTGAGTAGGAGTCAGCCAGGCAAAGCAGGGAAGATGGTTCTCAAGGCCTCAGGAAATGAAAGGTATGAGGGGAGAGGGGAGGAGAGCTTTAGGTGAGCAGGAGAGAGCCAGGGCAGGCCAGAGGGGAGAAAGAAAGGTCTGGCTTTTATCCTGAGAACAATGCGCTGATAAGGGTTTTTGGGTATATGTGGCAGGGGGGGAGGGGCATGGTCAGATTAGTATTTTTAAAATATATATATATTTTATTGATTTTTTACGGAGAGGAAGGGAGAGGGCCAGAGAGTTAGAAACATTGATGAGAGAGAAACATTGATCAGCTGCCTCCTGCACACCCCCTATTGGTTCCAGAATGCCCTTGACCGGAATCGAACCTGGGACCCTTAAGTCCGCAGGCCAAACCGGTTAGGGCTCAGATTAGTATATTTAAAGGATCACTTTGGCTGCATGTGGAGATTAGGTGGGGGTGGGGGGGTAAGGGGAGAAGGGGGACGGAGGTTGTTATAAGGATGGAAGCCATTCGTACAACAATTTGGGGTTGTTGCAGTGTTCCAGACATATAATGACCACTGCTCGGGTTTGGAGATGGGGTGAGGTGGGCTGGAGTGTGCGGCTGGAGTGGGTTGCAGAGAACTGGGCAGCTTTTACGGAAGTAGATTAGACAGGATTTGAGGTCGATAGCAGTACAGGAGGAGGAGTTAAAGGATGACTTAGTTTTAACTTAATGGGAACCAGAGAGGGGAAGCTGCTTTGTAACTTCATCATCTTAGCTCTTTTACTCATTGTGTAGCTGAAGGTTTCTTTATGCAGAGTTTGGGAGCCCTGCAATTTCACTGAGATTCGCTGGGGGGTGGGTGGTGGTTGTGGTGGTGGTGGTGGTTGTTTCAAAACCAGCAGATGCCTGCAGAGGTTGTAGAGGAAGGAGGCGGAAGCGTAAGAGACTGGGCTGGATATTCCGTGAGAGCTGGCCCAGCGGTGTTACAGACAGAAGTGGTGTCTTGCAGGGGCTGGGAAAGGGTGAAAGAAGCCGGAAACTGGACTGTAAGACCTTTCAGACCCTCACGGCTCTTCCGTGGAACTCTGTGTGTGATGGGAACCCACAGCTCTTGTGGCAGGATGTAGTTGGGGGGCAGTAGGAAGGAAAGACTGGGTGTGACTCTGAAGCCTCACTGAGTGCTAAGAGAACAGTCTTCTCTGGACCATCTCACCGGAGGGGAGGGAACTCAGTGACGGCCCCTCTCCTCGCTGAGAATTCAGCGCTCCCGGCCAGAAGTGGCTGGTCTCTGACTGATGACAGTCCTTGATCTCACACCAGCTCTCTGGGTTTTCCGGCCACAGGGATTGGATTCAAGTACGTGGCTCTGGGAGACCTCATCATCCTCATCACGTTCGGCCCGCTGGCCGTGGTGTTCGCCTACGCCGTCCAGGTGGGGTCCCTGGCCGTCTTCCCGCTGGTGTACGCCATCCCCCTCGCCCTCAGCACCGAGGCCATTCTCCATTCCAACAACACCCGGGACATGGAGTCCGACCGGGAGGCGGGCATCGTCACGCTCGCCATCCTCATCGGCCCCACCTTCTCGTACATGCTCTACAACACGCTGCTCTTCCTGCCCTACCTGATCTTCAGCATCCTGGCCACGCACTACAGCATCAGCCTGGCCCTCCCGCTGCTCACCATTCCCATGGCCTTCTCCCTGGAGAGGCAGTTCCGGAGCCAGACCTTCAACAAACTGCCCCAGAGGACCGCCAAACTCAACCTCCTGCTGGGGCTCTTCTACGTCTTTGGCATCATCCTGGCACCAGCAGGCAGCCTGCCCAAACTCTGAGGGGACCAGGAGCTCCTCGGGCAGCAGGTCGCCCTGTCTGAGACTGTGTTGAAAGCAGTTTCTCAGGAGAGAAGGTGATTTGGCAGTGAGGAGCCTAAGGGTGGCTTGTAAACTCGCACCTTTTTAAAGTTATTACGTTGTTAAAGATAATGTCTTGTCCTGTGTTATGGGGAATCTTGAAATCACTGGTATCAGAAGGTGAATTGGCTGCATGGCCCTTGTGTTATTTATAATTTCCACTAGAGGGTGCTGTTAGGTCACTTTAAAGTAGACTTGGTGAAGGAGCCGCCTGGCTTGGTCTCCAGTCCTAGAAGAGCCATGTGGTAATGACTGGTGTCAGGCCCAGCTACACCAAGAGCACCTGTCTCTTCCTCTGAGCATTTGGGTCCTGAAATACACAGCCCGAGAAGGTCCCTCAGTGACAGCCTAGCGTGCCTCCAGGCGATTTGCCTAAATTGTGATTCAGAGGCTTTTGTTCTTGATCTCTCTTCACTTCAAGCCAGCAGGACTGGGAAGGGGGAAAAGACCCACCCCTGGAGGAAGCTGAGAAGATCGCAGCTTCAGGATGGGAATGGGCAGGGCGGCTGTTTCCCTTTGTGGAATCTGCTGGAATGATGGGGGGTGGGGGCGTGGTGGTGGCTACGACTCGCAGCCCTTTCAGTTACTGTTAGGAGCCCTGAAATTGTAGAGGCACCTGCTCTCCTTGCCAGCTACTTCTGGTCCACGAGGCTTCTTCGTCCTGCCCAATTGCCTTTCCAGTTGCTCCTTGACGCCCACCCTCCCTGTCTATCAGGTTCCCATTTCTGTTTCTCCCAGCCTGGCATCCTGACTGACTGGGCAGCAGCTCAGCAGCTGAGCCTGGGACAGTTGCCACTTGCCACAGAGACACAGGACGAGCAGGCCAGGGACATCAGCTCCTCCATGAAGGAATAAGCCAATAGACCAGGGGTGGGGGACGTCCGGCCCTAAACCGTTTGGTCTGGCCCTGCCCAGGCATTAGGGGTGAGTGAATGAAATGTTTGACTAAATACAGCAGGCTCACTTTTAAGGTGATTATTTTGTATGGCCCACGAATGATGTTATAAATACCCAAATGGCCCTGGGCGGAAAGGAAGTTCCCACCTAACCCTGTTCAGACAGATGACAGTCCTGCCAGCTAAAGAACTGCATCTTCCGCCTTGAAGACGGATGTGCAATACTGACCCTGCCTCTCCCAGAGCCTTCAGTTGCCTTGTGCAGAGATAGCTTGCTCCCAGAACGGGGAAATTCGGCCGACGCTCTATCCACTGAGCCAAACTGGTTCGGCTCAAAGCTGCTTTTCGTTTCATTGCCTGGGAAGTGTAATTTCTAGGCCAGACTTGCTCAGTTGCATTTGGTCTAAGACTGAACTAGATTGAGGCCATCATTGTTATATTTTTCTTTTGTGATGATGGCCATTCTGATAGCTATTTCAGAGGCGTGACCTGCAGAAAATGACATAGAATTAGTTCTTAGTTCTGAAAATCAGGCTAATGATATGATTTGGCTCCTTGAGTTGGAATTAGCTTACTTGGAAAAAACATATCTGGAAATTGCAGAAGTTCCTCAAAGGTGAAGGTGGTTTGTATAGAGATCCGAACCCTCAGACAGTGGCCCGAGCCCAGAACTAGGGAAGCGGCCCTTCTTCCCAGCACCATCTTTGGTTCACGCCAGGCGTATGGCGTTTTGGTGCTCACAGGGTCCTGCCTTCAGAGGCCAGCTCTTTGGGCCCCTCCTCAGAGCAGATCGTTTTCACACAGGGCTCAGCCTGCGCTGTAGGACCAAGACCTGCGTCCGCAGACCAGACCCACCTTTGTAAGCGCTCCCTCCTGTTGGGTGTCAGCCTCCACGTTGTGCTGTGGTGCAGATTTTAATGCATATTTTTATACATAAATGTTTCTAAAAGGCCAAACTTGATGCCAGGTTTTATATGCAGGTCACCATAATTTATATCTGTAATTCAATGAAATTTTCTTTAGACTTGTTAATAAAATAAAATAAAAATTATGTTTCCAGTTTTTCTTTGCTTTCCTCCTACTTCTTGTCTTATTGTCTGATTGTGAACTCTGGTTCATAAATCTCTGGAGACCAGCACAGGGGCACTGGGATATTGGGTGGGGATGGGATGGGGTACATGATCATTAGTGATGAGCTGGGGTAGGATGGGGCCAGATTTGATGGGAGTCCTTAGAAAAGACACTAGGGACCACTCAGAGCCAGTGTGGATTCATCAAGAGCCAGCCAGGCCAGATTAGCCTAGTTTCCTTCTGTCCTTTCCTACTTTCATGTTTCTTTTTCCTTGAGAGGGTCTCTGTGCTGATAGATTGAGAACATGTAGTCGGTAGAGTACATTTGGGTTTCAGTGAGGCATTTGACAATATATCTTTATGAACAAAGAGAAACATGGAACGGATAGCAGTCTATTGGATGAATTTCTGGGGGACTGACACGCTGTGGGCGAGAGCTCACTAATCAGCGTGTCACTGTCAGCAGGCAAGGACGCCTTTGGCAGGCAGTGTGCGCCTGCCCTTCAGTCTATTGGATGAATTTCTGGGGGACTGACAAGCTGTGGGCGAGATCTCATTAATCAGCGTGTCACTGTCAGCAGGCCAAGGATGCCTTTGGCAGCAAGTGTGTGCCTGCCCTCTGCCCTCTGCCCTCTGCCCTCTGCTCTGTCTGGCCAGGTTCAACACCTGTTGTTACTGGTTGGGATTAGGCAGCCCAAATCGCCAGTCTTGTAAATCTTGGAGGAAGAGCTTAGAGAATGACAACAAATCAGAAGGCTGCTTCGATGCGTCAAAGGAAGAATTTAGCACAAATAAATAGGAAGCAATATACTTGGATCCCCCAAAATCAACTGTGCAACATCCAAAGGGGGAGATCCCTGGAGTGCTGACAATAGATGTGGTGGGTGTGATGTTTATTAATGAGTCTGGAATACAACATCACAGGCCTTTATTTCTGTGATCCAGATTTATCCAGTTGGGAGGCTGGAAATTTAACGTTAGCCACCTCTCGGGCTGGCCCCCATCCCAGGACTCCTGGCCCTCCGTGGGGCAAGAAGCCAGAGATGCTGGCTGGGCCCTGCTCCATTTGCCACTATCTCTACGGTCGCTTCTCTGCTCCGCCATGCTGGGGCTCAGCCCTGGAATCTGCCCTTGCTCCTTGGACAGTCTGCCCTGGAAGGGCTCAGAATGCCCTTGACAGCGCCCTCCGCTGACAAATACCGTGGGCCTGCAGGCACTAGTCCCAGCCACCCCACCCCCGTTTCTGCCCATCTCCGGGAAGCACCCATTCTCCCCATGACCTACCTTGTCTACCTCCCCTATTCACAGTGTCTCTCCCCTTCCCCGCCCCTTGCAGGACCTTTGCACAAAGTCCCACCCACGGTGCCTTTGGAAGCCCAATGCTGGCCTCTTGCGTGGGGTGAGGAAGAAGATGCAAACACATAATTTATTATCTTACTAACTCTTCTGTTATTCCTGCATTCGAACAAGCAAAAATCTGAACCTGTGACCTGGCCTGAACCTCAGCTGAGTCAGTGAGCTCTGGCTTCCATGAAGGTTAATGTGATGGGAGGTGGAATTAATAGATTAGTGTCCAGGACCATGAAGGCGCAGGTCCTGCCCACCCCCGTGCTGTTGGGCCACAGGTGGGGAGCAGGATCCATTCCTGGGCCCCTTTCCTTATTTTTTCTTGAGAGAGCAAATGTGGTTGATTAAGAGCATGCTGTGGGTGCAGTACACTTGGCTTTCAGCAAGGTGTTTGCCAGTATGATGTGAAATGTGGAATTAGTGAAAATCCAGTTAGGAACTTGATTTCTACGTGCACATGCATGTGTTTTCACACTGGGAACAGCTGCAGCAGAGATTTTACATCCTGGTATGGGAGCCACGTTTTGAAGATGTTATTAACAAACTGGATCATGTCCAGAGAGCACTAGGCAGCCTGGTGAGGGCACTTAAAACTATGGCAGCGTGGAAAGGAGACGCACGAGAGGGCAGTCTTGGGGGAAAGAGATTGGGCTTTTTATCCCCCCTTTGACTTCAAAGGCAAAGCTAAACCGATGGGTGGAAGTTATATGGCCCCAAGTTTAAGCTGTTAGGTCAGGAGGAACTTTCTAGCTAGTAGAGGAATCGCAAGTGAGATGTTTGGCACATCCCAGTGGGCGGTGAGTTCCCTGTGACTAGAGGCATTCAAGAGAAAGGAACACTTGACAGGAACGCTGCAGTGGAGAGTTGGACATCAGAGAAGGGGTGTATGAGAAGACCTCAGGGTCTTCTGATCCTGGGACATGGTTGTTCTGTTGTTGTTTTTTGTTTGTTTTTTTTATTTTTTGTTTTTTAATTTTATTTATTTATTTTTTTTTACCCCCCTACCTCCCGCCCCCCAACCCTCCCCGGCCTTCCCGCTGCAGTTTGACAATCTGTTTGAGGCAGCTCTGGGTTGTTCTGTTGTTAAGTGATTGTCTCAGACCTGCCCTCAGGGGTTGGGAGGACAGAGTACAAGAAAAATGTTGACATGTCCTCTTCTCAGTTTTAGACTGTTGTCTGTTGGCCCATTTTTACAGGCACAGTTGTGGTTGATATTCCTTTCTTTTTATATTATGCACACACACATGCACCTGCATGCATGCCTGTGCACATGCGCGCGCATACACACACACACACGCACACACACATGCACACACACGCACACACACAGAGTTGATTTCACTGTCAAAAGCCTTTGAAGTGAGGTGGATGACAGCTCCCTTCCCCCGAGCCCCGCGGACACTCAGCTGCTAATGGACTGTCAGCCTCTTTCATTACGGGCTCCAGACTGTGCCGGCTAGTGTAAGAGTAGTGCCTCTGGCAAGAACCTGGCACTTGGGCCTCAGCCAGTTGACATTTGTGATTTGCCTTTCTTCACATTGGGACAGCCCTCCCACCGTGAGTGACTGAGCCCGGTTGCCAAACAATGGTGTGAAGCAAGTCGGGTCGCCTGCCTGAAGAGGCGAGGAGGACCGGGTCTGGGCGCTTCAGGAGGGCCTGTGACAGGTACCTGGGGGTTGGGAGGGGAGACTATGATGGGAACGCAGGAGCTCTGGGGAGGGTGTACAAGGGACAGGGAGGGTCTTGATCACAGGTGTTAACGTAAAAAACCATTGAAACCTGTAAAGAATTTTTGTGAGTTTATTTGAGCCAAACTGTCGACATATGCCGGGAAGCAGAACCTCAGCGAATTGAGATAGTGCTCCGGAGAATGGCGGGTTACATCCGTACTTATACATGAAATTCCTTGGTGACAGATTTAAGGAGGTGGGATTAAGCGAAGCAGGGAAACCTCTGTGATAGGATAAAAAGTAAAATGATGGACACATACTTAGATGGGTGCAGAAACAATTAACAAGGAATCTGTGTTATCTGTCCTGGGCCCAGCACACCAGATCAAAGTTGATCTTGTCAGTGAAGATACTGGCCTAGGACATAACTGCCCACCATAACTGCTTTTAGTTAAAGTGTAATTTCAGACCATCCTTTGTGGTTATTTTAGGTCTCTGAGTCTCCAGGCCTTCCCTGAGCTTCTCAGGTCAGCGTGTGGCCCCTTTCGTCCACACAGGCTCCCATCCAGGTTTCAGGGGCAAAGGGAAGTTGGTCTGGACCCTCCTATGATGCTGACCTGTCCATAGAGACAGCCCTGAGTGGTGTGACTCTCAGGGCACCCCAAGCCTGAGACCTGACAGCGGAGATGAGCAGTTGGAGGGCGAGGAGGTGCCATGGGCCCTGCTGGGTGCTGCCCTCAGCCCTGGCACTGGTTCTATGCCCTCTGGTCTTCAAGATGAGGCCCCTCAGGCCCCTGGCCCTCTGCCCTTCAGCTCCCCAGGAGGCCGGCTCTACAGGGATCAGTAAGCCCGTTTGTCTAACCTGCCTTGGCTGGCTGGGCGGGCCAAAGTTTCAGGTCAAAGTCTCCCATCCCTGAAGAACAGAGAGTGGTCACTTGCTCACCGACGATGACACAGGGAGCTCTAGCCTCAGGTTAAATTTCTACTCCTGTTCCCCCATCTGCTTGTCTCTATCTTTTCTTTTTTTCTGCCTCTATTCTTTCTGCTTCTTATATTTCTCACCGGCCACTGATTCAGAGTGCCCACATCAGGAATGTGCTGGCCACCCGGGGGGAGACTGAGAGCCCCTCTCCACATTCATGGGGAGCAGCACCAGGAGGTGATAGTGACGCGTGTTTGGGGCACAGAAGACTCGCTGTTGAGGTTCCGTGAGAGGGGGCTGGTGCATGTCAACTATAGAATCAACACTGATAAACACAGTGCATTGAGGTTAGAGATAGGGTGCTGGGTGGAGGTCATCAGGAAGGCTTCCAGGAAGAGGTGATGATGAGCAGGGATCAAGACTTGTAGGAAGAGATGGCCAGAAGGGTGATTGTTCTCTTCAAAGCGGAGGTGCGGGTGGACGGCTGCCTCCAACTCCCCCAGCTGGAAAAAAATCCCTGATTTCTGCTTGAGAATGTGGACGTTTGTCTTAATTAGCCTCTCTGGCTGCACAAGCAGCCTCGGTGTTGAGGCAGGTGTGCGAAGACCCAGCACGCCACTGGCAAGGTCAAAGCCCGAAGAATGAAACACCCTGACACCTCCTTGCTGAGAAACAAGCAGGAGCGGTGGTGGGCCATTAAATCAGCCAGACTGCCAATACCTAATCAAGATGAATGGCTCCGGGAGGCCAGGCCCGGGGGTAGTATATCCTAGGCGGGGAATGGGAAGACGGCCTCGGTGGGGGCTGCACCGAGGCCAGGGAATGCTAGGCGAGGAGGAGTTCAGATTCAGGGGAGATGCCAAGGAGGTTCAGGGTCACTTCCAGCACCAATTGTGAGCAACGAGGGCCTTTCAGTTGCCACGTTCCATGGCCAAGGTCCCTGGCCTACTGAGCGCTTGCTCCGGGCCATCTCTGTCCTAGGACTCAAGGCACGCCTCTGCCTAAGGAATCACACTGAGCTGTGCAGAGATCACATACACATATGTTATCCTGATGCCATCCCAAGGGTCATAGCAGAGCTCCAAGGGCTGTGGGCGAATGGCTTCTGGGAAGAGATGGCAGAGATGAATTTCTCCAGGCCCCATTGTTCCAAACTGCTGGTGGCAAGAGCCTGTTTTACCTCATCTTCTGACCTCTGATCCTCTCTGGCACCATCTGCAGGCGGCTGCCAGGCCAGTCTGTCATTCACAGTTAATTGAGCAAGTATTATGTTAACAACACTTGGTTAGCCTCTGGGGTATAATGGCGAATTAGACCTGGCCCCTGCCCTCTGGCACACACACACACACGAGGAAAGACACCCACCGGAGGAAAGACACCCACCGGCATTCTCCATGTCACTCGTGGAGCTCGTCTGGTGAAACACGCCGGAAGCTGCCAGCATTGGGGTTAAGCCCAGGCTGTATCCCTCGCCCGGATGTACTCAGCCAAGATGTGCAACCTCTGTCAGCTTCCAACGCCTTCTTTGCAAAGGAGGATGAGAGTATTTGCCTTGCGGGGTAGCTTTGAGTGTAAGCGAAGTGTTGTTCGGAGAGTTCCTAGCATGGTCCTGGTCTGTAGCAGGCACTTCATAAAGCGAGCCCCCTTTCCCCTCCCGTTGGTGACTATGTTAGGATGTGGGTGCTTCTGTGTGATCACAGAGTTCCCCACCGATGGGCAGAGGACACGGCTGGCACCGTGGTGTTCTTCACAGTGCTGGCCTGTTCACTCACTCGTTCGACAAACTGGAATGCCTGAGAAGTGCCAGTCACTGTGTTAAAAAATTCAAAATAGAAGACGAACAAAACCAGGTCCCTGCCCTCATGGAGCTTCTAAGGGAGTAAGGGAGGAGAAAAAGAAAAAGAGCTCTTCATTGTGGAACTGTGTGGGGGGGTCCCTTTGGTGTTTCCTGGGGGCTCTGCTCTAGTGCCCACACAGGTTCTGTGAGGAAGCCGAGGGCAACCCAGAGCTGGTTGTGTGAGATTAGAATCCCAGTGGGGGGACTGGGAAACGGGCCCCTCTCCCAACCATAGCCCAGTCCCCCTGGGGTTCTGGCCTTGGGGACAGACTGTTAGGGTGGCTTTTCTGTGGTTGTGGGTGGCCTGTCATTCAGAGGGGCTTCAGGAATCTCTAGGTTAAGGGAATTTTAAGGGGGTCCTATTCCCCAAATGTGCCCTGGGAGAGGTGACGTCATCTCCTTGGGGTCCTGTCAGAGTCCAGCAAGGGAAGGGACAGCCAGAGGCTGAAGTCTGTCTTACCAGGGTTGACACATTAAAAAACGTTTTTCCCCACGGGCATGTGTGTGCACATGTGAGACACATGTGCCCACCCTCTCCTGCCCCAGCCCTTCCCCATCAGGGCAGTTATTATTCTGGGCATCAGAGGAGCCGAAAATGAATGGGACCAATGCAATGAGCGACACCTTGTAAGACAATCTCAGTTACCAGATAGCCGATCTCCGTGCAACCCCAGGGAGGATAAAAGGAAGCCCCGGGACTGTGAGCAAATGACACCCCGGAGCCGCTGGGGCAGAGGCAGAGGCAGAGGCATGGAGATGGGGCGGTTCCTGATCTGCCAGCTCAGAGCAGAGGCTGGGTACGTGGCTGCTCAGCTGAGAAGCGCCATTCCTCTTCCAGGAAGGGACAGTGAGGGGACGGTGAAGAGCACAGGTAACCAAATTAGTCACGTGGAGAAGGGTGCCGTGTGACCAGGCCGGGCCGGGCCATCGGTGGCTGCAGCTAATCTCGCTCTGCCTGACAGCCAGGAAGACCAGCTTCCCCGGAGGGTCCCTGTCTCCGGGGAGAGGCCAGGCCCTGCCCGGAGACCCCACCGCCCGGCCCGCATGACCCTCCATACTAGTTTCCGAATCCCCGTCGGTGGGTCAGGTGGCGTGCCCTGGGTGGCCGTTCTTGGAGGGGGCCTGGGCTGCTTCGAGGAAGGTGCCCGACCTTCACTCCCCGGGATCTGTCCTCAGATGGCGCAGAGGAGGGAGGGCGGGAGGGACAGCAGCCCTCCCACACCACCCAACCGTGATCACAGCGAGAGTCTCCGTCTTCTGAGTCCGGGCCAACCTGGGCTTCACCAAGGCCTTCTCCCCAGCCTCTCATCCCAGCGTCCCCCGGGCCCTGAGGGCCGTGTGCTCAGCTCCTGTCACAGGCTCAGTGGTTATGTGACTTGCTCAAGGTCACCCGGCCACGGAACGGCAGCACCTCGACCCAAACCATCGCTTCTCTGACTCTGAACGCAGCACTCATTTGGTTAAACAATCCTTTCCATGTTCACACTCCTCTCTTCTGTAGAAGGGGGAATGCATGATGGGTTAGTTTTTATAAATCTCAGTTTCAATCTCTTTAAAAATGTTGAAAGAACCACAGCTGCCTCTCTTGTCATTGTCTCCCTCCCCCTTTCCCTTCCTGCCTCCCCTTCCCCCCCAACCCTTTTCTCAGCTCCCCCTGAGCTCCCCCTGCACACGGGGCTCCTCGTGCTGGCTGCCTTGGGTGTTGGAGGAGACACAGAAGAGGTAGGGGCCTCATGAACGAGAGGGTCCTCCCCGTTGAGGAGGGGGTGATTCTGTCTGCTTTGGGCAGTCTGATGTGGAGGTCACCTCAGCCATCCCCCGTCTAGGGCGAAAGCGCGGCTCCTATAAATTTGGTGGACATCATCTTTTTAAAAATATATATTTTTTATTGATTTCAGAGAGGAAGGGAGAGGGAGAGAGATAGAAACATCAAGACGAGAGAGAATTATTGACCACCTGCCTCCTGCACGCCCCCTACTGGGGATCGAGCCCGCATATTACAGGCATATGCCCTGACTGGGAATCGAACCGTCACCTCCTGGTTCATAGGTCGATGCTCAACCCCTGAGCCATGCCAGCTGGGCATGGTGGGCATCATCTTTAGGCGAGAGCGTCTTCCCACAGAGTCCCCTGTAGAAACCACAGTGCAGCGCCCCACCACCCTCCTCAGTTCTGCCATCTGACCCGGATTAGGCTCACATGGGTGGGTTTTCACCTTTGGGACTCATAGCAATTCCATGATGGAGTTATGAGTGTTCCCGTCTTCCAGATGAGGAAACAGGCTCTTGCGACAAGATTGAACCCCTTGCTCTCAAGGGGCCGCCGCCCAAGGTGCAGAGCCAGGAGCCAAAGGGCGGTTGGAAGTCAGTGCGTGGCCTCCTCACCCAGTGCTCTTTCCACCGTGCTCCGTGGCACGGCCAGCATCCCGACCTCATCCCAGCCTGGAGAGGGAAGGAATGCGCCCTGCCCGTGCCAGAGGTAAAAAGCAAGCAGCCAGGCGGCCTGATCCTGCGGAGAGCAGCGATGGCTCCCTGGGCGGGGATAAAGCAAACAAGCGAGGAGCCGCTGATTGGGAGATAATCTCTGAGAAATGATAGAGTGCCAGTTGCTCCCGCAGCTGCAGGGCTGCAGCTGGGCCCAGTGCTGATGCGAGCGCCACCCCCCAGATCTGCATTGTCACTGGCTTGTTGGAAAAACAGATGTTATTGTCCTCTGTTCCCGGCCCGGCCCGTTGTCCCTAGTAGGCACTTAAGCACAGGAGGGGGGTTAGAGAGACAGAGACGTGCGTCTATTTCAGGCTCTTTCTGGAAGCTGGCACTTCTGTGGGACACAAAGGGTGCAGGGAGGGACCTCCTCCGCCTGCTCTGAGTGTCCTGGGCCAGCCGTGGGGAGGAGCTGCCCTTTTGGTCCCTTGTCCAGCCCCTGGGTGCTGAGGACTGGTTCTGGGAGGAGGGGCCTTTGTCCTCTCGTAGGTCCACCACCTGGGGACCCTAAGCTGATGTAAGAGGAAGGGATGATGGAGACCTTGGGCCTTCCGCCTTGACTTGCAGAGTCTAGAGCAGTGGTGTGTATGTGTGTGTGTGTGTGTGTGTGTGTGTGTGTGTGTGTGTTAAAATATATTTTTATTGATGTCAGAGAGGAAGGGAGAGGGAAAGAGAGAAACATCAATGATGAGAATCATTGATTGGCTGCCTCCTGCACACGCCCCGCACTGGGGATTGAGCCCACCATCAGGGCCTATGTCCAGGAATTGAACCGTGACCTCCTGGTTCATAAGTCGACGCTCAACCACTGAGCCACGCCGGCCGGGCATGCTGAGCACGTTCTCAAAGGCTTAGCCCCACACCCGGCAGCAGCTTGCTCGTTTGCAGGTGGAAACTTTCCACGGGAAGAACAGTACAGGCTCTTCCACCAGGTCACAGTGGCTATGATTCAATGGCAGCGCAGAGGCTCTCCTGCACCTAAATAGCTCTGCAGCAACCTGCCCGGGTGCCTCCAATTCCCGCCTGAGCCAGTCCTTCAAATGAAGGCATTGTATTTCCCAAAGGCCCTTGCTGATATACAAGCGCTCACAGAGGGGAAAGAAAAAAATCTGCCATCGCCGTGGAGAACAGAGGCTGGGGCCCAAAATGAATGCTACGCAGAGTGGGCAAGTTTTGATGCCACAGAGAGGAGAAGTGGCCAGCCCATGGGCTGCTGCCCTGGGAGGGGGCTGTGGGGCTGTATGAGAGAATTAGGAATTTTAGGGGGAGAATTAGGAATTTTAGTTCTGAGAGGGACCTGGTTCTACACATCACTGATCGCCCCATTCTGCTTTGAGACTGGCAGTGTGAGAGCACAGAACTAGCCCAGTTTTTCTGCCCCTGGCTGGAGTGGGAGGAGGGGGCTTTTTATGCTCTGCTGACCTTCAAACCCCAGAAGCTCAGAGATGGGGCCACCTCTGCCTGCACAGGTCCTCCTCCACATCTCAGTGGGGTACAGGGGCAGAGATGGGGTGGAGACAGAGGCCCCAGCATCTCATCCATCTCCCTGGCCCGGCTGCCTTAACTGCACCTCACTCTGCTCTGTGCCTTTCTCCTCCCCCCGCTGGGGCCGAGGAGCTGATTGTAGGTGAGCTCAGCCCCCCAGCCAGCAAGGGCTCCCCAGGGCAGAGGGTGCCCTGGTCCACCCAGACAGCTTTGATGAAAGAAGAGAGAACCTAATCATTGAGTGGGGGGTGGAGGGGCCCTGTTCTGTCATTCCCTCTTTACCTGGCATGAATTAGGGAGCTAATCAATTGGGGAGGTGCCTACCAGGCAGAGATGCCCTTCCTAACCTTTTCCTACTTGGTATTCAGAACCTATTTCACTTCCCGTAGCAGAACTTCTAAAAAAGTCACATCATAAAGCACATTAGAATTCATCTGAAGTGGTTCCCATAAAAATGATTATTATTGTCTAGTGATGATCTAGGTGAGCTCGGGCTTAGCACCGGAACTGAGGGAGGATGTGCCCCTTGCCCTGGGGCCCACCCACTTTGTTCTGCTCCAGGAAGCACTAAGGAAGTTCTGCCCAATGTTTCCAAGGCCAGCTCCCCCCACCCCCTTCACTGCATCCCCGCCAGCTCTCCTGACTTCCATACCAGCATTAATACACAGTGTCCAGGAGAAAACAAAAGGAAATGGGCTGGAGCCCCCAAAAGCTTGCTTACCTGTGATGGCCCCTTCTTCCCTCCCCTGCACTTCAGTCCCCTACCCCTGCTCTGATGCTCAGATCTGGTGTGGCAAAGAGGTGTTTTCTGGAGGGAAGGGCTTTCCCTAAGGATGACACTCGAGGACTTAGGATGGAGAGGAGCCCTGAGAAGTTGGACGGCCATCTCCTCGCCCCAAGCAGGGACTCCTATAGCCTTGAAGGCAATGACAGCACCTTAGTCATCTCCCAAGGTGGGACCTGGGCAGGGCAGATGTGCCTCCTTAAAGCATGTTCCCTACAAATATACAGCGTGGTGCAAAAGTAGGTTTACAGTTGTGAGTATGTGAACACAGTTTATTCTTGTATTATTATTTACTAACTAGAGGCCCGGTGCATGAACTTGTGCACTAGGGGATCCCTTGGCCTGGCCTGTAGGATTGGGTTGAAACTGGCTCTCCGACACCCCCAAGGGGTCCCTGATTGTGAGAGGCACCATTGGTTCACGTTTGGGGCCGGGGAGGGATGCGGGGAGGGAACCCAGGAGGGCTCCAGGCATGTCCAGCCCGTCTCACTCAATCCCCATCGACTGGATCCCAGCAGAAAACTAACCTACTGGTCAGAGCATCTGCCCCCTGGTGGTCAGTGCACATCATAGCAAGCGGTTGAGCAGTTTTAGCATATCATTAGCATATTAAATATGCCTTGATTGGTTAAACGGCCAATAGGACAACTGGACACTTAGTGTATTAGGCTTTTATTATAAAGGATTATTGTATTATTTTCCATACGAAAACCTATAAACCTACTTTTGCCCCTCCCTGTACAACCTTGCAGAACTAACCTATGGTGTCAGAAGTCAGGTGAGTGCTTGCCCTTGAGGGATCAGATGGGGCTTCATAACAGATTAAAGGGGTGCATTGACTTTACCTCTAGACACTTAGAACTGCGCCCCCTTCTGAACGTGCATGACACCTCAACGAAATGTTTATCCCAGAAGCCCTTTGTCAAGGGGAGATTGTTAACACCTCCATACTGATACCACTGAGATGAAATCATTTCTGCCAGGGAGGGGCGGCTCAGATCGCAGAAAGCAGTGCATGATGCACATTGTTCTCAACCTGGACTTGGAATGAGGGCATTAGACACAGCACACACTTTGTTTGCAAAAGATTTGCCTCTGGAAGTGTACGTGCTCTTGCTAATATTAAACTTAATTGGCAATTTCTGAATACATGCTACTCAGTCTTGGGGGTGAGATGGCCCAGAAGCATTCCACGTGGCAGGGAAGTCAGACTGAGGGAGGGTTAAGAATCTGACATGGTCATCCCCGCCCCCCCCTCCTGTCCCTTTGCTCAGTGTGGGATGTGGTCGCTGTTCAGGTCGCTGGAGCGTACATTTCTCTCCTGCTTTGGTGGGTAACAGAGTCGGGTTTTGGGCGAGAGACAGCTCTCCTTAGTGTGAGTGGTCAGAAAGAAACTGCTCATTGGAGGAGGCCCGAGAGCCTGGTCCCAGGTTGGTGACTGTGGTCCCCCTGTTTGCAAGGTGCCCCTCCCCGTGGCAGATCCCTTTGCGTAGCCTTTACCCCACTCGTCTCATCAAGAGGCAGAGTCTCTGTCCCAATCCTGTGAACCTGCATTGGCCTTTGACTTTAAAAAAACATGTATTTTTATTGATTTCAGAGAGGACGGGAGAAGGAGAGAGAGATAAAAACATCAATAATGAGAGAGAATCATTGATCGGCTGCCTCCTGCACGCCCCCTACTGGGGATCCAGCCCGGCCATGAACCCTTGACCAGAATCGAACCCGGGACCCTTCGGTCCGCAGGCTGATGCTCTATCCACTGAGCAAAACCAGCGAGGGCGGCCTTTGACTTGCTTTGACCAACAGTACACGGCAGAGGCGATGCTGTACGACTTCCCAGCCTCGGCCTCGACAGGCCCTGCAGCTTCTGGTCCCTCCACTTGGGACACCTGATACTGCCAGGTGACGCAGTCGGGTCCAGTCCCCTGAAGGGTGAGAAGCCACAGGAAGCAGAGATGAGCTGTCCCAGCTGAGGTCCCCAGACCACCCAGCCGACAGCCAGCACCAACCACCAGACATGTGCACGAGGCCACTTTTACTAGTAGACCCCCTGGCCATGCCAGCCACCAGCTCACTGCACACCAGTGGACCAGGAGGGACTAGCCCAGTTGTCCACCCACAGAACCACGAGCAGATGAGACACTAGCTCTAAGCCATTAGGCTTGGGGGGTTTGTCACACAGCAACTCATAGCTGATACAGTGACGAGGGTCCCTGCCTGAGCACCCACTGGACCGTGCCCTTAAATAGTCTGTCCATTCCCCCCACTTTTTGCCCAAGATAGGTTTCTTTGATCATCCCCACCAGAGTCCAGGGCTGACACAGCTGTGCCCATTGCTCTTTATTAGTTTAATGTATGTTGAAGCCTCCAAATAGATGCCGGGGCCCAGGTGGAACAGATGAAATGTGACTAAGTTCTGGGGATGATTGATAATGAGTAGGGACTGGAAAATCAATTGTGTTAATTCCTGGTCTGTCACTGGGACCGAGAATTAATGAGAAAATCTGTCTAACTTAATGGTATTTACACATTATACAGAGTGTGATAAAATTGTCTGTGGGTGCTGCCTGGCATTCCAATTATATAAGGCCTGCACAGCCAGAGGGGCAGGCAGGTGGGAGCTGCCCTGGACCTGGGCTGGGCATGTAGAGGCCTCGTGGAATCCCCCAGTTTCCACACTAACCCCTGAGTAGGTCCCAGGCCCCTGTATGGATCTCGTTGGCATAGCTGATCCCTGCTGAGTTGCGGGCCGTCCAATGTCTCAGGGATTTTCTGGAAGGCACATTTGTGCACCTCCTTGGAGGATAACCCCTCCAGAAGCCGTGTGTGCAGGTGGACAAGGGCTAGGGGTGGCTCAGTCTTATGTGTTGCCTTGAATTGAGAGACACAGGTGGTCCTCCTGACACCCAGGCGCCTCCCCCAGGGAAGGTCAGCAGCAGCCCTACCCTATGCCACGCTCACCCAACCCTTGAGAGCCTCATGGAAACTGATGGAAGAGTCCGCTTTGGAGTCTGAGTGTTTGGAGAGTCTGTAGACTAGGTCTTTTGTCCTGCCTAGAGCTACCCACGGAGGTGGCCCCTGAGAACCCCCAGCTTTTGGTAGTCACCCCCTTGTGTGGTCTTCTCTCATACCCAATAGGGCTGACCTGGGGATGCAGGAGACAATTGCTAAAATGACTGTATGTGGCTTCTGAGGCCAGTTCATAAAACACCATGGCAGCTTCTGCCTGCTTCCCTCCCCTATCACTCACTCTGGGGAAGCCTCCTGCCAACCACCAGCACCACAGGAGTGAGCCATCTGGGAGGGAGAGCCTCCGGCCCCGGTCGAGCCTTCAGATGACCACAGCCCTGGCAGCAACCTCAAGAGAGACCCGGAGTGAACTTCTCCCCCAGTGTCTGACCCACGGACCCTGGGAGAGATAATAGATCTCAGTGTTTATTATTGTCTAAGTGGCCTTGTGGGGATAATTCGTTTTGCAACAATGGATAACCAATACAGGTGGGGCGGGAGATGGGAGGACAGGGCCAGGAGTATCGCACATCAGGGTGTGGAGCCGATGGAAGACATCCCCGTGTGGCTTCTGCACATAATTCAAGTGAAACCCACTTCCCAGACACTCCCTGCCCCTCCCACCTCTGTGCTTTGAATATGCTGCTTCCTCTGCCTGCTTCTCCCCCTCTTTCTCTCTTTTCATCTGCAGTAAACTCCCTGTCAGCCTCTACGGTCCAGCTCCCATGTGCCCTCCGGTGAGGCCTTCCCAGACTCTCTCGGGCAGTGTTTGTCACCTTCTTTGACCCCTCTCCCCCAAATGCCCTGTTTCTCAATAGATGCCTGAGGTTGGGCTGCAATGATGGGTTCCATCAGCTCTGTAGTTTTGAACCTGAATTTCATTAATCAACTCTGCTATCCCTCCCTGTTCACTGGCACCCGGAGGATGCTCCATGTAAGGGCGTTGAATGAATAAATGAACAGATGAGCCAGCATCAAAGGCAGCCTGGGCTAGAGGATCCATACGGAGTCTGCAGGGCCCGGAGGAGGGCAGGGCTTGGCCTGCATGAATGGAAGGGGCCTGAGCTGTTTATCGGCCTGCGTCTGTGAGTTTCAAGTCTGCTCATCCTAACCCCAGCAAGGGGGGTGTGTCCTCACCACACCCCTTTCAGAATCCTGCCCTTTTTACCCACTATTTCCTGTGCCCGACAGGCAGCCCTCCAGGGTTCCTTCCCTTTCTCCAAACCTGGAGGGCAGATGGACGGCAGTCAGACAAGTCTGATTCCTAAGCAGGTTCAAAGGTCTTTTCCCAGGGACCCCGAGCTTGTCTCTCTTTTCTCTGTCTCTGAAGTGCCAGGGCAGCAATTTGGATCTTGCACGCCCTGAGCAGGGTGGCAGCCAAGTGCTTTATTGCACAGAACGGATTTGTTCTGTGGGGAGTCCTTGGCCTGAAGGATAGCTTCGTGTCCTGGTGTGGCATAGCGCCCCAGCGTGGCCCTGCCCTGCTCTTGTTCCTTGTCTAACGGGAAGAAGGCTGAGGGGGGCTGAGGACAGGGAGGGGTCACCCGCAGTCCTATTGCTGCTCAGTCCTACTTACTGAGGGCCCAGCCAGTAAGTCAGCTCTCTGAGGGCGCGTGGAGAAAGGGGCAGAGCTGAGATTTGCTCCCAGGCTTATCTGACTTCAGAGGCCCTGCTCTTGACCATTGGGCCACCTGCCTCAGCCTGGCCCGGCCGTTCCATGGGTAACGCAGGCCCACAGCTCCCGGCCCATCCAGGGGTCCTGTCGGATTTGGCAGGACCGAGTCAGTGGCTGGAGGGCATGACAGCCGGGGGCGGCGGTTCCTGGTCCCTGACACCCACAGGCTCCTCCAGCTCCCAGAGCCAATCAGACTCCGTGGTTCCCTGCTTGGCTGAATTCTGCCGTGCTTGGCGACAGCGGAGGGTCGTTGTCATCTCTGGTGTGGGGCTTATCTTTTGGAGCTCTGCGGGGCATGAGGAAACCTGTGAACCAAGGGAGGCGAAAGCAAGATGAAAGAGGTAAAGGATTGGAATCTACCGGCTCCTGTGCCGGGCAGAGCGTCTCCTGCACCCAGCACGCGATCTCTCTATTAGCAGCGCCAGGAGCCCACGCAGTCCCCGCCCCCTGCCGTGGGCTCCCCGCTCTCCCCTTTGCCCCGAAAGTCAAGACTGCCTTGCTGTTGGGTACACAGTCCTGACCCATGACCTTTCTCTCTGAGCAGGGCCAGAGGGAGTTTTCCCCTGTGATAGGCCGATGGCTAAACCCTTCAGGGACACCCTGGCCCCACTCCTGTCAGTACTGTGCCCCAGGCATCTCCCAATGCAATGGGGGAGGTTATTGGCCAAGAAAGGGAAGGACTGCAATTTTCCTGGATTCCCCACTCCCCCTGTCTCCCACTCCTGTGCCCCAGTTCAGCCTGGTGAGGCTGTCAGTCCAGTGTCCCAGCTTCCCAAAGGGGTGGGCATATGGCTAGCTACGCCAATCACAGTATATCCTAATCCTCTTGGGCAACGGTGATTGGCCCTAGTGTGGCTGTGATCCCTTGGGTCCCTTACCAGAATGCGAGCTGCCGGAGGGCAGGGAGTTCCTCAGTTACCTGGCCAGTGGCATTGGTTCCATTGGTTCCATAAATATTCGCTGAGAGGATGAATCTGATGGAGTCACCTGTGTGGGGACAGAGGTGCTGGTGTGAGGCTGACCTCAGGCACCAGGAGGAGGGTTGCCACTGGCCTATATATCGTCTTATATAAGGGTGTCCGACTGGCAGTTTAGGCCCGATCCCTGCAGGGGACCCAAATTGGAGAGGGTACAGGCTGGGCTGAGGGACCCCCCCCCCCCCCCCCCCCCCGCAGCAGATGAATTAGGAAAAGTGCCCCGCTGGGCCAACGCTGCCACAGATCAGGGCACAGAGCTTGGCAAGCAGAGTGATGGGTATATTTCAGCTCTCATGCAGCCCCTTAGCTGGAGCCTTTGAGCAGGGCTGCAATGGCCAACATCGGTAGCCCCCATCCTCACTGTCACTAGGACAGACAGACCTGCTGGTGGATGAGGCCAAGAGAGAGACAGACAGCCCTGGTGACCTCATTTGATCGCTAGACCCACCCTGGACTCCCCTGTCATGGAGCCAGTGAAGCCCCTTATTTTGCTTAAGCCGGTTAGGTCGGGTTTCCATAGCTTGCCAGGGAAATGTCCCGCCGACACTGCCTTTCAGTTCCTGAGGCCTGTAGGTTCCTGGACGTGGTCCCTCCGCACCCATCCCTCCCTGGGCATGAAGGCGGTCAAGCCAAGAATAACTGTGGTTTTTAGGAATTGGTCACGAACCCAAAGAACTGGACCCAGTTTCTAGCTCTGGTCCCTGGTGCCGGCTGGCCTGGATTGGGATCCGAGTTCCATCACTCACCAATGTTTGTAGCCTGGGACCATTACTTACTCTCACTGGGCCTCAGTTTCCTCGTCGGGACAATGGGGATAAGAGCAGTATCGACTTCACAGGGTTGTTGAGAGAATTACATGGGTTAGTTGGGTGGACCTCGTTGAGTATACCTGGCACGTGGCAAATACGTGCCGTGATGTCAGCTGTGTTATTACAAGCGTGGGCTCCTGAAGAAGCCTCCTTCGCCATCTCTAGATGGGAGCAAGACTCCCACACCCAGAGGTTGTTATGAGGTTAAGTGGGATGGAGTGGGCCAAGCCGTGGGCACGGGGCCTCGCACACAGTAGGTGCTCAGGAAATGTAGTTGAATGTGAGTCTTGGGCGCTTCGCTGACACCTTTGAGCTGAGCTCACCTGCCCCAGCCAAGTGGAAAGGAGCCCGCGCTTCAGCTGGGAGCCCAGCAACGAGGAACTAAATCCTGGTGCATGTCATTCCCGAGTCAAAGTTCTCCTGCGAAGCTTCCCGCAGGAGCCTCCTCATCCTAGACGGCAGCTGCTCACCTCGTGGCTCACCTGCTCACTAGCTCGTCCTCCAGGGGCCAGAGAAGGGGAGAGGGAAGGAAGGGGAAAGTCTTTGATTGGTGGGGAGCCTGCCGGCAGGTGACCATCACTGGGTCCCGAGGACCAGTCCGCCATATCAGCAGCCCGGTTCTCTGCCTGTCCTCTGCTGTTTCTGGTAGTTAGTGTGTCTGAGCATTTAGGGCAGCCTGGGGGGTGCGGGGGTTAGGTAGGGTGGGTGGGCAGGAACACCTGAGGCTGGGGCTGCAGAGCAAAGCAGAGGGAACCAGCTGGGAGGACCCCTGCCTGGGACGAAGGGAGCAGCAGGGACCCGTGCTCTGACACCCAGAATGTTCGTCTGCACTGCATACACTGTCTGCTGGCCGCTGACCCCACAGCGTGAAGCAGGACCCGTCTGCCTGGACCAGCCATGGGACCGAAACCGAGGTCGGGGGGTGGTGGGGGTGGGGGAGGAGCAGGGGTCCTCATCTGTAAAACCGGAGCAAATAACATCTGCCAAGTGGGCCCTGAGGCATGGCGAAGACTCCACCAAGTCAAAGGTGTGCGCTCCGGCCGGAAATGAACTGCTCTCTCGGCCTTGGGAGGACCTTTGTCTTCCCCAAGAGCCCCCCTACCCCACCCCCCAGCTTTGTGCTTCCTGGCTGGCTTACCTCCCACTTCGTTTATTGGGGGCGGGCAGGGGGGCTGAAGTTGATTCTGTATTTTAGAGATGAAGAAACTGAGGCTGATGGAGGGGAAGGGGACTTAGTCCAAGTCAAGCCCAGGAGAGGACACATCCCCAGAACTCCCGTCTGCCACCAGAGGGCGCTCCCTAGGGTGAGGAGGTCCAAGCCCTGCCACTTTCTGCTGTGTGATCTTAGGTAAGTCTGGGCCTCAGTTTTCTAATCTGCAAAATGGGAGGGTGATGATTATCAATCCTTAATAAACTACACGGCACATAAATGTTCAAAATGCTAGCTAATACATAGTCTTAACTGTCTCTCTGGGAGGTACTGTTCTACGTGCTGGTATTATTGCTATTATTCTTGTTAGCAAACAAAGGACTCATATATTATTGATTTTTTTACAGAAAGGAAGGGAGAGGGATAGAAAGTTAGAAACATCGAGGAAAGAGAAACATCGATCAGCTGTCTCCTATACACCCCCTACTAGGGTTGTGCCCACAACCAAGGTTCATGCCCTTGACCGGAATCGAACCTGGGACCCTTCAGTCCGTAGGCCGACGCTCTATCCACTGCGGCACACCGGTTAGGGCAGGACTCCCTTCTTATTTTCTCATTTCTGGTGAGAGCTAGAATTTAAAGCTCCCCCTGTTTGCTCTGCTGCTACTTCGGTTTCCAGAAAGCCGTTTTCCTGAGCCCCCGTGGCTAACAAGATTGCCCAGACGACCAGGTTTGCAGCCTCTAGGCTTGGAGGTTCCCAAGAAAGGAGAGAGCAAGTGATGAAAACCCGACTTAAATGGCTTAAGCAAAATAAGGGGCTTCATTGTCTCTGTGACAGGGAAGTCCAGGGGTGGATCTAGGGTCAAATGTCACCAGGGCTCTATCTGTCTCTCTCTCAGCCTCATTCACCAGCAGTTCTGTCTGTCCTCGTGACAGGGAGGGTGGGGGCTCCCTATGCTGGCAATTCGAGCAGTTCGAAGACTCCAGCTAAGGGGCTGTGTGGGAACTGAAATACAGTGGGGCCTTGACTTATGAGTTTAATTCGTTCTGAGACCGAGCTCGTTAAGGAGCTCGTTAACTCAAATTACTCTGTCAACTCAATGCAAAAAATCCGCGGAGAGACAGCTGGTATCTCAAAAAACTCGTTAGTCGGGACACTCGTAAGTCAAGGCCCCACTGTATATCCAACGCTCTGTGTGTCCAGCTCTGCGCCCTGGGACACGGCAGTGTTGGCCTGGAGGGCCCGGAGCTGGTGGGGGCTCAGTGGGTGACATAGGCACCGAGTCCTTGCTGTGTGCCCGGAGTTCGCCTGCTCTGTCTCATTTAAGCCCCACACCTGCCGGGTAGGTGCTACCATCCCATTAAGTGGTAAAGACGCTCCGAGAGGTAGTCATAGAAATACGCTCCCTCAGGCGAGCTGATTCCAAAGGCCCTGCCCTGACTCCGAGCTGAGCCTGGAGGCCGCGGAGACCCGCCCCAAGCAGGGAGTGTCCGCCCCGAGCCACTTGCCCAGGGAGGGTCTTCACCTGGACCTCATTTCATCCGCTGGGTCCTGGCCTCCCCTCCTCCAGCCCACCTATCCCAGAGCCCCCCAAACCCCCCTGCAGCCTCACCGTATACCACTTCCCCTGCTCCCACTTATGTCTTGGCAGCTGCTTCCAGTTTCTTGAGCATGTCCACGGGTTCTCACCATCAAAGGGTGGACATCATCTGGTCCCTGAAGCCACCCCATCTTCCCTGGGACCCCTGACTGCCCGCCACAGGCCCAAGGCCAAGCCTGAGCCGAGCCTCAGGGCCTGTCTGCCACCAGAGGGCGCTCCCGGGGCGGCCTTTCTGGCTGCTGAGGGGTGGGGCCCCGGGGAAGGGACCAGCCCTGGGGATGCTTTGCCAAGAGGCTTCTGGAGACAGGGGTGTCCTGACAGGATGACCCCACCTGGAGCCCAGGAGGCCCTGGACTGTGAGGCCCTGGGCACCTTTGTTATTCAAGCCCCGGTCCTGGGAGATGCCCATGGATGGAGGAGGAGCCCCAGCATCCAGGACCGTGGGCTCAGCCTCCGCCTTCCCTCCCCGTCCACACTGCGGCTCAGGCCAACTCAAAGTCAAAGTCAGAGCAGCCCAGCAGCTGGTTTCCCATTCCTCACTCATCGATTCACCGACTCATTCATTCAACAAATATTAGTTGAGCCCTTGGCTAAGCCTTGAGAGACCCAGACAGCCCCTGCTGTAGCAGAGCATTTAGTCTGTTGGGGGACAGGGATTAATGGTAATGTTGTGCGTTAAATTCTACAACAGGTGTGAGCAGAGGAGACTCCAGGTGCAAAATGGATGTACAGAACCTTTACCTGCAGGACAGAAAGTCTTCTCAGGGAGAGATGACAGCTGAGCTGAGACCTGAAGGATCTGGGGCATTAGCTAGGCAAAGTGTGCCAAGCACAGGGATCAGTTTGTGCACATGCCCAGAAGCAAGAGAGCGTTCACTCACTCAGACATTCATTCATTAATTTACTTGTTCACGCATCCATTCATTCAACAAATGCTTTTCCAGCACCTACTATGTGCCAGGCACCATCTAGGCGCTGCCGTTGGCTACAGCAGTGAACCAGGCCAATAGTGCCCCTACCCCAAGGCTCTTACATGCTGGTGGGACAGGGCCATTCAGGTCATTCAAAGAAATCGTAGGGCGGAAGGAGACATGTGGAAGGGACAGTGGCCTTTCCTCTGCTCAGAATACTAGGGCCCCATTCTCCACCTTCTCCTGCCTAGCCTGGCAACAAGCCGCCAAGCCTTCCTGCGCCGATCAGCTGTGGGGAGGTCACCAGTCCATGGTGGGAGCCTCTGCCAATGTATTAATAGCTCAGTCGAAGGCCTGAGGAGCAGTTGTGCTAATTACAATGATGAATGGATTTAATTTACTTAGTAAGAGTAATGTGCTGTCATTCTGTTGTCAGAACCCAGCCCAAGTGCCCACTCGCTCCCTTCTCCCCCTACAGGTGCCCACCCAGGTTCTGGCAGCCTTCCCCCTGGTGGCCCAGCATCCCTTGAGCCCAGGCACCTTCCTGGCCATCACCACGCCTGCTTGGGGCCTGTCTGCTGCCCCCTGGGTGCTGAGGGAGGAACGGTCTTCTCCACCCCACGTAGGGAGCTGAGGCCCGTCCCCCGCCAACTAAACATTTAAAAGGAATGCTCACTTCAGCAGGCGAGGTACATTCTGGGAAGGAGAAATTCAGCCAGTTGGGGAGGTGGCCCGCCCATCCCTCCAAGTCACCTCTGCACAGGGCAGGGAGAGCCCCCTGATCACTAGTTGTCCCCACCCCATCTCCCTCTGTCTCATCCCCATGCACCCCTCACCCTGGCCCACACCCTTTTACCTGGTTCCCTGCTTCCTGACCATCTCTCTGCTCCGGAGCATGAGCATCTGTGATGACAGGGACACTGTCAGGTGCTCTGTGTGTCAAATCCCCAAATGCACACGAGAGCCTCGCTCCCGCACCCCGTGTGCCTCAGTCCTTGCAACAGGATGACTGGGGCTTCTCCCAATCTGTGTGTCTCCCTGCTCCACTCGCCTTCCAGGTGATGGCTGTGGGTGACAGGTAGCCCGGTGTCTTCATTCTGTCACCTGAGACATGCAAGGTCATGCAGCACAGAGGTGGAACAGAGGTCACACCCAATGATCTGAACCCAGGGTCTGTGGGAGCAGGACGTCCAGCCCAGAACGGCCTGCCCACGTGCAGCCAGAGAAGCCCAGGTCTCCATTTCCAGTGGGGGCTCAAGCCTCACCCGGACCCTCCTTTGACTGCTGTCATTGTCCTGGTGACCCCAGGGAGGGACTAAACTTTCCTTATGATTGACAGTCTCCTGCTGTCTAACCTGACTGCCTCCGGTTGCAGCCAATACTGCTCGCCATCAGTGTAGTTGGTGGGGGACTGGCTTCCACCTTCCAGGCCCAGCCTGAGACCCCTGGGACCGCCAGGCACTGTGACCGCCTTGCTGCCCGAGCCTGGCCTCGCCTTGGGTGACAGCAACAGTCTAGTCCCTCCCCTCCCGGCTCCCGGGGTGGCTGAGACAAGCTCGCTCAGTGAGTGGTCACGGTTGGTCGGGGAGAATGGGGTGGTGTTTGTTTTGTTTGTTCATTGCCACGCTTGCCTGAGTAGGCAGCTGACTGGCAGCCCGCCCAAGGGAGCCCTTCCCTCCCCCAGGCCGAGCATGGCTGAGGCTAGGAGGAGAGCAGGGGTTTCTGGGATAGGGCTCTGTCTCCATTCATTCTCCCTGCGGGGCTGAGAGACGTCACCTGTCAACCTTCAGCCTAATTGGAACAGGACAAAGGCAGCAGGAGGGACGGCAGCCAGACTCGAAGGAAAGAGAGTCCGAAGCACCGAGATGTCACCCAGCGGGACAGCCCGGCCTGGCCGCTAGCTGTCACATCTTGCTTGGCCTCAGTTTCTCCATCTGAATGAGCTGAAAGCGAAGGCCTGTTCTGGTTCTGGGATTCGACATCTATGATTCCTGCCCCAGGACACGACCAGGAATGGAGCAGGGTGGGCCCCTGGCCCCTCGTGGGATGCCCAGCGTTTGCCGGAAGTGCTGGCACCAGGCTGGCCCCTAATGGCCAGCTTCCTGCAGATATGAGAACTGCCGGGCCCCAGCGGGCAAGAGGCCAGATTGATAGTCGACTCCCACAGCGGGGGAGCTGGTCCGGCCTCATCGGTATGCAGTGGCCGTGCCGAGTGCTTAAGAAAAACTTATTAATTTCCCCTCCACAAAGACTGAGAGTTCGACAGTAATCATAGTATCAAGTCATAATAAAAAAAATCTCTCCGTTGAAAAAGCGGTTGGGGCTCTGGAGAGTTCAACAGGAAAAGATTGTATTAAGATAAAGGAGATTATAGCCGAGCGGACGTTAAAGGTTGTCATTGTCTGGGAAATCACATCAGGGAGGCCCGGGGACTGCTGTATCCTAGCAAGGGAGTGAGGTCCCCGTTCCTGACCTGGCGACACCCTGGCCGGCCAGCCCGCCTCTCGCCTGTCTCCCTCAGGCCTCCCGCCTGCCCCCCCAAGGCTCAGGAATCGGATGTCCGTTTGATCCTAATGGCCTGAGGACCGGCATTAGGGGCAGAGGGTGGGACAGCCTATAGCAGCGGTTCTCAACCTTGGCTGCACATTAGAACCACCTGGGAATCTTTTAAAAATCCTGATTTCTGGGCCTCATCCTCCGGAACTTCTGTTTCTTTGTTACTAATGTTGTGGCCCCACCCCATAACAAAGAGACAGAATTTGCAGAGGATGAGGCCCAGAAATCAGGATTTTAAAAAGATTCCCAGGTGACTCTAATGTGCAGCCAAGGTTGAGAACCACTGGTCTATAGATTCTGGAAGGCACTCTGGCAGGCCCCTGATGTGGGGACTTTGGAACATTTGCCCAGCAGTGGAGGGGCCTGGGGGGAAGTCCTGGTGGAAAGTCCCAGAGAATTCCAGTGAGGAGGAAGCAGGATGAGGCCACGCAGGCTCAGATGCTGGGTGGCCATTGCCCGCCTTGGGGCTGTCACCAAGTGACGGTTGGCTGGGTGGGGTGCAGGGCAGAGCTGGTGTGGGGTCCCTTCCCTTTGCCATCTGCACTTGGGCCAAATGAGAGGTTGCATAGACTTTAAAGCTGCAGTCAGAGCTAAACGTTACACTGGACTCAGGACAAGACCTTTCCAGGTTTAATGGTTGGGAGGCCGCCTGGAAGAGTGGCGCAATGATGGGTCTCCCCTGTCATTATCGAGGGGCCCATATCATGTGGAGCTGAAGAGCGCAGACTCCTTGGCTTTGAGTCCTGGCTCTGCTATGTATTAGCTGTTTGTCCTTGGACAAGTTACTTAACCTCTCTTTGCACCAACTTTCTTTTATTATTTTAAAATATATTTTATTGATTTTTTTTACAGAGAGGAAGGGAGAGGGATAGAGAGTTAGAAACATCGATGAGAGAGAAACATCGATCAGCTGCCTCCTGCATGCTCCCTACTGGGGATGTGCCTGCAACCCAGGTACATGTCCTTGACCGGAATCAAACCTGGGACCCTTCAGTCCACAGACCGACGCTCTCCACTGAGCCAAAACGGTTAGGGCTGCACCAACTTTCTTATCTATAGAACGGTGGTCATAGTATCTACCTCATAGCATTGTGATGAGGATTAGATGATTATCTATATATATACAAGCCAAGCGACTGGAACGACTGGCACGACCAGTTGCTTTGATGCACACTGTGGCCCGATTGGCCCCCCACCCTGATCAGGGGCCGCGGCCAACCTCCTGCATCCCCTCTCCCTGACCAGCCCAGCCCCAATCGGCCCCAATAAGAGTGGGGCCAGACCCCACCTGTGCACGAATTCTTGTACCAGCCTCTAGTCGTACATGAAGAGCTATAAATACAAATCTGCTCTGACCTCCTAACTGTCCTTGCCGAAGGTCACACAGCCGATAGGTGGCTAAGCCACATCCTGGGACCACCTCCCGCCCATCACCTTCGTTCCTCAAGCAGAATGGCGGCCAAGGGCTTGGGCTTTGGAGCCCACAATGCCCAGGGCTTCAGCTTGAGTAAGTGACCTGACTTCTCACCCCCAGCTCCCTCTCCCATAAGATGAGAAGTCACTCGCCCTGGGGAAGCTCTGATACTGTGAGAAACTAACTCAGAACGGGGTGCCAAGGCGGGCGGCCACCTGCCATCTCTGCCTGTGGACGGCCAGCCCAGCAGGCGGGGCTCCTCCCCTGGCCCTCCAGGTGGCACCTGGCCCTCTGTGGCTGTGAGCTTTGGGCACTGGGAGCTGTTCGGGAGTGGCCCTGGTGTTCGAGGCTGAGCAAAGAAGGCCAGGCGCGCTCGGTGGAATGGGGTTGTGGGGAGATTAATGTGAGGCTGGGTGAAGTAGCTCAGGCAAGTCATTTTCCCAGTTAATATGCGCATTTGAGGAATGATTGGAGAGTGTGAAAACGTTTAAAAGGAATGCTAATTTCAGCGGGAGAGATAAATTCTGGGAAGGAGAAATTACAGAGGAGGACGAAGCCAGGGTGGGGGTGGGATGGAGGGGCCAGGCATCTCTGCTCAGAAGGCAGCTCCATGGGGAGGTTCTCTGGGACCCTCTGTCGGGGTCTTTGTCTGCATTATTGAGAGGAGGGCCTGGGGGAGGATGCAGCTCAGAGGGGCAAAGTTAGGGTGAGAGCTGGGAAGGCTTCATGGAGGAGGCATTGCTTGAACTGAGCCTTGAGAGATGGGCGAGGAGGAGGGAGTGGGACCTTATGGACATTGGACTTTTCACCCGGGAGATCCAGGTGGGGTGGGGCAGCCCACACAGGAGGTGAGACTCAAGTTTCCTCAGGCCTCTGTGCAGGAGGAGGCCTAGGAGAGGAGCCTCCAGATGGGAAGGGTGGGTTCTCTGCTCCCACCTGCTGCCATGTCACACACGCATCCCCAGCCTTGATAGTGGGACTGGAGGCCCACTTGGTATTCACCCCTCCCCACAGCCCTGCCCTCCTCACAGCGCTGGCCGTTCCCTCTACAATCTCATTTGCACCACTAGAGAGTGAGTCATCCAGAATCTTCCAGGCACCCTGAGCTCCGAGACCCCAGCCCATCTCACACTTGTCCAGTTGAAAAGTGGGGGGAGCCCATCCCCCAGCTTGCCTGTTCCTCCGGCTCCACCAGAGACCTGAGCGCCAGGAGTTGGTGCCCATGAAGCCAGCTGGGATGAAGGGCCTTCCCAAGTGCCCGGGGCGGTTATTAATACCGTCTCCAGGCTCCGAAGGCTCTTTAATTCTCTGCTACAACCACTCTGGAACCCGTAGCACTTGCCCCTTAGCCTGTGGTTATTCCACTCCCTTAATGGCCGTTTGCGGAGGGACCTTATGAAAGCTTTCCCAGCCTGAGTAAATCATGTCCCCTGGCCATCCTGGCCTGCAGTTTTATTACCTTCTTACGAGAAGTCAGAGGGACAGAGGGAGGCCCGTGTTTCCTCTGTCTGTCCCGCCCAGTCCTAGCACGGCCCTTACCTCGGGGTGTCCTCATGGAGGACATTACTGAGGTCAAGAATGGTTGGGGAGCCGAGACCGGTTTGGCTCAGTGGATAGAGCGTCGGCCTGTGGACTGAAAGGTCCCAGGTTCGATTCCGGTCAAGGGCATGTACCTGGGTTGCGGGCACATCCCCAGTAGGAGGTGTGCAGGAGGCAGCTGGTCGATGTTTCTCTCTCATCGATGTTTCTAGCTCTCTATCCCTCTCCCTTCCTCTCTGTGAGAAATCAATGGAATATATTAAAAAAAAAAAAAAAGAATGGTTGGGGGGTCCCCGCCCCGTGCTCCTCCCTCCTGCCTCCTCATCCAATGCTTCTGGGAGGGTGCGGGGACTTTCCCCCCATCCGTAAGGTCAAGGGCCGTGCCTTCCTGCGACTATCCCAGGAAGCCTCTCAGAGGGGTTTCCGGCCCTGGGTGACCAGGGGCGGCGGCAGAGGTTTTGTAAATTCCACCTGCAGCCTAGAAAGGTGACTCCCCCAAGGGGCAGCTGTGTGAGGGACCCCGCGAGTGGGACATCGGAGGAAGGGCCTAGGCATCCTACTCAGGAACGCCAGACCCAGAATCAGGGGTTGGTTGTTCCCGAGGCCCCATAAGAGGTTCCAGGCCTGACCTCTGACCTGTGCCGGGGGCAAAAGCAGGCTTCCCCTTTGGCCAGCTCTGGGCTTGGAGTTGAGGGCCAGTCCTGACGCCCTCACCCTTTCCCCCTGGGTCCCTCCCAATAGTGGCTCTCGGGCACCGGCACTTACCATGGTGCCAGGCTCTGCATTGAGGGCTTTCCATGTGTGATCTTTCATCCTCACAACCACCTCCTCCTAATTAGTACCTTCCTTCCATCGCACCCCCATCCCCACTTCCTGGATCACAGCCATGGCACTAATTGTTCACTCGTTGCCTATCTTCTCTCCCAGACTGTAAATCCCTCTTGTCGCTGCAGCATCCCCAGCATCCACTCTAAGGCCTGGCACATAGTAGGGGCTCACTACCTATTTGTTGAATCAATGAAGGACTTAAGCGAGGCTCAGAGAGGTAAGTCATTTTCTCAGGGTCACACAGCTTGTCTCTGGTGGAGCTGAATTCACACCCAGGCAGATGGCCTCGTCTGAGCTCCTACCTGCTCTTTCCTGTTCCCTTGTGCTGCCGGGAGGAGCTCGAGTCCCAGGCCCAGCACAGAAGCCAAGAATATCCCCAACCCTGGGGCCTTCACACTCCCCTCTGCAGAATGGGTGGAACGCCTCAGTGGTGCTGGGAGCAGGGCCAGATTCGCCCCTGAGCTGGGGCCTGGCCGCCAGGCACCCTCTCTGGTCCGAGGTTCCTCTCCTGGCCCCCAGGGAAGATGTGGCTTCGTGCCCCAGCTGGGAGTGAGAGCCAGCCTCGAGCTGGGGTGGCAGAGAGACAGAGGAAGACACGGCCCTCAGATGGGTGGCTATGGAAACAGAGGCCGCGTGCCTCCTTCCTGCTGGAGGAAGCAGGGGAGGCCAAGGACACCCGCCAAGTGCGTCAGCGGGGCCTGAAATAGATCCTGAACCGACGACTCCCCCAACCGTGCACGCACTGTTCGGTTCCCCATCACCCCTCGCCCATACAACCCGAGCTGCTCCCCCCTCTCCACGGACCCTGCCCGCTACTCTCCACCCAGCACCCAGGGTGATTCTAGAAGAACAACCTGCTTAAAACTTCCAACGGCTTCGATTCCACCTGCAAAATCTCCCACGTGCTCTCGGAGTTGCAGTAGCTGCTTCATTTCAGGCCGCCCGCCCCACCCCCGCCCTCCCCGCAATGTCAGCTCCATGAGGGTGGGGACCTTGTCTGCTCACCACTCTCACCCTGGGGCCTAGACCTGTGAGTGCCTCCTAGTAGGTGCTCAATAAGTGTTTGTTGCATGAATAAGTGAACCTTTTGCCTGCGGCAGGAGGCTCCTCTGGGGCACCCCTGCTGGGTACTCAGCTCTCCCCTTCCCTAAGGCTGTGATGCACCAA
>NW_006293088.1:5619103-5619437 GCF_000327345.1 Myotis davidii | reverse complement strand
CCCCCCACCTTTGCCCCTGCCCCTCTCTCTGCCTGGCACGCCCTCTCCTTGGCTCGAGGCCGCTGCTTCTCATCATTCAGGTCTCAGCACAAGGCCAGCTCCCGGGAGAGCCCTCCTGACCCCCGTGACAGCGGCCCCAGGCATCCTCCATCTGCCTCTTCCTGTTTTGTCACACTTAACATTGCGAGTCTGCCATCTAAGGTGGCCTTGTTGATTTGTAGCTGCTTCATTTCAGGCCGCCCGCCCCACCCCCGCCCTCCCCGCAATGTCAGCTCCATGAGGGTGGGGACCTTGTCTGCTCACCACTCTCACCCTGGGGCCTAGACCTGTGAGT
>NW_006293088.1:5609760-5618947 GCF_000327345.1 Myotis davidii | reverse complement strand
GTGGGGAGGGAAGTGGGGGTGGGCCTGGAGTTCCCAGCCTGAGCTGGGCCCCAGCGAGAGAGATGGATGCACCTGCAGTGGGCGGCTGCCCCCGGAGGCAGCTCCCTATCCATTATGGCCCTAGCACATGCCAGGAGGTGGTGGGAGGGAGGCGGCTGCCAGGGAGATCAAATCGTCCCTCCCCACAAAGCTGAGCCCGACACGAATGGGGCAATGGCACCGTATTTTCTAGAAGACAGGAGTGTCACTTTTTATTAGAGCTGCTTGTAAGTGGGTCTGTGGCTGATCCTGGCTCTCCTCGTGGACGGCTCTCCACGGAGCGTTCTGCTCCGCCTGGGGGTACCCCACACGCCAGGGAGAGGCAGAGAGATGCCCCCTCCCCAGCTCTTCTGGCCTTGGCAGGCCCGGCCACCACAGAGGCCACCGCTGAGAGGGGACAGCGGGGCCCTGGGACTGGGGAGGGTGGACTTGGCCCAGACTCCCCTGGATTCCTGTCCCTGGGGGTGGTGGGACTTGAGGGATAGAAATAAAGCTGAGGCTGTGAGGGAGGAGGAGAGGGAGAGACAGGGAGAGCGTGGCTGCTGGTGGCCCTGGGGGTGGGGCAGGAAGGCCTGATTCACACCCTGCCAGCACCTGGCTGAGCCCAGCCCTGAGGGGGCAGCAGGGAGGGGTGGGGTTCGAGAAGCGGCAGAGCTGCTGACAGAAGCAAAGTTGAGCTGTTGTCTCTCCTGACAAGAAAAGAACCCCTGTCACTGTTATTTTTAGGGGAAACAGCACGCTGTCACTTCCTGCGACATCTTTTGTCCCCAGCAGATAGGCGCTCTCAGTAGCTGCCAGGTGGGGAGGGGGTGCTGCAGACAGCTCCACTCCGACCATACCCGGGGCCCTGCCCCGACCACCCAGGCGGGCCCCCCAAAACCATGACCTCCCTCCCTCGGCGCAGCCTGGAGTTGGCAGGAGACCGGGGGCCTGCTCCTGCGGTCCTGCGCTCAGAGAACGCCGTTCCAGGTTCCGCACTAGGCCACGCGGCCCCGGCTGTCGGGCCAGCGGGCGGTCGGGGGCAGCGTGTGCTGTGCCAGAGAAACAGCACACTGGTTGCACTCGCTCCCGACGGGGCACCTGAGACCCTGCATGTACCTGTGAAATACCTCCGCCCTCAGCTCCTGCCACCTCCTCCACGCCACCTCCTTCTGCCCGTGGGGGTGTATGTATCTAGGGGTGTCCTTGCGTGGCCCTAAGCATCATTTTAGCTCTAGGTCCCTCCCATCAGTTATTTCTTCTCGGAGCCTCTTCACTCACTCCCATGCCCCTCCACCCCTCGTCCCCGTCCCCGTCCCCACCGTGGGCTAATCCTCGTGACCTCACACGGTCGGAGCTGCCATTATCCCCAGTGTCAGCCCAGCAAGTGGAAGTTCAGAGATGCCCAGCCACTTGCCTAAGGTCACAGAGCTAAACCCTGGGGGAGCTGGAATTGGGATGGAGGTCTGGGTGGCTCTTGCCTGGGTCCCTGGGGCTCAAGCTGCCCCTTATCTGATTGGGGGGCCTGTGTGAGCATATCTAGGTGGCAGAGCCTGGGTACGAGGCGCAGGTAGAGAAGCTGGGTCTAGAACAGTCTGTGGGGTGATGCTGTGAGCTCCCTTGTGATCCGCTAAAGGCCCCACCTCCTAATTCCATCACACGGGAATAAGTTCAGCATAGGACTAGGGGAGGGGGCAGCCAGTCTATAGCTCAGTGTACATACAGTGTATTAGTAGTGCCTACACAGTGCATCTACACTGTACACAGTGTATATGTGGTGTGTAGAGTATATGACTAGTTATGCGTAGTGCTCCATGGGGAGGCTCCCCTTGCCTGGTTTCCAGGGGCAGGCACTGCCATCTCCACACTAGACCCTAGGGGGTGCACCACCCTCCCTGCCAGAACCGTCAGGGGGGCAGCCACTCACCCACCAGACCCCCTGGAAACAGATGGAAACCTTGCTTTCCATTTAGACTAATTTGTTACTGAAACAATTTGAATCAGCTTCAAAGTATAAATGAGAAGGGATCTCTCCCCTTGTCTCATAAATCAAGGGGAGGGAAACAAAGAGATCACCTGGAACAGATGGGCTTGCAGCTCTGCTCTGAGCTCCTGGCTCCTGCTCGGGATGGGGGGATGGGGAGGGCGGTGGGGGGAGAAGGGTGGGGAGAGAGGCTGTGTGTCCGCGGTGCTGGAGTGGGTAGGATTTAGGTCTGGGGCCCTTGTCCCTGGGGATAGTAGACATGCCTTCCCACCGTGGGTTCCGGTGCACTAGCTTGGGGGACATCTCTGTGGTCCAATGGGGTGAAGTTGGAGAAGATGTGAATTTGGGAGTCTGGATGCCAGGCTGTCTTGAGGCTGCTCAGTGCATCTGTTGTGCTGTGTCCTGCGTGTGCATGTGTGTGCAAGCCTGGAGTATCAAATCCACTCCGGATAAAAGGGAGCTGCCAGCTGCCTGTTCTGCTGCCCCTTTCTAGGGGTGCTGCCTCACCTTTGTGCCTCGCTGCCCAGCTAGCAGATGTGGGGGCTTCCCTCCCCGCAGCAACTCCTGGCCTGGAGACCCTCCCCTCCCACTTGGCGGGCCACCTGGACCTACTGCCCAGGGCTGGGTCAGGGGCACCTGTGGTTAGTGGACTTTAGAGATTGAGGGACCAAGGACAGTGCGAGGGGGAGGCCCTGGGGCCACACCAGGAGGGAGGCAGGTAGGGAGAGACACCACGAAGGGGCAGAGAGTGACGGGGGCAGCGAGACAGACGGGAGAGAGGCAGGGAGGGTGGCCCAGAGCGGTGCCCAGGGAGTAAGAACACCCGAGAGGAAGGAAGGAAGAGGCCACAGAGCATCAAGCAGGAAGATCTAAGGCAGGGAGGCTGGGTGCAAACGGGAGTGGGCAGGCGTGAAGCTGCAGGCACGGACACATAAACCAGGGCGAGAGACAGAGGGAGGATGGAGTGGTCCCCGCCTGGGGTGGGTGGGGCAGGACCCTGAGGTCCCTGCCAGGGCTCTGACACGTGGGGAGATGTGCGAATCTGTGACTTCTAGCCGGTCTGCAGAAAAGCAGCCCCCCGCCCCCGCCCCCCCCCCCGCCAAGGTCTCTCGCCGTCAGTCATTTTCATTTTGCTTTTGTCTTCAGGATAAAGGGAATCAGAAACTCCCGAGGTGGCTGTCTGCCAGCTGACTTACCCGCTCACTCCCGCCCTCTTTCTTCACTCTGCTCTGTGTCTCTGTCCCCCGGCCACTGGGCCCGGCCCGGGGCGGTGGCCTCTCTGACCGCCTGCTGGGTTTCCATCCTGATCTGTGTCCCATCACCTGGAGGGTCGGGGTCTCTGCCTTCCTACTCTTCTCTGGTCTGCCTCTCCCCCCTCCCACCCCATCCTGGTTTGGCCCCATGGATGGCTGCTCCTGATCCCCGCTTCCTCCGGCTGTCTCCGCGGCTCAGCCCGCAGATTGACAGGGCCCATAAATCACCCTGGCAAGGCCGGCCTCAGAGGAGCGAGGGGCAGGATGCTGATGCAGCGCCAGCCGCGGGAGCCGGGGTTCTCGGGTTGGCTGGACCCCTGGGACCCAGAGCCCGTGGCTTCTCTTTCACTTCCCAGTTCAACGAAGCATCTTGGATACGTTGCCTGTGTCGGAAGCTCCTGAGCCGGCCTTGCCCAGCTCCATGGAAGGCGGGGACCAGAAGAAATAGGGCTTTCCAGTAGGAAAGCAAGGGGGTTTAGGTTAGACGGGAAGAAGAACACACGGTTCTTCCAGGAACATCATTGGAAAGGGGAGACGTGGGAAATGGTGAGATCCCTTGGCAAGGAGTTTATACAGGTGGGAAAGATCCTGAGGGTTTAGACGTAGTGCTGCCCGGAGAGAGGGGGTGACCAAATGATTCCCTCAACACAGACGCCTTTGCTTTGTTTGCGGGGACACTGGGTCAGAAGACCTCGATTTCAGGCCCTGGGAGGCCATGGAGCCAGTGGGGGCGTGGGACACACGCAGCCTGGCATCAGACCCTGGCTCCCTTTCTGACCCACTGTGTGCTCTTGGACAAGACTCAGCCTGGCTGGGCTTCACCTGTGTAAGGGGCTGTCCTGCCTCACAGAGCTGCTGCCAGGCTGAAGGGACAGCGCGTGGAACGGGCTCTGTACACGGCTGGGCACCGAGTACCCTCCAGAGAGCACAGCCATTGTTACTGGGCAAGTCACTCAACACGTCTGAGCCCCGGCTTCCTCATCCATAAAGTCGGATGCCCAGCCGCCATTCACCCATTCAGCACACATCCCGTGGGTCCCTACGTTGGCCAGGCCCTGTTCTAGGTCCTGGAGATAAAGGAATTCACACAGCAGACAGCACTCTTAACCGCATGGAGCTAGGGATAGGGGAAGCGGGGGTGACAGACAAGAGACAAAGAGACAAATATACGTCCTATGAGAAAATGAGACACAGTAAGAGTAATGGAGAGTGATGGGGTAGGAGAGGCTATTTTATATAAGGTGGTGGGTCAGGGCTGGCCACTCTGATAGGCTAACATCTGAAACAAAGACCTGCAGGAAGTGGGAGAATGAGCCACAAAGATATCTGGGGGTGGGGGCGCGGGGTTGGGGACGACGACACAGGCACGGAATAGTAAGTGCAAAGGTCCTGGGGCAGGAGTGTGTTTGTTGAGTTTGAGGAACAGCAGGGAGGTGAGTGTGGTAGGACTGGAGTGGAGGAGGGGAGAGTAGTAGGAGAGGCCATTGAGGAGGACACATAGCCAGCTGTAAGCACTTTATCTGTTGCCCCAAGGAAATGAGGTGCTCTTGCAGAGTTCTGGTGGTGGGGTTCCCCTGTACCAGGAGGCCCTGGCTCTAACATCCTGGGGGAACTGAACTTCCTGCTGCTCCCCTCAGTGCAGGACCCAGAGAGCAGCAAGTCTGAGACTCTATCCCCTGCTTACCACGTGCCTCCTGCACACGCACTACTGGGGATGTACCCGCAACCAAGCTACATGCCCTTGACCAGAATCAAACCTGGGACCTTCAGTCCACAGGCCGACGCTCTATCCACTGAGCCAAACCGGTTTGGGCGAATGTATGGCTTTTTCAATAATAATTTCCCAAAACCCAAATCCTCTGTCGCCATAAGAGGAGGGAGGACTTGAATGCATTCAACCTTGTCCCAACTGACAGCCTCCTCTTCGATTTGTAAATGTGGCTCCGGAAGGCCCTGTGCCCGCTGGAGGTCATACAGGCCATATGGTGCGGAAGAAAGAGGTTTCTTGGGCCATTGATTTATGCTCAGCTTTGTAAACGCATATCTTTCAAAATTACACACAGGCGCGCGCAGAGAGAACCTCCAAGCTCAGAGTGGCACCGTGACAGGGTCCTCCCCCGAAAGGCCATCCATCGGTAAAAGTGTCAGACAATCCGGAAAAGTGAACAAATGGCCCTAGCTCCACCGTCTCCCAGGCTGCAGCCGCGGCAGACATCCCTAATCCATCACAGGGCGCCTTCCCGCTGAGCTCAGAGCCGCCTCAGAACTCTGGAAGGCCCGCCAGGGGATTGGTTCACAAAAGGAAACATTTGCCAGAAGCAGAGGCAGGCTGTATGTCCTGGGCGGTGGGGGCCACAAGGGGCCCCATTTCTTGAACATGTGGCAGCTTTCTCTGCCTGGTTTATACACTGACCGCAATTCTAGTCCGAGAGACAGAATCAGGGCAGCCGTGAGACAGAGGCGCTGCCCTGAGAGCTGGCTTTCCAGCCACCAGTGCCCTGGCCTCCCCGCAGGTGTCGGAGTGACGGGGGCTGTTTTAATTTCTCACAGGATTTGTTCCAGCTGCCAGACATGGATCAGGCTTGAGACTGGTGGACCCAGACGTGGGTATCTGCTGTGTAATGAGCTGGAGATGGAAGTGGCTCCTGGAAGCTAGTCCCTGGCCTGGCTCGGGTGCGTGGATCAGACAGGGAACCAGGAGAGCTGCGTCACCAAGTGCAGTCCCCGCGGCAGTGAGCGGTGGTGATCGGACAGGGGAACAGGGAGTGAGGGAAATGGTGACCAGCCTTTGGCCAGACCCTGGGCTCTGCTGCAGGCTCCCCAACCCCTAAGGTCTTTTCATATGGGGTTCATTTTACCATGGGCTCCTGGAGGTCCCGAGGCCTTGTGTCTGGGGCTTGTTGAGAGCAACAGGTCAGGTGGAATAATTGAGTGGAGACAGAAGTCCTGGTTCAAATCCTCGCCCTCCACTCACTTGTCTCAATCTCTTCATCTGCAAAATGGGCTTATTTTTATGAGAAGGGATGTGACAGCCCCAGCCTTTCCCGCCATGTCACATTCTGCAGTGGAGTGTTCGGCAAGTGCTAAACCTGGCGTTTGACCTTGAACGAGGGTTTCCAGTCTCTCTCTCTCTCTCTCTCTCTCTCTCTCTCTCTCCCTCTCTCTCAATTGGATCTGAATTCAGGTGGGGACCTGATAGTGCTCACATCAAGCTAAGGGTAGAAAAAGTGGTGGTATCCTATGTAATAAAAGGCTAATATGCAAATTGTCCCCTCGACTGGGAGTTCGACCAAGGGCAGGGCTGGGCGGCCAACTGCTCATGGCCCCTCCCCCTGGCCGGCCTGGTCCCTGATTGCCCACCCCAATTGGGGTGGGCCGGCCAGACCCCACCCATGCACGAATTCGTGCACTGGGCCTCTAGTATTCTATAGAGATCTATGTCTATATCCCCCATCTCACCTATATATCTCTATCTCTATCTCTATTTCTATCCCTCTAACTATATCATCTATATCTATCATCTATATCCATATCTAATCTATATCCTCTATCACTCTCTCCATCTCTAGCATCTATGCCATCTATATACCTTGGGACTCAGCACGATCAGGGCTCAGCCCCATTTCATTTGATGGTTCCTTCCCTTCCAGGCTCTTCCTCTGGTGCCTTTGTGAGGAGGGGTCAGGGAGGGCCTAAGGGCATCCCCCGCCTTCCTGGGAGAAGGGAGCCACTTGTGAGAGTAGAGACAGGCAGTGGCTCCTGGCGGCTCCCGGCTCCTCAGCTGCGACTTGGGAGAGTAACTCACTCCCTGTGCAGCTCCTGCCGCCCACAGCAGTGGGTGACCGCGGGATGCCAGCACGCGGGGCCTGGGCTCGGGGCTCTGAGGGTGGGCGGGAGGACACAGTCTCCCAGGAAGGCCGGGAATCAGGGCTAACTCCAGTCACTGTCCCAACCTTCACCCGTCAGCGGTATCTCCGGAGGACTGCACGGGGCATGCTGCTGGCCGCCGGGCGCCCACTATTACGACACCGTCAAGAATAAAAACCGTGAGAACGCGGTGGGCCCACGGTTCCTCACAGACACCTTTGGGCTACATGCATTTCAGATTCTGAAATGTTGCCAGATTTTCAAAATGTCATTTTTTTTTATATGTTATGGAACATGCCAACACATTCATATTTCTCTAGCAGAATACGTATGAATAGTTCCAGCAAATGAGATAAATAAAGACCATCAGTAGCTCCAAGGTCATTTTAGTTCAAGTTTTACTGCCAACTAAGTTCTCACAAGCTTTTTGGTTTTCATAGCTTTGGGGATGTTGGGGGTGTGGAGAAGGGATGAGGGGCTGTCCGCTTACTGAGCTGCGTGCAGGCACTGGGCCAGGCACTTTTACTGGACTCATATATTAAATCCTCGGACTGCCCTGTGAGGTTGGTTCTATTTTTATTATTCCAACTTGATGAGAAGACATCCGGGCACAGAGAGGTTCAATCACTTGGCTAAGGACCCACAGCTGTGAGTGGCAGAGCTTGGACTCTAAGGAAGGTCTGCTGGGTGCCAAAGCCCGCTATTGTCACCTAGTCTACAATCTAATGTGTGTGATGGGGGAGGGGGACATGAGCAAAGAGATCATTACAACACGACGAAATAAGATCCGGAACAGGGCGTCCAGGTCCTCACCCAGCTAAGGGGGCTGGAGAAGATGACCCCGAGGAGGTGGCACGCAGCTCAGTAAGCGGACAGCCCCTCATCCCTTCTCCACAACCCCAGCATCTACTGGGGGGCGACTAGGCACTAGCCAGGCATTGGTGGGGAAGGGAAAAGAATTTCAAGCAAAGGAAACAGCATAAGTAGCCGAGGATGCGAAGTCCTTGGGGAGAGAGGGAATGAAAAGGCAGAGACGAGAAAGGAGCGGTAGCCTGGAAAGCGAAGCAGGAGCCCGAGAGGCAAGGAAGGGAGCCTCCCAGAGCCTGGGGGATGACGCTGTTTCCATCTGGCTCATCCTCCCCTGCGCCCCCCCCTCCCCCGGAATCCCATGATGGGAGCGGGTCGGCTTCCCACGCTTTGGACCAGGCAGAGAGGAAACTCAGGAACAGGACCACTTCTCCCACACACAGCCCCGAGTCTACAGCACTAGCCCCTCCGAGGGCCAGGTGGGCAGTGGGTGCAGCAGGCACGCCCGGGCGAGGCAGGGGTGAGGAGTGGATCAGACCTTGGCATGTCAGGACTCCCTCATGGCCAGGGCCACCTCCTCTCTCCCCAAACAGCTGGGCACTTGGCTCCAGCCATTACCAGGCGGGCCACCCCCCGGGTGCTGAGGACGCACAGGCTGCCTCTCTGTCCCGGAGACGAGGCCCCGCCTGACAGATGAAATCTACATGATGATGATTTGTATTTGGGGCCTGTGCGTGCGCGAGCACATCTGGGGCCGGGCGGTAGCCGAAATCCCCACAAACGTGGCTCATGCATATTCCGTGGCAGTGCCCGCCGCACTTTGCAGTCATCGATTATTTATATGTGAAATAACGAAAGCACCATAAATAATGAAAGGGCCTGGGTCCCAGCTGCGTCTCCCGCTTCGCTCCGCAGGGCCCAGGGGAGGAGATGGGCTGTGCACGGCCTTGGCATTCACAGAGGCCCTTCTCACACGAATCCGAGTCCTTCCTAGGCAGGAGGCGCATGTGGCACAGGAATGTGTGTGTGTGTGTGTGTGTGTGTGTGTGTGGTGTGTGTGGTGTGTGTGGTATGTGGTGTGTGTGTGTGGTGTGTGTGGTGTGTGTGGCGTGTGTGGCGTGTGTGTAGTGTGTGTGTGGTGTGTGTGCGGCACGTGTGTGGTGCATGTGTGTGTGTTGTGTTGTGTGTGTGGCATGTGTGTGTGGTGTGTGTGTGTGGTGTGGGGAGGGGGTGTGTGTGGTGTGTGGGGTGAGTGGGG
>NW_006293088.1:5608662-5609627 GCF_000327345.1 Myotis davidii | reverse complement strand
TGTGTGGCGTGTGTGGTATGTGTGTGTGTGGTGTGTGTGGCATGTGTGTGTGGTGTGTGTGTGGTGTATGGTGTGTGTGTGTGTGTGTGTGTGTGTGTGTGTGTGTACGTGCACGCGCGTGCTCACTTGCATACCCAGGAGGGGTCTGCACACACAGGCTGGGCGCCTGGGGTTGTCTGCACGCAGGCTCTACAGGAAGGCTCTGATTGACAGAGAGGAAGCCTCCTATTATATGAAACATGAGCTGCAGAAACCTCAGACATAATCTATTCAATTCAGTTCCAACCTCACCTCTGGGGCTGCTGGCTCGGAGCGAACCAGCGCCTGGTGCAGGAGGGACACGTTTTATGAAGTTCTTCCCTGCGTTAGTCCCTTAGATCCACCGTAGCTCTTACAGAGACGGGACATCCTCCAGCCCACCTCGGCCCTGCACCCTGCACTCTGCTTCCGAGTCCTTAGAGAGCACGTTTGAGATTCAGCGGGGCTGAGGCCCAGGTGTGCCCAGGTCGGGTGAAGGCCTGGGGGTGAAGTGAAGGCCCACATACACCCAATTCCCCACTGCTCACTGCACATTTTAAAAAAGGTATAGATTTTTATTGATTTCAGACAGGGAGACAGAGATAGACACATCAATGATGAGAGAGAATCACTGATCAGCTGCCTCCTGCACGCCCCCTACTGGGGATGGAGCTCACAACCTGGGCATGTGCTCTGACTGGGAATTGAACCGTGACCTCCTGGTTTATAGGTCGAAGCTCAACCACTGAGCCATGCCGGCGGGGCTCACTGCACATTTGGCAATGCTTCTACCACCGAGAGATTTCTATTTTCCAGGCTCCTCACCTTCCTGTCCCCACCCTACAGCCACCTTTGAAAGCAGGTGTCATCGATGTGCCACTTTGTGGAGATGCTTAGGGGCCCTCAATAATCAGCCCAAAGTGGCAGAGCTGGTGGGTGGAGAGCCT
>NW_006293088.1:5577762-5608536 GCF_000327345.1 Myotis davidii | reverse complement strand
CGCCCCCCCCCCCGCCCCTACCCCCCTGTTGCTCAGCAGTAAAGGCCTCGTCTCTTGCCTGGTTAGCCCTGGGCCAGGCTTGCGCGTCCGCATCCCGAACAGGTGCACAGTTTCTCCTTGGCCGCTGAAAGGGGATGTGTGTGGACTACATGGATGGGGACATGGAGTTTTTAAAAGAAACTCAATCTGGCAGGCGTTCTCATCCTTGGTTAAACAGAATCACTCAGAGAGCTTTAAAATAATTGTTTTAAATTAAATTTTTAATCTTCATATAATTGTAGATTCACATGCAGTTGGGAGACATAACACAGGGAGGTCCTGTGTACCCTTCCCCAGTTTCTCCCAGTGTTAACGGAGTTCAGAATTGTACTGCACCATCAAATGGACATAAATGGAATCTCCCGCTCTTACTCGGATTTCCTCGGTTTCACATGTTCCTATTGGTGTGTGTTTATGCAATTTTACCCCATGGGTAGGTTTTTCGAATCCACCTCCAGTCAAGACAGAGTAGTTCCATTGGCACCAGGATTTTGGGTGACTCCTTTAGTTAATCCTCACCTGAGGATATTTTTCCATGGATTTTTTTTTTTAGAGAGAGTGGAAGGAAGGGACAGAGAGAGAAACATTGATGTGAGAGAGACACATCAATTGGTTGCCTCCTGCACACGCCCCATTTAGGGGCTGGGATAGAGCCTGCAACCGAGGTACGTGCCCTTGGTTGGAATCGAACCCAGGAACTTTCCTTCTGTGGGCTGATGCTCTATCCACTAAGCCACACCAGCTAGGGCCTGGGCTACCCTTTTATAACCACATCCACCCCGACCCCATCTCTGACCCCTGGCAGCTGCTAATCTGCTCTCTGACTCTATAATCTTGTCATTTGGAAAACGACACCTCAGTGGACTCATCCATCGTGGAACCTGTAGGGCACGGCTTTCCATTCAGCACAAGGCCCGACTGTTCATCCTCCTCGTCACCAGCCCGTTCCTGTCTGTCGCTGGCATTGTTCCCTGGCATGGACGTACGCACGCAGTTTGCTCAACCACTCCCCGGGGAAGGATGGGTATCTGGGTGGCTTCCGGTTGGAGACTATTACAAACAAAGCTGCTATTAGGGGAGATTTTTAAAAAACCGAACTGATCCCTTCATTCATGCTTCTGACTCAAACGAGGTTGGGTTTTGGAAAAATGTTTGTGCAGTCACTGACCAGGGTGGTGTGAATGTGCTCCTTCTGGGAATAGATTTGGTTTTCATGGGATCCTCCCCATGCCCCCAAAGAATCTTTTTGTCAAAATAAGGATATGCACACTATGTGTGCAGCCTCAGGGGTCTCTGGGGTTCTTTTATCTTCTTCGCACATGAATAGAGTAAGCGATTGGGGTTTGCGGAGAAGGGTCCGGTCTGAATTTTGGAGAAGGTGTGTCCCCACTCTCTCTCTTCGAAGTGTGCCTTTTACCTCATTATGGACTCACTCTGGGCCTCAGTTTCCCCATCTGCAAGCTGCGAAGCATGTTTCCCCCTGTAGCAGAAATAGAGAAGAGCAGTAGTGGCTGGGGAATTCTCGGGTCCCTCCAGCACAAAGACCAGGGTTTATGTGAAAGAGGGTGGTGAGCGGCTGGGTGCCAGCCTCCTCTAAGCTGGAAAGGCTGGGCATGTCCCGGGAGCAGCTGGCCCCTGCCTGTGTCCCTCCGCGGCCCACGGAGCTGAGACTGCTCAGATGTGAGCTTGTCACTTGCAGCTCAGGCCCCAGCCTCCGTCCTGTGTCTTAGAGAAAAGACAGCTTCAGGCTGCACTAAGGAGACCAAATTGCACATCCTCTCCCCTCTATGCCTTCCCTCCTCCTACCCTACACCACGGTCCCTGGGCTGCTTTTCTCGCTCCCCTTGGCTCTCCCTGGGAAAGGGAAGTCGACCCTCTCACTGCTTCCAGACCAAGGCTGGCATTATTTAATGACAAATCAGTAAACGTGTCAGCAACTTGCAGCTGAACTGCTAAGAGGAGTGATTCATAACCCCGTGCCCGGCGCCGAGTATTTCCTCCTGTCCCCATGGCCCACCCCTCGAGAGAAAGGAGACAAATTACTGCCATTGCTTTTTATGGTGCATGTAATCAGGTGGCAACATGGCGACTCGACTCATCTCAAAGCCATTTACAATGAATTATTCATCTGGCTGAGGGGAAATGGCTTCTCTGTGCTCTGGCTTCGGGCTGCATTGTCCAGAGCAGCGGTTCTCAACCTGTGGGTCGTGACCCCTTTGGCGGTCGAACGACCCTTTCACAGGGGTCGCCTAAGACCATCCTGCAGATCAGATATTTACATGACGATTCATCACAGTAGCATCATTTCAGTTATGAAGTAGCAACGAAAATAATTTTATGGCTGGGGCACAACACGAGGAACTGTATTTAAAGGGCCAGAAGGTTGAGAACCACTGGTCCAGAGCTAGGGAGGGAATCCAGGGCCTGGAAGATCCAAGTTCCCCTCTGGACCTCAGCATCCTGGAGTGAGGGTGTGGGCAGGGGACGGTGTCTGAGCTGCAGGAACGCACTCACCTAATCTGCTTCTGGAGGATCTTGCTGGGGTCTGGAAGTATCTGTCTGTTCTGTTCACATCCCCCCACTTTCGCCCCGCTTCCCTCCCTCTTTCCATTTTTTATTTCCTTTTATAAACATTTATTAAGTCTCTACTAATATGTGCCGTATCAGTCAGGATATGGTAGGTTATGGTGCAGTAACAAACATGCCTCTAATTTCAGTGGCATCAGCTCACAAGGCATAGTTATCCCTCAAGTTACTTGTCATCCATTGCAGGTCATCCTGAGGTTCTACTCTGTCATTTTCACTTTGGGAAGCAGCCACCTTCCTGACTGTGGCCACCACACGTACCTCCTTTTAAAGCTTCCACTCGGAAATGACATGTCATTTCATGGGCCAAAGCAAGTCACATGGCCATATCTAACCTCAAGTGGGTAAGAAAGTGTCACTTCACCATGTGCCCTGAAGGGGAGAGGAAAAGAGTATTTGTGGACACTCTTGATGACTATCCCACAGGCACTGCCAGGCCTGGAAGATGACAATGACACAGTCATAGCCTTTTCTCTTGATGAATTCATGGTCTAGTGCAGTGGTCGGGAAACTGCGGCTCACGAGCCACATGCGGCTCTTTGGCCCCTTGAGTGTGGCTCTTCCACAAAATACCGACTTCTGCGGATGGACGACGAAGTTTCAATTGCACTGTACATGAACGCCCACACGTTGTATTTTGTGGAAGAGCCACACTCAAAGGGCCACACTCAAGTGGCCAAAGAGCCGCATGTGGCTCTCGAGCCGCAGTTCGCTGACCACTGGTCTAGTGCAAGACAGATGCACAGTCAAGGTTGATCCAGGGGCTCAGCACCACCAAAGACATCTCCCCAGACCTCACAGCAGGTGGAGTGATGGGGACCTCGCATCGAAGTGTCTGACCCCTGACTCTTTGCTTGTGGGCAAGGGAACTCATTTCTCCGAGCCTTAGTTTCTTCTTTCTTCCTTTGAAGGTGACGACGTTGATACAGTCACACCCTACACACAGGGTGGTTGTGAGAAATGCTTGGGGTAATGTCTGCAGAAGCCTTTGGAAGGTGAGGCGCCCGCACCGTTTGCTATGAATTCATTTGCACCTTCTTTTTTAGAATAACAACACCGACTTGTTTGCTGTGGGTACATTCAGTTCCTGAGGGTGGCCCCCACCCTCTGTGCCTCTGAATAGACTCACCCCAATGGGCTTGGCTTGCTGGAGGCTCTCCAAGGGGGCTGCCCCGCTCCATGGAGACAGGGTACCCCAGAAAACTCTAGTGTGGGCTGGGAGTGGGGGCTGCCCCCTGGCAGGAGGGGCTTCTGGCTGGAGAGCCTCATGAGGATGGTGCGCATGGAGCTTACCTAGTGGGCTCATCTGCTGGCAAGGCCCCCAGGCTCAGCTGCAGCTCCATCTGAGCCCCAGAGCCTGGGCATTCATTTGTTTGTTTAACATGTATTTACTGAGGCCCACATGTGCAGGTATCGTGCTGGGGCTGAGGAAACAGACAGGATGGACCTGCTCTCTGTTCTGGTGGTGCTTGCCCTCCAGCAGGCGCACATATCATTTTTGCGGTGGACACTGTGGGTTGACCAGATGCCCCTGGGAGCCCTGTTACCATTTCTGCATGTGCATCCCTCCGCCTCTGTGCGCTTTGCTTCTAACAGCCAGCCTGCCTTGCGACAGTCTTCAGAGGTCTGCCCCTGGGCTGCCTGAGCTGCTGTGGCCGTGTGCAGAGAACAGGAAGTACTCTGGAGTTTCCGCTTCCCCAGAGGGGGCCATGAGCCATTGACTGACGACTATTGGAGAATGAAAGCCCGCTCCCTGGCCTTGAGTTGGAATGACCCCTGAGATGTAATTTCTGCTCCAGAGCACTCCCATAGATCTTCTCTGTTCTGCTGCCCAGGTCCCCCGTCAGCTCCTTCTGGAACATTCCTTAAACCCCAGCACACAGTCTTCATCTCAGGCTCGCTTCTAAGGGGCCCCCTGAAGAGAAGACACCTACCTGAAACCCATCTCCTTTCCTCAATGGGCCGAGCCTTTGTTTTGTTCTGGGCTCCTTTCCTCCTCCCACGTGACTCAGCATGAGTACCAGTTAGTCTGACGAGTCATGCTCACCTCATTCTCCCTTGCTCTGGGTTAGGTTACCAGGGAGCAGGTGACCAGATGTGGCCCAGGACACAGAATGGGAAATCCATGGGGAGTTTCTGGGAATGGCTTTCTTAAACAAGACACAAAGGTAAATCCACGTCCCCCCTTGGACATGCTACACTGTATGTGATGGCTGGGACCTTGGTTGCCATCCCGGGGATGGACAGCTCAAAGGTGCAAGACACCAGAGTTCTGGATGACGCCAAGGACGCTTGGAATTCACCGACCTCAGAGTGTCCTGTTCTGTGCAATAATAAAGCGTCTGTTTGGTGAAGCCATCTTGAGTTGGGCCTAATATTTGCAAACCCGAATCATTCCAATGGATAGGATGTGGACAGCGGTAAGTAGCCGCGAAGGTGGACCCCTTCTAGCTACTCATTTGTTCTGTAGGTGAGTGTTGTCTGGGTTCCCATCATGCACCGGGTTTGGGGACAATCACACGGCCTCACATGGCCTGGGTAAAGAAACAGGCCTTATTGGAAAAAGAGGGAACTAACAAGATAGGGCCAACAAGCAGAACACGTGAAGGCCTGGGGTCCGATGCACGAGGGGAGGGGTCCAGTTGAGCTGGGAACGTAGCTCCTATTATCCTCCCATAGCCAATACTTCTCCCGAACCAGCCTTTGTCCATTTCTTTGCTCTTAGGGACTCCTTACATCTCGCTTCCTTCTCGGCCGCGGCCAGCAGGCAGCTCAGAGTTGGATGGTGGTGCATCTCCCTTATTGTGAGAATCTTAGAATATGCATGTTCGCGTTCCCCCTTGGCCCGGCATGATCTCATTTTCCCTGGGCTCCGCGTCCCTCATCCATTTGTTTTTGTCTGTTGGGCCTTGTCTCTTCCTGTAAATCCATCCGTGGTTCCGTAGAGGACAACAAGCCGTCTTCACTCTGCATCCATCCCCGGAGGCTGCACTTAGAACCTCCCCAAGGAGGGTGGCTGCTAAGTGATTCTTGAGAGCCTCTCCAGGCGTCTGACGAGGAAGGAAGAGCCCAGCGAGGCCGCTTTTCTGCAGCTTCAAGGAGGTAGTTACTAGACACCTACCTCTCAGCCACATGTTAGCGATCATTCCCACCTCACCCTCCTTTCCTCGGCCTGGGGGAGAATGATGGCTCTACCCAAGTCTCCCAAATGCCAGGCCTGGCCAAGGGAGCGGAAACTCTTTTGAAATTCCCAGTAAGTAAATAAAAATAACTTTGAAGGCTTGTCACCATGGAGACCGAAGGCTTGGTTAGTTGTCATGGCGACCCTTGGTTAGGCTCTCTGCCTGAAATGATCAGCGTCACTGAGAAAGAAGGGCCAAGAGATGGAAAGGACAGAACCCCATGCCACAGGTGTGAGCTGGGCATCAGCAGAGTTCTAGAGGCAGCTCAAGTTCAAGGTCCGTGTGTGTGTGTGTGTGTGTGTGTGTGTGTGTTGGGCTGGGTGGGGAGAAGCAAAGGGGAGAGCACACTGTTTTCTGGAACTTTCTTCCCTGGCAAGCTGTCACTCTGACATCCACATTATTCCAAGAGGCTCCTGATCTCTTAACTCCGATGTCCCCTGCCCCCAGGCTGGGAGGGGAACCAGAGCTCCTGCCTCTGCAATGCTGCCAAGGAGTCTCCATGACAACACCAGCCCCCATCTGTGGGAGCAAGCCCTTGGCTGGGGACTCCAGAGAGTTGCCTGGGTAACCAGGCTCCCTTGCCCCATTTTCCCACCAATTAGTGATGGGAGGGTGAGTGGACAGGGTCACCATGGAGACCCGCCTTCCTCTCACTGCCGCCTTCCCAAAGCACCGGTCTCAGGATGGCTATGGGGAGGGCATCAGCAGGTGAGAACCTTGTCTGGCTGGGGCCCAGGGTCTCTGCATGAGGAGAGAAATAACAGACTCTTCTGGCAAAGGAGGAAGGTGGACCTTCTGTGGCCGCCCACATCTTGATTTTTCAAGAGTGTCATTCGGCCCCGGCCAGCGTGGCTCAGTGGTTGAGCGTCGACCTATGAACCAGGAGGTCACGGTTCAATTCTCAGTCAGGGCACATGCCCAGGTTGCGGGCTTGATCCCCAGTGTGGGGCTTGCAGGAGGCAGCTAATCAGTGATTCTCTCTCATCATGGATGTGTCTATCTCGCAGTCCCTCTCCCTTCCTCTCTGAAATCAATAAAAAAATATATTTTAAAAGAGCATCACTCATGGGCGGTTTGGGGGTCTGGCTCCCAGCCCTCCCCTCTCCTACCCCACGCAGGAAGGCTTGAAGGACTGCCCCCTTCAGCCACCCCTGCTGGAAGTCCTGGGCTCAGTGGAGTGGCATTGGCCTGGGGTATGAGGTCAGGAGACTTCACACCATGGCCCCCTGTAACCCACAGAGCCCTGGCCCAAAAGACCTGCGGCTCAGCCAGCAGCTGAGAACACTCAGGTGGTTAACGAGCATTTATTTCCCAGCCGGGGAGACAGTTACATGATTAGTTGTTATTTTATCTTGCTAATGAATATACATAAAAAACAAAATGGCCAATTAGCAAGGCCATTCATTGCTCAGGTTTGGCTGTTTCTTTTTAGAGAGTGCCATTCTCCGGGCAGGGCTTGTGCCCAGTCCACTGCGGGCTGGCCCCTGAGGTCCCTGCTCCTCAGCCCGTCCCCTGTGCGCCTGCCACACTTGCTTTGATTCCTGTTGTGTCTGGTCAGCCTCCCTCCTCCTCAGCCAGCCAGACACACCTTGTCTTCTCCTTTCCTAACCACCTCCTCCTCTCATTTTCTCCACTTCTCCCCCAACCAGACTTCCTCACCGCTCCCCTCTCATTTTAATGTTAGTTTAAATCCCTCTTCTTCCAAGAAGCCCACCCTGATAGGAACGGGCAAGGCCCGCTGAGAATTCTCACTTGCTCCAGGTTCCATCAAGCTTCCAGGAAGCCCCCTTCTCAACCCTCATTCTCTGGAAAAGCTGGAAGGATCCGCCTTTTGCCCCCAAATGGTCAGAAATGCGGAATCTGGGCTCTAGGGCTGGTGGCTTTGGGGTCTGCCTTGAGCCTGGGTCTCTCGAAGATTCTCACAGCACCCAGGCCATGGTGAGGGCTCAAGGGGGTTAGGGGAGCCATCAGGCCCTCTCCGTGGTGGGTGAGGAGATCTGCTGCGTACAGATACGTGGGACTGATATCTCCCATGCCATGGCCTGCTGAATTAAACGGAGACAGGCAGGAACAGCTGGCGTGGCTCAGTGGCTGACTGTCAACCCATGAACCAGGAGGTCACACTTCAATTCCCAGTCGGGGCACATGCCTGGGTTGCAGGTTCAATCCCCAGTATGGGATGTGCAGGAGGCAGCTGATCAGTGATTTTCTCGCATCATTTATGTTTCTCTCTCTCTCTCCTCCCTTCCTCTCTGAAATCAATTAAAACATATTTAAAAAAATAAAGAGAGAGAGGAGAGTAAAGGCATTGGGGAGAGGGTACTAGAAGGGACCCTTCTCTTGTCCTTGGCAAGCTCGGTGCCCAGTGAGCAGGACTCACCATGCAGTTGGACTGGCTCCCTGCAAGCACAGGGAAGCTTCCCCCCGTGAGGTGGGAGGGTGGCCTCCCACAGCCAAAGAAAACCGAATGGGCAGAAGCTAGGGAACCCAGGAAGACACAGAAAGGCACCTGGAAACCTGGAAGCTGCAATGACCCCAGCTCGACCCTTACATGTACAAACCACAAGGAGGGTGTCATCACCCCATTTTATGGGTGAGCAAACCAAGGCTCAGAGAAGAGGTAGTACAGAAGCCAGGGTGGCTAAGAGCACGGAATCCATAGCCATTCACTCTTGCTTAGCTTTGAATTTCTACCTTGATGCTTTCTGGCTGTGACATCGGCCTCAGTCTCCTTGTCCTCTCATCATAGTGGGCTTATGATTCCTTAACTCATAGCGTCGCTGTGAGAATTAAATGAGGACAATGCATGTCAGAAGGACTTAGCATGGCACTTTGCACATAGTGTCTCCTGAGAAGGTCTTATTCCATGTCTCCATTTATCCATCCATCCGTCCGTCCATCCATCTGTCCGTCCATCCATCCGGTAACCCATCCATCCATCCATCCGTCCATCCATCCATCCGTCTGTCCGTCTGTCCGTCCGTCCATCCATCCATCCATCCGCCCATCTGGTAATTCCATCCATCCGTCCATCCATCCATCCGTCTGTCATCCGTCCATCCATCCATCCGTCTGTCCGTCTGTCCGTCCATCCATCCATCCATCCATCCATCCGTCCATCCGGTAATCCATCCATCCATCCAGCCATCCATCCATCCATCCATCCATCCGGTAATCCACCCATCCATCCGTCCGTCCATCCACCCATCCATCCATCCATCCATCCATCCGTCCAACTGGTAATCCGTCCATTCATCCGTCCGTCCGTCCATCCATCCATCCATCCATCCGGTAATCCATCAACTTTGATTTCCAAACACCTGGCACACAAGTGATGAAGAAACAGTTCCTGCAACAAGAGGCTTTGCAAGCTCCTGGGGGTGACAGACACACACATGTCACCAAAGGGGACAGTGAGAGAGGTTTGAGCAGAGCCTGGAGGGGGTGGGGGTGCACCCAAGGAGGGGACGGCACTTCTACTCACAGGGGAGGGTCAGCGGCTGCAGATCTGACCTCGGAAGGCGAGGGCTGAGCTGGGAAGCCTTCTCAGCTGGAAGTGGGGAGCCAAGCCGCCTCATCTCCTTTGCCTTCTCACTCCACCTGTTCCAAGAAGCCCCCAGGATTACGGAGGTGGCTCATTAATTATGCAAGCAGCTCATTTCCCTTCCACGGTGTGCAGTGCGGTGTGGCCTCGCCATGGCATCAGGGGGTGTGCTCGCGCACAGATGCCTCCTGATGTCTTCTCAGTTCAAGATTGAGGAGGAGGGGCGGGGGTCTCCCAAAGAATGCCCTCTTCTCTCCACCCTCTGCATTATGCCCTGGCCTCGGAGGCGCTTTGAACACTTTGGTCCATTGCCATGAGCAAGCTCAACTACCTGCAAGTACAGGGGCTGGAGTGTATGAAGCCCAGAGGAGAACACGTGGGCCGGCTTGAGATTTGGCAATAGAACAGAATATCAGGAACGGCGTGAACATTGTAAGCTTGCAGGCAGAGGGTGTACCTGTGTGATGAGGCTGAAGGGAATGAATGACATGGGCTTCCAAGCAGCAACAACACACACACACACACACACACCTCATTCCACACTTAGCTCCCGATACCATGAATTTCATCATTAGAAACTTCTTCCTTTGTCTCCCATTCATACCTTCAAGCCACCGTGCACACATGAGTGTCTTTAACAAACATATGGGCACTCCTCCCAAGTTCCAGGCTTTGGCCTAGGCACAGAGGACCTGAAATGAACAAAACTCAGTCCCTGCTCACCACCCACCACAGAACTCAGTCCCTGCTCACCACCCACCACAGAACTCAGTCCCTGCTCATCATCCACCACCGAACTCAGTCCCTGCTCACCATCATAAACCTCATCCTTTTCTGGAGGAAGAAGACTTATAAATAGGCAAACAAAACACAGCAAGGCGGCCTGAGTAGGCATCACACACAGGGTGCTGGAATATTGTGGGGGACCACCAAACATTGTTGGAGGTCAGCCTTGAGGAGAGGGCAGGGCAGGGCTGGCTTCCTGGAGGAAGTAACTGCTCAGCTGGGTGTTGAAGCTAGAGTAGGAGCCTGCTTAGCAAAAGGGATGGGGTGACAGAGTGGCTTGTTTCAGGTGAAGGTGAGGCCTGGGAATGGTGCAGTACAATGTCCGACATGGTTACTTCCCGGGGTCCTGGGTTTGGGGATCAGGGTGGGTGTGAACTGGGAGAGCTCTGAGCCCTGATTAGCATAAAGGGGGTGGGGCCGTTTCCCTGGGCCTCAGCAAGGAGGGGACAGGCCAGGAAGAGGGAAGGGAAGAAAACACCCTAAGGTGCTGGAGTTGACCCTTTATGCCTCTTATGACAAAATGTGGCTATTTTATCTCTGTTCCTTGTTTGAGGGTATTTATCCTAGTTGCTCTCAGGTTGGCTGGTTAGATTCCGGAATAGAGTCTGGGCCTTCTATTTCTTATGTTTTTATTAAAACTAGCTTCTTCAGGCTCTGCACCTTGGTCATCCTTAATAAATGACACATTTTGTTGTGATATGAGGTCTAGTTGGGTTTCCAGGAAGTTTGCCTTTGGCATTCACATGTCTCAAAAATGCCCCCAGGACACCCTGGGAGGCAGATGTTCTCATGAGGGTCTGGGGCCCTGGGGCCTAGTCACGGGAGCTTCAGTAAGTCCTCGGACTTCCCTAGGCCAAAGTATTCTCATCGGTGAGATGGGGGTCGGGCGTTTGGTGACTTCTGAGGCTCTTCGAAGAGGGACCCCTCTGGAGCAGCTCCCCTGTATCCCCACATGATGTCAGCTTGTCTGCAATACACTGCCCTGTTTTTCCTCCTTGGCCACCAATGATATCCCTGGAAGAGAATGTCTAAGTCAACAAGTGTATTAATCAGCATAGTACAGGTCATGCTGCATAACAAAGCAACCCCAATCTAGGGCTTCACCTAACAAAGGTTTATTTCTCACAGGACATGTCCAGTGTGGCTTAGAGGAGCCAGGGATGCTGCGCCCAGCACAGTCACTCAAGGACCCGGGCTGATGGAGGCTCCATCCTCTGGGAGCTGCCGCACCTGGAACCGAGGTCTCCATCGTTGCCACAGGAGGGGACGAGAGAAGCGAAGGTCACACGCTGGCTCCTAAGTGTTTCAGCCTTGAAAGGAGTCATGTTACTTTCATTTACAGTCTTTGGGCCGGAACAGGGGACATGAGCCTTCCTGAAGGCAAGGCGCCTGGAACTGAGCAGGGGACGCGGGCTTCTGTGGGCCATGCAGCATCCCCATCACAGTGCCTGAGGGATGGCGGGAGGGAGTGAGGAAGCGAGTGAGGTGAGCCGTGAAGGAGCACAGAGTGAGGATGTGTGCCTGGTTCCCAGCCCAAGAGCTCTCTCAGGCCAGGCCAGAGCCCCAAGGCCCGAGGCAGCATCCGAAAGCCACCCTCCCCGTGGGGCTGTGCGACACAGTCCTCCTGTCACCTCCCGGATTACATTTCACAAACGTTTTGAGAGAAACGAGCTGGGCCCAGGGGGGCCATAGCTCTGTGTCCTTGTCCTTGGGAGGCTGAGAAGGAGAAGGGGAGGAGGAGGAAGAGGGGCGGTGGGAGGGCCAGGCCAGGCTGTGGAAAGCAATTAGTGGAGAATGGGAAATTACTTTCTCTGTGTGCGTGTGCGTGGCTTTGGCAGCTAAGCCGCCTCCAGTCCCCAGGGCTTCGGTGGGGCTGCGCTGCAGGCTGGGATGTGGAGCCCAGGCCAGGGCACCACTCTGGGGTGGGGCTTAGGGCTGGGGGGCCTGAGGGCCTGGAGGAGTGGGGGAGGGCTGCCCTGTGTCTAAGGGACCTCCGGCAGGTTGTTACACTTCGAATGCCAAGAGCAGGAGCAATGGACTGTTTCATCCCTGCATCCCTGTGGTGCCAGCGTCCCTGGATGTCTCAGTTGGGGACCATCTCCACCCGGAGCAGAACATGAAACAAGGACTGGCGTGCAGGTGGTTTAATTGGGAAACAGGTGTGAGGGACGAGGAGCGGGAGAGTCAGGGAGGAGGACAAGCCACACCAGGTGCCAGATGAGGTTGCTGTCATGAGCCACAGGCGCTGGTTCCCCGTGACTTCCCCGAGAAGGACGGATGGAATGCCTCCCAGGATGCCGGCCTGTGGGGCGGGGAGTCAGCGCTCATCCACTGGCTCCTCCCATGGCTGCTCTGGGGCGTGAAGTCCCCTAACTTCTGGGTGACATTTGCTTCGAAAGGTCTCTGATCTGCAGTGCATCCTGGCAGGAGGCTGCCGGCCCAGAGTCCTCTGAGGCCTCACGCGTCTGTCCTTCGCAGCCGCAGCTGCCATCAGAGGTGGGCCTCAGGGTGTGGCACTGGGTACAGGAGGCACGTGCCACTCAGGGTGCTGCGCATGCCCCACTTACAGGTGGTGCTGGGTGCAAGGCAGTCAGAGGACTGGGGTCCAGCTCTTCCCGGGTTGATGCGGCCCCACGGACACCCTCGCACTCCCCATTCTACTCCCACAGGCGGTGCACTCCCGAGAACAGGGAACATACCTTCTACATTCCTGGGTCCCCAGTGCCTGCCCAGAGCCCAACACGGGGCTCAGGACATACATGTGGTGGAGGAAACCAGGTCATTGGGTGGATCAGGGGACAGGATGTGTGTAGCTCCTTGACCTCACAGTGGTCTCCCTCCTGCTTGTCTGTGTGAGGCAAGTACAGGGTTCCCCACCTTGAAAGTTCCCGGAGTTTAGCTCCTGGATTCCACCTCTGGCTTTGGCTCTGGACTAATGCTCAGTTTACCTTGATGAGCAGGGAGATGCAACTCCAGGTGGCATTGGGGTTGGAAGGGCCTAGGAGCCCCGGGGAGGGCAGTGACTTGTCTGCACTTTTTGTTTTCTGCCCTGGATCTCCCCCCATTTGACTATTCTCCCTCCGACCTTCCTTTGGAGAGTTGCTCTTTCCTCTCTCCTTCCTCACTCCATGTGCTTCTGGAGAAGCTGCCAATCACATTGTCCTATGACCATGTGACCCAGCCACAGCCACAGTGATTGATCTAAGGACAGGCGCATGACTCAAGCTGAGCCAATCAGAATCCTTCCCTGGGACTGTACACATGAACATTTGAAGAAAGATAAGACTTCTCCTTCTCTGTGGCCTTTGGACTGGGAGGGTGATTCCCAGGTGAGGCGGCCACCCAGACAGAGGGTAAAAATCGAATAAGCTCCTGGCGGGCAGCTCTAGGTGTTGGGTGGCCTGCTGCGCCTCGATGGACCCAGGCTGGGGCCCGTCCTCCTGTGGAGAGACGCCGCTGGGCAGCCTCCTCCCAGGCTGGCTGCTGGTGGCTGCCTCAGGGCCTTCTGGCCTTTTAAAAATATATATATATTATTGATTTTTTGCAGAGAGGAAGGGAGAGGGATAGAGAGTTAGAAACATCGATCAGCTGCCTCCTGCACGCCCCCTACTGGGGATGTGCCCGAAACCAAGGTACATGCCCTTGACGGGAATCGAACCTGGGACCCTTCAGTCCTCAGGCTGACGCTCTATCCACTGAGCCACACCGGTCAGGGCCCTTCTGGTCTTTTAAATAGGTTGTTGTGATGGGCTGCCTGGTCTAACGTAGGCAGCCCGGCCGTCATAAACAAAGTTGGCTGCTTTGCAGGTAGAAAGGTTAGGTTTGCATGAAGTGGCCTGTGTAAATCCCACTGCTTTCCTGGGACAGTTGCTCGCCTCTAACATCACAAGTGGAGGCCTGGCTGAGACGCAGGCTCCTCTCCTCCTTCGGGCCTGCACCTGCGCCTGACGCCCACCCTGTGGAAGCAGCCGGACATGTCAGCTTGGACCTGCCACCTCTCCAGGGCTCAGCAGCCACGTGTGCCGGGCGGCCACCGCGCGGGACAGTGCAGCTCTAAGTCACCCCCTGGTGCGGGAAGCAGCCTGCCGCCTGCGAGAGCTCGGCTGATTTGGGCCTTTTCATTTCCGCTCAGCCTCTCATTTGCACTAAAATGCTGTTATGTGTTTGCTAGTTTGGCTCTGTGATCAGATCTTGGCAGTTCGCCCACAGACCAGAGGAAATGCAGGCAAGGTTCCCAAGCCCCAAGTTCCTCCCTCTGCGGCAGGCGGGAGGGAGCCCTGGGAAGGGGGTTTGTTTGTTTGTAAGTTTTTTGGGGAATAACTTTAGATTTTAAAGAAAAATTACAGAGATGGTACAGAGAGTTCCCGTATATTGTTCACCCAGTTTACTCTAATGGTAACATGTTACATAATTACAGTACATTCATCAAGACTAAGAAATTAGCATGGGTACAGTCTGTTCACTAAACTTCCAACTTTGTTCAGACCTCATCAGCCTGTCTGCTAATGTTGTTTTCTGTTTCAGGATTAAATCCAGGATGCCACATTGCATTTAGGAGCCTCGATTTGCCTCCTGTGTGTCCCCTACTGGGGATGGAGCCCACAACCCAGGCATGTGCCCTTGACCAGAATTGAACCTGGGGCCCTTCAGTTCTAAGGCTCTATCCACTGAGCCAAACTGGTTAGGGCAGGAGCCTCGATTTTTTAATGAACAAATTGTTTCAGGATTAAATCCAGGATGCCTCATTGCATTTAGGAGCCTCGATTTGCCTCCTGTGTGTCCCCTACTGGGGATGGAGCCCACAACCCAGGCATGTGCCCTTGAACAGAATTGAACCTGGGGCCCTTCAGTTCTAAGGCTCTGTCCACTGAGCCAAACTGGATAGGGCAGGAGCCTTGATTTTTTAATGAACAAATGCTTCTATCTATCTATCTATCTATCTATCTGCTATATATTTATCAAACAGCTTTATTGAGGTATACTTGACATACAGTGAATTGCACGTGTATAAAATAAACATTTTGGTAGGTCTGACATATGTATATGTAGTGAAACCATCACATGGTAGGTATTTTAGTTGAACCTTAGAGTAATAACTAGCCAAAATTAGTTAGAAGTTATTAGATGCCGAACATTGTCTTAAACACGTTCCACAAGTGAACACATTTAGCCCTCACACCAACCTGTGGAGGATCCAATTACTGCTGCCTTTTCTTCACTCCCTGATCCAGAGTAGGGCCCCTACACCTTCTGCCATGTGACTTGGCAGGTGTGTCCTCTAGAGTAAGGGGTATGTGTTCCTACCCGTTATGGACTAAATTGTGTGCCCCTCCCCAATCCATATGTTGATGCCCTTAGAGGTCCTATTTAGTGAGAGGGTTGTTAAGTGCCAGCCTTGGGCTCATTTAGGGAACGTAGAAATAAGGCATGTTACCTGCCCTCAGAGAATCTTAGTTGAGTGAAGGAGATAGAAACCAAGATTGCACTCGGGAGCTAGAGGAGGTAGTGGGGGAGGGGGAGTATAGACGCAGCGGCACAAAGACAATCATTTAGTGCTGTCAGGCCGTGTGTCACAGAGGCTTCACAGAGCCGGTAATTAGCTGGGGCTTGAAGGATGAGTGGGGCAAATCTCTGATGCACAAGAGAAGTCACCCCCGCCCCCCGTGGAGAGAACATCTGGGAAAGGCGTGGAGGTTTAAATGCAGGGTGTGTGCTGGACCCTGTGGGCCACCCAGGCCACAGGAGATGTGCAGGGGGACTGCCTGGAGGAGTGGGCGGGGTCTGATCCCAGATGCCCGCTGAGGAGCTTGACTCCACCTGCAGGCCCTGGGGGCTATCAGTGGCCTGACCCTGGAGGTGTCGGAGCTGACACTCCCTGCTCTTTGGTCACTGTGTACAGAGTGTTTGTGCATCAGAAACTGTGCCCAGCCCTGACCGGTTTAGCTCAGTGGATAGAGAGTCAGCCTGTGGACTCAAGGGTCCTGGGTTCGATTCCAGTCAAGGGCATGTACCTTGGTTGCGGGCACATCCCCAGTCGGGGATGTGCAGGAGGCAGCTGATCAATGTTTCTAACTCTCTATCCCTCTCCCTTCCTCTCCGTGAAAAATCAATAAAATATATTAAAAAAAGAAAAAGAAAAAAAAAGAAACTGTGCCCATTAAGCAGTAGCTGCCCATTCCCTCCTCCCTCGGGTCCCTGGGAACAGCTATTCAACTTCCTGTCTCTATGGATTTGCCTATTCTGGATAGTCTAAATAAATGGAATCGTACAATATCTGTCCTTCTGTGTCTAGGTGCCTGGCTTATTTCACTCAGCATGATGTTTTCAAGATGCATTCATGTTGTAGCACACATCAGAACGTCATTCCAATTCATGACTGGGTAATATTCCATTGCACGGTGACACACAGTTTGTTGATCTATTTATCTGTTGAGGGATACTTGGTTGTTTTTCCCTTTAGACTATTGTGAATAATGCTTCTATGAATATCTACATACAAGTGTCCTGGTCACTGTTTTTAATTTTTTTGGGTGTATGCTTTTTAAAAATATATATTTTTTATTGATTTTAGAGAGGAAGGGAGAGGGAGAGATAGAAACTTCAGTGATGAGAGAGAATCATTGATCGGCTGCCTCCTGCACATCCCCAACTGGGGATTGAGCTCATAACCTGGGCATGTGCTCTGACCAGGAATCGCACCATGACCTCCTGGTTCAGAGGTTGACGCTCAACCACTGAGCCACCCCAGCCGGGCTGGTGCATGCTTTTAAGTGGAATTGCTGGGTAACAATGTTTTACCACCAATTTTCTGTTTGACTTTGGTTAAATCACTTTCACCCTTTGGAAATATTTATTTCCTCACTTCTTTAAAGTGTAGGTTTCTTTGGATTTTGCTAGACTTACAAGCCAGGGGGACTGGTGACCGGCTGAAAGTTAACCAAGGAGAGTGTGTGTGGAGGGCTGAGGGGAAGCTTGGTGTGAGGCTTCCAGTTACAGGGGGAGGACTGGGGACAGAGGAGCTGGCAAAGCAAACAGATGAGAGGTGTGGGTGGAAGGAGGAGGAATGTCTTTTCCCTGGGATCCAGAGGAAGGCAGGGAGTGAGGGAGTGGAGAGAGAAGTAATAGCCTTACTCAAAGGAGCGCTCAGGCCGAGGTGCTAATTTGATTTAATGAGATAAGGTTGGGGCTCAGCATAAAACCCTGGGCGAGAGCCAGGGGGCTCATCGTCTGGCAAGCAGGGATTGTGTGGCAGGAACCGAGGTCACGGGCTGCCGGCGAGGGCAGGCGGGGGCTTGGAGAGGAGGCTGCAACAGCTGTTGGGTGGACCAGGGTCAAGTTGGAGAAATGAGAGGACTGCTAAGTCAGCCCTTCATTATCGAACTCGTAGTAAAGTAATTGTATTTTCACAAGGAAATTGACATACGTGATAGATGTGCATATTACTCTATTTATACTACCTTACCTGGTTCCATATCAAATTTAAGGAGGACAGATTTGGGTATCCTATATAATAAAGAGGTAATATGCAAATTGACCCTCACTCCCTCACAAGATGGCTGCCTATGACCAGGCCGGCAGGGGGGTTAGTGAGGGATGACCAAATGACTGAACAAGCAGGCTACATGGGGCAGCCAGGCTTGCGGAGGGGGGGCCGTGAGGGGTGACCAGGATGGCAGGGGGGCAGTAAGAGGTGACCAGGCTGGTGGGGGGGAAGTTGGGGGTGACCAGGCTGGCAGGGGGGGCAGTTGGGAGCAACCAGGCCAGCAGGGAGGAGGCAGTTGGGGACGACCTGGCCAACAGCGGGGGACAGTTAGGGGTGACCCAGCTGGCATGCAGAGGCAGTGAGGGGTGATCAGGCTGGCAGGCAGCGATTAGGAGCCCATGGTCCAGGATTGTGAGAGGGATGTCTGACTGCTGGTTTAGGCCTGATCCCCCCACATTAGAGAGGGTGCAGTCTGGGCTGAGCACCACCCCCCCATGCACAAATTTCGTGCACTGGGCCTCTAATCAGATATAAATGCTGTATTTTTGGGGTTTGGGGAAAGATCATAAGTAGATAGGGTGTGATAAGCCCCTTTTGTTAATGTTTCAGAATAACAATTGTTTATTGAGTATTAGCTCAATTAATCTTCACACCAACCTAGAAGGTGTCGGTTACCTTTTTGGCATAACCATTTCACAGATTACCCATTTCACAGATGGGAAAAACGAGGCTGGGAAGAAGCAGTAGCGTCACACTAGAAGAAGAGCAGAGGGGGGTTTGAGCTCAGCCTGGGCAGTTCTGCAGGGCATGCTCAGAGCCTCTGCACCTTGGAATCTGGGTCTTTCTGGCTCCTCCCCTCACTTGAAGATTTCACGGAATGTGGGAGGCAAGACTGCTGCCTGAAAGTTGGGGGTGGACACCGTGGCCCCTGGGCTCCGCCCCACGACCTGGTTTCTCCTCCGCAGGAACCACCTCCGCAGGCGTGTGCAGGGGGCAGGGACAGAAGGAGCGCTGGACGGGGCGTCCGCAGAGCTGGGTGACCCGGAGCAAGCTGCTTGCCCTTTCTGAGCCTCGCAGCCTGGCTGTAACCTGGAGATGACAATACCTGCCTTGCAGCGCTTCTGTGAGGATCAGCCTGTCAGGGAGGTGACAGGCCTTCTGAACAGCCCAGCTCGTGGCAGATGCGGGAATGTTGGCATTGGCCACGCTGCCCGGCAGGGCTCGGTCTCACCGCCATCCTGTTCCCTCTCTGTAGTAGTTTCAAAGGCAGCAGAACCCCAGCGCTGGTGGGAGGTGGGGTACTGATAGGGCCTGATGTGCTGTCGCAACGCAGTCACTGAAACTGTCACTGGTGGGGAACTGGGATGAAGAGCCTGTCGCAGGAGGTGGGTACCATAGCTCAGCACTCGAGAACTTTGGAGGCAGTCATAATGACAGGGACTGTGGAGTCAGATAGCTATGGCTGGGGTTGCTCCCCATGCGTTGGACAAAGGCTGTGAAAGACTGAGGGTGATTAATCACAAATTTTCATGGAGTGTGAAAGCCAGAGAGCCTCCTTGGCAACATCTATCAAGAGACGCTCGTCTCCTGCAGCTCGAGGACAGCAGAAGCGGAGGATCGGGCCCAGGACTCAATTATAAGATAAGGAAATAATTTATGCAAAATGCCCATGACATGATAGAAACCTAAAATGAGAAATCATTCAACCATCTTTGTTATCCATTCTAGCTAAGAATTGTAGAATATAATTTTGGGAAAAGATTGTAAAGATACATTTTCCTCCTTATAAAGCAGTGGTCCTCAACCTGTGGGTCGTGATCCCTTTGGGGGTCGAACGACCCTTTCACAGGGGTCGCCGAAAAGACATATATAATTACATATAATTACCGTCGGAAAAGACATATATAATTACATGTTGTGTTTGTGATTCATCACGATGCTTTCATTATGTTCCATTTGTAACAATGAAAATACATCCTGCATATCAGATATTTACATGACGATTCATAACCGTAGCAACATTACAGTGATGAAGCAGCAACGAAAATAATGTTATGGTTGGGGGTCAGCACAACATGAGGAACTGTATGAAAGGGTCGCGGCATTGGGAAGGTTGAGAACCGCTGTTGTAACGCCTCTGGGCCTGCAGCAGTGGCCCCTCCTCCTTGTCAAAGGCAGGCTCTTCCCCTCGCTTGACGCCTCTGGCTTGTAGGGCAGTGTGTTCCTCCACCTTCCATTCTGGCCACTAAACCTTAGTCATTAGAGTCAAGTTACAACATCATGCAGTCATGCCGGGGGCAGAAAGGAGCCGCATGCCAAAGAGGCTGCGGGACCTCGCCAACACGTCCTGGCGGCAACCAGAAGAGTGTCTGTGGGGTTAGGCCACGAGGATGTTGGGATCAAAGGCAATGGAACGCGGGGCTGCACAGCGAGACTTCATCAGCATGGAGCCCCCTGCCCCGATACAGGGTTGCACAGCCTGACAAGCGCCCCAGGTGATGATGCGAGCCCGATGCTAGGATGGCTCTTGGAAGGTTGGCAAAAGCAAGGGCTCACACTATGTGAACTAGAAATGCCAGAACAGCTATGGCAGATGCTGAAGGAAGATCATCAAAGGCCCAGAGAAGTGGATACGCCGGAGTGGATACACGACGGAAAGCCAGAAAGCGCGCCTGCTAATTGGGTTCCGCGAGAAGGCCCGGAGGACCCGTGATGGAGACACAGCGTGGCTGCTCTCCATCAAGCCAGGGCTGACAGCAGGAGATGCTGGGTCAGAACCGAGTCCTCCGAGAGCAAGAGGGATGATGAGATGCAGAAATAATGGAGGCCCAGCGGTGGGACTTCAACATCATAAGCAGGGGGGCCAAATGTGTGCAGGGAGCAAGTAGGTCAGAGTGGCAGGTAGGACACCCGGCCTGCAGAGAGCCATCAGCACGGCTGATCGTAGAACACGGTGTCCTATAAGATAGGTGGGCAGCCGCAAGGCGTTATGCAATTTACACAAAGGAATTCCGGGGCCAGTGACCAGCAGGCGGAAGCAGCTGCCCCAATCAAAGGCCACGGTCCCTTACTCAGTTCCCAGGCCTGCACTGGTGCTCAGACCCAGAACCTGTTCAGTGAAGGAGAGGCTGGATCCCCAAGAAGAAGGAGCCATGCATACATGGTAACGCCTGCCCCAGGCCTTCTGCAAAGGGAGCTGTGGCCATTGGCTTGGGTAACTGTGCTGGGGGAAGGGGATAGCCAGACATTTCCAAGACGATTGAATACAGAGCCCAAGGTGACATTGATGATAGGGATCCAAAGTGTCCTCATGATCTGCCGTTAGAGCAGGGGCAGATGGGGACCAGAACATAGATAGAATCCTGGCCCAAGCTTTGGCCACAGTGGAGCCACTGAGCCATGAAGCCACCCGGTTCCCTGGCCCCTGAATGTGTAATTCGAACGGACACACATAGTTGACAGAACTCCCACGTGTTCCTTGGCCTGAGGTCTGAAAGCTGTTGTAGTGGGAAAGGCCAAATGGAAGCTTCTGGAACTTCCCCCTGGCCAACTGGAAAACAAACAAACAAACTAACTAACAAACAACCCAGCATCACATACCAGAGGGAATGGAGGAGATTAGTGCCATCTCAAAAGACCTAAGACGCCTGGGAGGTAATCCTCTTCTTATTCTTAGTAAGTTCCTTAGTTTGGCCCCTACGGAAACCCAGATGAATTCTAGAAGATGAGAACAGACGGCCATAAGTGCCACGTGTCCTATCCGGGCCAGGGCAGATCAGCCCCAGGCACGCATGCAGCCGTTGACTTGGCTCAGAGAGGTTAAGTGACTGACCCCAATCAAACACTGAACAGCAGAATTAGGTGTCAAATCCAAGTCTGCTGTGACCAACAGAAGGTAGTTGGTGATGAGAGAGGGGGGCCTGCTGGTTTGGGACCCCCACAGGAGGGTGTGGTCTTTCTGAGCTCCCCTTACTGATGCATCCATCCTACGTCCTCTTTTGGGTGTGTGCTGGTTCTGCCCAAAGTCCTGTGTGTGGGGCTGGTGAAGGGGCCCGAAGTCGATGAGGTCCTGGTCCCTGCCTAGCTCTCTGCTTCCATCCATTCCTTCTGCCCTGGCTCTGGGTCTACCTGCCTCCCACCCCCTGTGCTCACACTGGCTGTTGACTCAGGATGTGGCCTCAGGAAGTCCCCTGTCTCCCACTTCACTGACTTGATTGATGCCAAGAGCTTGAAGGGATCCCTTTCTAATAACAAGTTCAAAGTGAATGCCCATGTCATCCTAGCCCCGGGGTTGGCGTCCATGGCTTTTTCACTGTGTGCCTTTTACAGAAAACCAGCTTGAGCTCCGTTTCTTACCTGCAAAATGAGCGCAACAACATCTTCCTCTGGACACCACGGTAACACATAAAAGACTGTTAAAAAAATGTGGGTTCTTCCCCATCTGACTGTCTTCCTCCCTGTCGTCTTGGTCCCCGCATTCTCCTGGTGGATTCTTCAGATGTCCCCAGAGGGAAGTCATCTTCATTTGCATTTCAGAAAAAATGCCAGGCTTCAGGTCTAAATCTAATATCTTCGCTGTTTCCCCGGAGGGCGGCCTCGGGTCCTCTGCCTGCAGCCTGGCCCCTCACAGCGGCTGTGGGGCTAATCTGGCCTCTCGCAGCCTCTCTTCTCCCTCCCTCTTCTCCCTCTGCCTTCCTCCCCTCCACTCTGCCCTTTCCTGCTCTGCCTCCACCTCTCAGCCCTCAGCCCTCAGCCCTCCACAATCCCCTGCAACTCAATTGCCTCCTGGTTTCCAGCACACAGTTCATTGCTGCTTCTTTTGATTAAATTTCCAGTCTCTTCCAGTTGATTCCCCCTGGCTTTCCTGGCCAGCAGGGAGCAGAGGTGGCTGACTCTCTGGAGATGGCTGGAGAGTCCGGAGACGATGGGGGAGTGGGCAGGAGTGGCCATTCCTACTTGGGGGAGGCACCCCGGTACCTTCCTGATACCCAGTATCCACGTTCTAGATGGGGCACTGAGCCGACTCATGGCCATGGACCTTCTTTCTCCAATTTCCACCCCGCCCCCCACACTTCCAGTCCCTTTAGTTCCTTTCCCAATGGCACCCGCTTGTTCTACCCAAGTCCTGGTACCTAAGAACGCATCTTGCTGCGTAAGGCTAGCCCAGCCCAGGCCAGCTGCTGTCTCCCTCACCCCATCCTGATACCATTGGAGCTGAATGGGTGGCCATCTGCCCGTCTCTACGCCTGGCTCCCCGAAGTTGGGCCTGCCTCGGCCTCTCCTCCATGTGGACTTCTCTCCAGCGATCACGTGCAAGATGGCCTTCCCCTTCTACAGGAGGGATGGTGCCTGCTTTGGGCCCAGAGATAAGAACCCAGGCTTGGGTCTCGGTCCCCAACTTGTTTATCTGAGCAGCTGTGCAACCTTTGGCACGGCGTGTAGCCTCTGCTATGTCCCCTCAGTCTCCTTGAACCTAGTCTTTGGGTCTTTCTGTAATCGCCATTTAAAAAAATATTTTTTATTGATTTCAGAGAGGAAGGAAGAGAGAGATAGAAACATCAATGATGAGAGAGAATCATTGATCCGCTGCCTCCTGCACGCCCCCTACTAGGGATGGAGTCCTCAACCTGGGCATGGGCCCTTGACCAGAATCAAACCCGGGACCCTTCAGTCCACAGGCCGACGCGCTATCCACTGAGCCAAACCAGCGAGGGCTGTAATTGTCATTTATTAAGAGGGCCTATCAGATGCCTTGTAGAGTGTCTCACCATCTGAATACGTCTGGTTGTTTCCTTCTGATCTGATTCAGTTCAAACATTTTCGGTGAGAACCCTACATGGGAGGTGGCAGGTCTCATGATGACATCTTCCAGAAGGGCATGTAAGGTCAGTTTGTCCCACTGCTCGTGACCCTGCCTTTGATCACCTGGGAAGGTATCTTTCCCTTTTCGTGTTGTGTAAGTAACCTGGGAGCCGTCACGAGTCCGTGTGAACGTACTGCTGTGTCCGTTGCTGGTCTTGCCTGGAGCAATGATGATACTGAGCGCTAAGCTCACCTGCTTCTAGAACAGTGGTTCTCAACCTTCCTAACGCCACGACCCTTTAATACAGTTTCTCCTGTTGTGACCCAACTGTAAAATTATTTTCGTTGCTACTGCATAACTGTAATGTTGCTACTGTGATGAATCATCATGTAAATATCTGATATGCAGGATGGTCTTAGGCGACCCCTGTGAAAGGGTCGTTCGACCGCCAAAGGGGTCGCGACCCACAGGTTGAGAACTGCTGCTCTAGAAGGACCAGAGCTTCCGCTGGTAGGTGGCTCATACGCAGGGTCTTGTGAGCTCCCTCCATGCACTGGCCCAGGAGGGGGCTTCAGGAATTGTCCTCAGTGGCCTGTCTCAGCCCCTTCCCATCAGCCTTGCCTTTTGCTGTCCTTGACCACAGGGACTGGCTTCTCTGGCCAGAGAGCTGGCTGGTTCTCTACCACCCAGAGGAAAAACTTTGTCCCCTGGCACAACCCAGTAGAATGGTTTCTAGTTAACTGGGTCAGCCAGGTGGTTGCTAGGAGTGTGTGTGTGTGTGTGTGTGTGTGTGTGTGTGTCCGCACATGCGCGTGCTGGGTGGGAAGAGTGTCTGGGGACTTGGAACCCAGAAGTAGCATATGCGCCATGTGCCTGGGAGCTGCAGGGTGCTGGGCTCCGGCCTTGGTTTCCATGGCAATGGGCAACCTCCTTCTGCAGTCTGCTTCTCTTTGGACCAGCTGACAGTCGTGGGGCCAGGAGCTTTGGGCCAGAGACGGAGGCTGGGAGGGGGCTCCATCAGATGCTCTATGACTATCTTGGAGAAGAGAGCACCTGGGTATCATGGAGATGAGAACCTTGGGGAGATGAGAACCTCCCTGGGCTATGGGATGGACTTTTCCAGGGTCCCTGGTACCTTCTCCTCACTTGCTGCAGGATGGACCCTGCCATCAGTAAGTCTGTGACAACACCTCGGTGGGAGCAGGATCCAGGTGGCAGCACCTGGCTTGTGAAATCAATTCAAGCATTAAACAGAGTCAGATTCCTTTTCTTTTTTCTTTCTTTTTTTTTTAATATATTTTATTGATTTTTTACAGAGAGGAAGGGAGAGAGATAGAGAGTTAGAAACATCGATGAGAGAGAAACATCGACCAGCCGCCTCCTGCACATCTCCCACTGGGGATGTGCCCGCAACCCAGGCACATGCCCTTAACCGGAATCGAACCTGGGACCCCTCAGTCCACAGGCCGACACTCTATCCACTGAGCCAAAGTAAGCAAAGGCCAGAAACCTACTTTCAGCAGTGGAGGCCTAAGAGCTCAAGCCAAGCCTCAAAATTTAAAAAAATATTTTTATTGATTTTTAGAGAGAGAGGAAGGGAGAGGGACAGAGAGAGATAGAAACATCAATGATGAGAGAGAATCATTGACTGGCTGCCTCCTGCACGCCTCCTATTGGGGATTGAGCCCACCACCCGGGCATGGGCCCTTGACCAGAATTGAACCCGAGACCCCTCAATCCATAGGCGGATGCTGTATCCACTGAGCCAAACCAGCTAGAGCCAGATTTAGATTCTTGATTTCTGAATTTGCTACATACATGATCTTGATCTTCTATTACATACATGATCTGCCTCACTCTATGGCAGCCATTTGAGGTGCTGTTATTATGATTCCTATTTTATAGGTATAGGAATTGAGGCTCAGAGACTTGCTTAGGGTCACATGACTAGTGAGGGGGTGAGGCTAGAACAGGAACTCAGGGAAACGTTGTGGTAGAGTAACTACCAGCATGATCTGCAAAGGCAGGTGGTGCTGGTTTCAAATCTTGACAATTTCACTTATCAGCTGGGGGATTCTGGCAAAGATGCAGGCCGACTGCTGGCCGAGGCCGGGACTCCCCGGGGCCCAGGATCTGCGGGCAGACTCACAAGTTCAGATGCTCCATGTTCTCAGTTCACCCAGGGCTCCCGAGGGAACTGACACCAACCAAAGTCCCCGAGACGGATGTGTCCATGGGACTAAGCTCTGGCTGCTGAAAAATAAGTGAAAGTGATATGTCTCACTTCTAAGAAGTCTCTTTGAAAGAAAGGGGCTGTCCCTTCAGTCTCTTTTCTTCCTCCTTCCTGCTGCCAAATCCAGTTGTGATGGATGGAGCACCAGCAGCTGTCCTGGCCTAAGAGGTGACCTAGTCCTAGAAGAAACAGAAAGATCCTGGGTCCCTGTTGATTTCCCAGAAAGACCCTACCAGCCCTCTACTGTCTACACCCAGACTTCCGTGCACGAGAGTATAAACCCTGTGTGTTTGAGCCACTAGCTCACAGTGAGCTGATACTTGCAGCTGAATGTTATTCCCACCGATACACCAGGTGGTCTGTGCACAGGCCCATCCTACTCACCCACCATCTAGGACACCTGGGCTGAGTATTCCCCCAGAGGTTGTGGCCGAGTGTGGAAATGGCAGAGTCCCACCTGGGGAGGCGTCTGATTCTGGGCAGGGCCCACCTCTCTCCTAAGCAACCAGGATGCTCACACTGTCTCTCAGGGTTCCTCCCTCCCGCCAGGAGGCACAGGAGGAACAATACTCTGCATATAACAGGCAGATGACAGCATGGCTGGTTACACTTGACGCTCCCACCCCATGGAGAAGCGCTCAGATGGACCCGAGAGCGGCTCTGCCCTCGGCTTCAACGCAGGAGTCACCTGCCTCCGTTCTTTCCTGCAACATCGACCCATCATTTTTGAAGATGGTGCACTTTGAAGGGTGTCATGTCCTGGCCTTGGTCCCAACATGTGGGGATAGTGGTGGGCAGGGTTGGCAGCTCCCTTCTGGAACCTCCTACCCTTTAGGCCCTGTCACGGTGGCCTGGCTGGTTCAGGCTGCATTGCGCGGCTCCCTTCTCTCCTCTGGCCGCTCCTCCCCGCAGCTCAAGACATTGAGTTCTGACTTGCTAAGTCCCAGCTCCTAAGTGCCTATCGGTCCCCCTGCCTTTTTGGCTCTAGCTGTTTGGCGCAAGTGGGGAAGAGGAGTCAGTGCCAGGTTTTGGTTACGTCGTGTCGGGGTTTTTTTTAACGACTGCGAGGGATGCCGTCAGCATAAGTTGAAGGGGCATTTCCCACAATTGCAGAAATTCAGGACTTTTCCATCCGCCCATCCATCCACCCATCCATCCACCCATCCATCTGCCCCTCAATCCACCCATCCATCCACCCCTCCATCCGCCCATCCATCCACCCATCCACCCGCCCATCCATCCCCCCATCCATCCGCCCCTCCATCCACCCATCCACCCGCCCATCCATCCACCCATCCATCCGCCCATCCATCCGCCCATCCACCCACCCCAAAACCCATCCATGCACTGGCCAACATTTATTGAGGCCTCCGTGTCCCAGGCACTCTGCCAGGCATCGGGGATAAAGAAATAAATAGGAGACGGTTCCTTTTCCCAGGGAGCCCACAGGTGTACAGGCAATTACAACAGGAGGCTGTGCGGGCGAGGGAAGGGGGGCAGGCAGGAGTCCGTGGGAGCACTGGAGGGCGGCTACAGAGCTGGGGGCGAGGAGGGTCTTGGAAAGCTTCCAACTCCAAATGGTTTTCAGCTGAGACCTGAGTGGGCGTGGGAGCTGCTGGTGGGTGTGAGGAGGGGCGGCTTCCTGGCAGAGGGAGGAACAGGTGAAGGCCTGAGGCCCCGCCTGGAGCTCCCTGTGCTGCAGGCAGTTCGGTCTGGTGGAAGGCGAGGGCAGTCAGGAGGGAGAGGTGGGCAGAGCCTGGGCGCTGGTCTATCTGAGATGGTAATGGCATCTCTCCTCTAGAGAGCTTCCCGTTTTTCTGGTTTATCCAAGGAGATAGGGAGGAGAAAACCATTCCCATGGGGTGATCCTGGCGGCCTGGAGAGGGGAAGGGACCTGTCCCAAAGCCGTTCTCTGACTTCCAGCCCAACCTTGGCTCAGGCCCAGTTCACCTGCAAACTACCCGACCATCAAGGGCTCCCTTCTCCTTGCCTGTCCCCCTGGAGAGCAGCAGGGGCACTGGCCCAGCCTTCACGAGGCCAGGAGAGGGGCTGCCCGGTGGCTTGGCTCATGCGCCATCACAGCCAGCCCCTCCAGGGTCCTTACCCTCCAGCAGAATCAAGATATTTCCCTTTGGGTCTGGGGCGAGCTCCAGGCTTGGAGGCCTGAGAGTGGCCGGGCCCGGGTCAGGATGAATGGGGAGCTAGAAGTGAAGGGGCTGCAGGGGTGGCTCTGGGGCAGGCTGTGGGCAGCGAGAATTCCTCAGATCCCTCCCCTCCTTTCCTCGCCCCTTCCCTGGAGTGGGCACCTCCTCTAGGAAACCTGGGTCCCCTGACTGGCCGCACAGAGCTGGGCATTATGGCCATTTTGGCCAACAAGGGGCTCCTGAAGCAAAGGGTGGGTAGCTCAGAAGTTATCCCAACGCTGGCCCCGACCCTGACCAGAGGGGCCCTGCAGGCTGGTTTGCCTGCAACTGGAACTAATAAAAGGCAAAGCACACACGTGCACTGCACACCCACAACCCCCACCGCACACAGTCCACAAACCACACCACGGGCAGCACATCCTATGCACATGCCCCACACCCACCAAACCCATGCATACGACACTATGCCATGTGCTATGCAGCATACACACTCGCACGCACACACACACACACCATATGCAGCGAACACACCACACAGCGCATCCATTGTGATGCACACAGAACTTTATAATAGGAATCGTGATAACGGCGAATGTTAAATGGGCACTCACGGTGCCAGGCACTGTTCCAAGAACGTCACATAATAAACTACCTTAATCCTTACAGCAGCCCTAGGAAGCAGGGACTGTTGTCTCCACTTCACTGCTGTCAGGTTCCAGGGGGCCACCTCCTTTCTTGCTGTGTGTGTCCCGTTGCCTTGACAGGGCACATTCTCCTCTGCTGTCACCCCCGCCCCCTACCCCCAGGCCTCTTGCTCAGGAGGGGGCAGTGTGACCCGGTCCCTCTTCCAGGCCTCTCTGTCCAGCAGGAAGAATGCCGTTGCCACGGCAATGATTCTCTCTATTCCAGTCCCCAAGGACACCGCCCACCTACCAGGGCCCCCCTGGTGCCTGGGCCTCTCCCTGCTCACCGCCCACATGCCGTCGGCTGCAGCTCCGCGGGTGCGGGTGGTGGGAGCCTCTCTTCTGGTCCCCTGGCTTCTCCCAGGCCAGGCAGCTGCCCACAGGTGTGCCCCAGGCACGAAGGGGTCTGATGCATCAAACTGCCCTCAGCCCCTCGCCCTCTACTACCTACGTTCTGTCTGGGGAAGTGTTGGGGTGTGTGGGGTGCATGAGGATGTGGGGGTCCTGCCAGGGGCAGTGGGGCCTCTGGAGACCCCAGGCAGCAGCCACAGCAAACCAGACCTTTGCTCGTGGTAGAGGTGACGCCTCCAGGAGGCTGGGGGCTCCTGGCTCCTTTAAGGGGGCTGGCCCGGATGAGGTAAGGAAGGTTATGGGGCGAGGCCTGGCTGGGCAGGCTGGGCAGTGGCTGCATGGTTTCCCGATGAGCGGGAATCCCGTCAGCCCTCCAGAGAGGCAGGATGACACTGGACACTGCGACACTCTCCTCCTAGCCCAGCCATGGCCCCGGCAGGTCCGCCTGGATGACCAGGCATCAGCGGTGAGCGCTCACCGCGGCCCCCTGTAGACGCGGCTGTGGGCATGTGGTTCATGGGTTTTCCCTGCCAAGCTCCAACAGCATGCTATCTGTTTGGTCATAACTCCCTCTGCGGGCGGGGCCATCCTCCTAAACCAGTGACCGGGCCTCCACGCTGCTTTCAGGGAGCAAACGTGAAGGACATCACCTCATCTCCCTCTTGTGTGCACAGTGTAGAACTTAGGGTTTCTTCTTTTTTCTTTATTAATGTTTTTACTGATTTTTATAGAGGAAGGGAGAGGGAGAGAGAGAGAAACATCCATGATGAGAGAGAACCATTGATTGGCTGCCTCCTGCACGCCCCACACTGGGGATCGAGCCCGAAACCCAGGCAGGTGCCCTGACCAGGAATCAAACCATGACCTCCTGGTTCATAGGTTGACCGGACGGAATGCAGGTTTCTGAGGCTCTGCCTGGGGGGTTAAGGAGGGTGCCTGTTGGGAATAGTGAAGCCCAGAGCACCCTGAGAGGGAGCAGCACGCAGGTCGCCCCCTCCATGCACTGATTCGGTGGTTACCGTGTCCTGATTTGGGGCGTGGACTTGGGGAAATTGCTAGAACTTGGCAGCCGGCGAGGCCCATGAGAAGCCTCTGTCTGAGTCAGGAGGACAAACCCTGCTCCAGCTCTCATCTAACAGGTGACAAAGCAAGTCCTGCCATCTGGCCACCGGGGCTGATGTCATTTTTGTTTTTCTAACTGGCCATCCTGTACGGACGGCAGGGGACGCCCTGTGTCTCCCCTGCCCACCACGTTCCTCACCTCTGTGGTAGCGGGGTTCCCCCAGGGACCCCTTGGCTGCTGCTCCAGCCCCTCCCCTCCTCTGGGAGACACGGAGAGCCAGTCCCAGGTAAGGGGGGTGTTTCAGAGGCACGCTCCTCACCAGCCTTCCTCTCTCTCCCCTCTCCCTCTCCATCATTGTTTAGACCTGGCCTCTCTGAAGCGAGAAGACAAAGGGGCAAAGAAAACAGGGAGGGAGGAGAGGGAAGAGGGTGCAGGGCAAGGTAGAGGGGAGAGAACCGGGCTCCGGGGGAGGGCAGGAAAGAGGCGGTGATGAGGCTCAGGATTGCGCCTGGGCCCAGGGCTCACCTCCCTCATCGCCTTCAATTCTTTGCTCAAATGACACTTCTCCAAAGGCCTCCTCCGTTCTCACCTTTAAAATGTCGTCTGCTCATCATCCCACTTCCAACCCCCACTCTACTCTGATTTCTTTTTTCTTTTCCTTTTTTTAAAAAAATCTTTATTGTTGAAAGTATTACCTTTGTTCCCTTTTCCTCCCACCCACCCCCTGCAGCCCAACCCCCTCTTATTTTCTGACACACCCTCTCCTTTCCTTCCTTATTATGTTTATTTCCTTATCGCCTATCTCTGCTTGCCCCACTGATGCCACTGGAATGCATTTTACCGTTATAAAAACTTGGGGGGGGGGGCGGCGGGGTCT
>NW_006293088.1:5576757-5577735 GCF_000327345.1 Myotis davidii | reverse complement strand
TCTTAGGGCTTGACTTCTAGCCCGGATTCTGCCTCTAACTTAGTGTGTGAGCCTGTGCAAGACAGCAACCTCTCTGGGGACACTGTGGGGTCTGCCCCAGTGACACCATGACCGAGGGAAAGGGACGACCGCGGCCGCCCTCCTGTAAGACCATACAGGCAACCTGGGGGCCAGCCTTCAGCCCAGGGCGCTGTCCCCGCAGGGGCCCTGGGACTCTTGCTGTCACGGCCCCACAGTCATCTGGTCTCCCAGGCCAGCTCCTGCGGAACGGAGGGGAAGCCATGGTCAGGAGCGTTGATTGGGTTCCCCAAAGACCCGTGTTCAAATCCCAGCTTGCTCTTTACCAGCAGCAGGCCTAGCCTCCATGGCCTCAGACCCGCATCTGTGAAATGGGGTAATGCACACGGCTACAGCACAGGGCTGCTGGAACTAAACGCGATAAGGCACGTGGCCGGCACATGGTGCTCGATGAGTCAGCTTCTCTCTCTCTCTCTTTCTCTCTCTCTCTCTCTCTCCAAGAAGATGGAAAGCTGGAGAGGCAATTCAGGGCCCGGCCTGCCTTCTTACCAGCTGGCTCTTTGGGGTCTAGAGCCACAGCCCCTCCCCATTCTGAGTTTAGCTGTGAGACAGCCCAATGGTCGTGGGGACAGGACGGTGGTGGTGGGGACAGGACGCCGCGTGGAGAGGCAGAGCGGGCACAAACCCTTGTTTATTCTCCCCGCCGGGAGCACAGTGGTCTCCTGGCTGGACCATCATTCTCAGTGAAAACCTTCGCTGAGATTTATCGTCCTGTTCCTGCTGGCTGCGGACGACGGGGAGGGAAAAAGTGTCCTTTTGAGGCAATAAAATATAAAATGGAACCCAATTTTTCTCCAGGGCAAGAATCATTATGTTTGACAATGGCTGTAAAGTGTGCAGCAGTGAGGCTTGGGGTGGGCTGCGGGCGCTTGGCTGGGGGGGGGGGGTGGGCGGGGGTGG
>NW_006293088.1:5555367-5576648 GCF_000327345.1 Myotis davidii | reverse complement strand
TAATGCTCGGGGCCCCTGGAGGTCCCCGCGTGAATCCCACGCCCAGCTATCAAGCACCTACGCTGGGCGGAGGCAGAAGGGCTCCCTGCTTGCTGCACCGAGTACTTCGGGGGAGAAGAATGAACATGTGCTCGGTTATGTTAAAGTGAACTGAGTGCTACGCAGTTTGGCTCTTATCCAGGGACACCACGGAACCCATTTTAAGAGTTTGCGTGTGTTTAGATTTTTTTTTTTTGATATAACTTATAAAGTGCTCAAGTCTTAGCTGTACACTTTTATTTATGTTTTTCAGGTGTAACCACTACTCAGATCAAGAGGATGTTTGTAGCACTCGAGGAATTTACCCCCTTCCCCGAAGTGCCCCCCGGGTGCCCCCGGAGGTGCGTTTCCTGTCTTCTTAAACGTCATGTAAGGAGACAGGCAGTGTGCACGCTTTCGAGTGTTTGCTGCTTCCTCTCACACAGTGGCATTCCTTCATGCTGTTGGGTGTAGCAGTTCACTCTTTTCTTCGCTATTATCCCATTTTAGGAATAGATCACAGCTTATTTATCCATGCTGCTGTTGATGGACATCATAGTTGTTTCGAGTTTGGGGGTTTAGTAAAGCTACAGTGAACATTCTCTTTTTAAGGTTTTTATTTCTCGCCCTGGCTGGTGTGGCTCAGTTGGCTGAGCATTGTCCCATGCACTGAGGAGTCGATTCCCGGTCAGGGCACACGCCGGGGTTGTGGGCTCAGTCCCTGGGAGGGGACGTGCAGGGGGCAGTAATCGATAGTTCTCTCTTTCATCGATGTTTTCCTCTCTCATTCTCCCTTCCTCTCTCTCTCTAAAAAAAAAAAATCAATAAAAACATACTTTAAAATTTTGTTTCTCAACCAGAGTTTACATTTAATATTATTTTGGATTCGTTTCAGGTGTATGCATAGTGGTTAGACAATCATATACTTTACAAAGTGATCCCCCATATTTCAAGTACCCATCTGGCACCACCCATAGTTATTACAATACTAGGGGCCCAGTGCATGAATTCGTGCACCTTGACAGGAACTGTGGGCCGTGAGGCTGTGATGGGCACAGGGGGGGGTCTCGGCCCATCCTCTGCCCCCCTGCCCACCCCTCCCACTGCGGCCCCCAGTCCCCTGTCTGCTGGCAGTCCCGCTCCTGCCACTGCTCCCACACACTGAAGGAGCCGGCCCCGCTCGCATGCCCTGATGGTGCAGAGCGATTGGGGCTAGCGCCAGCAGTAGGTGTTGAAAGGACATAGCAGGACTGATGGCTGTGTCCTTAACCCCTCTTCCAAGAAAAAAGCCGCAGGGTGTATCGACCAATGGGAAGGCGGGGGAAACTAGTCCAAGGCCAAAAGTATGCTGGCCACCCCCCCTTTCTTTGTGTAACCAGACCCTAGCTGCACCCTGCCCCAACCCCCGGCCCCAAGCCCCGGCCCCAAGCCCTATTACAAATTACTCATGTGCATTTGTCCCCTATGAAATGTTTCTGCTAATGTGTATCAGAGGATGTTGTTCAGACCTAAAATTGAATGAAGTTTTCATTTTCCTCCCGGTTGAACCGAAGACAGCTAGACCCACACAATTGACTTAGCATCTGGCAGTGCTCTGAGAAGGTAGTCTCTTTTGGGGCCTCTTGAGGGCAGTTGTGAATAATAGTAAAAAAGCTAGCAGATTTTTAAATTCCCTACAAGGGTGAGGGTGCTAGTGAAAGAATAAAAAATGCTACAAGCCGCACAAACTTCCCAGGCTTCCCCCGCTAGAGACAGGAACAAAGAGAGCGCAGGCCTTGAGGCTGTCCCCGGAGGTAGCCAACCGTTGAGATAAGCAGGTTGTAAAAACACCAGGCAGGAATAAGGAGTGAATTTCACGCCCTATCAAGACACAGCCCAGACCCATTTGGAATTTCTTTGTTCCCCTTACTCCCTCCTGCATGCAACCCCTCCCCAACGTGTAATTTTTGCTATAAATATCTGGAAAACTCTCTGCTCGGGGCTCAACTCCTCTTCTCCTGCGTGAGATACGAGCTGAGCCCCAGCGCGCTGGAATAAAGCCTCTTGCTGTTTGCATCAAGTGACGTCTCCTGCGGTTGATTGGGGTCGCCGTCGGTCTGCGGGACAGAGTGAGGGTCCCATTTCGGGGGTCTCACAGTGTGAGCGCCAGGCAGGACCATGGTGCGTTGGAGAAAAGAATTTTCAGTAACCACCAGAGGCTTGCCCAGATGACAGTGACTGGTGCCCCGCCTTGATCTGGTGCCCCTGCTCACCTGCTCCACCATCCCATTGCGGCTGATGCCCACCATGTCCCACGTGCGCCCCCTGGTGGTCAGCACACATCATAGCGACTGGTTGTTCAGTTGTTCTGTTGTTCCACTGTTCGGTCTATTTGCATGTTAGAGTTTTATATATATAGATTATTGACTATATTTCCTATGCTGTGCTTGACATCCCCATGATAATTCTGTGGCTACCAACTTGTAGTTCTTAATCCCTTCACCTTTTTCACCCAGCCCCGGAGCCCCCTCCCTTCTGGCAACCATTGATCTTACAGTGAACATTTTTGAACGTGTTTTTCAATGGATGTAGGAAAGAGTTGTGAGTAGAGGAGTGACATGAGTAAACATTGGCCTTTTTATTTTCTTTTGTCCCTTGTGATAGTTACGTGTCAACCTGACTGGGCCATGGGGTACCCAAATATTTGGTCAAACTTTATGCTAGGTGTGTCTGTGAGGGTGCTTCTGGGATTAACATTTGAATCAGTAAACCGAGTAAAGCAGACTTCCCTCCCCAATGCGGTGGGCCTTGTCCAACCAGGTGAAGGCCTGGATGGAACCAAAAGCACTGAGCCTGCTGGGAGGAAGGGGCGACCCCTCCTGCCTGACTGCCTTGAGTTGGGACATCAGTTCTTTCCTGCCTTTGGGTTTGAACTGAAACGCTGGCTATTCCTGGGTCTGGAGCCTGCTGGCCTTGGGACTGAAACTACACCATTGGCTGTCCTGGGTCTCCAGCTCCCAACTTGCAGTTCTTGGGACTTCTCAGCCTCTATAACCAGGTGATCCAATTGCTTACATTAAATTTCTTTTTCTACATGTATACTCCACTGGGTAGGTGTCTATGGAGAACCCTCACATGTTCCTCCAACGTTTTATTTTGAAAGCTTTCAGACTTATTGAAAGGTTGAGGTAGTAATGCAATTGTGGTAAATGGGCTGCATTAACGATGCCTCCCGTGTCACCCTCATTAGAAGCATCTAGGCATGGCCACGTGACTTGCTTGGAGCAATGGGACAGCAGTACAACTGATGTTTGAGTGTGTCCTTTTTCTCTTTCTCTCTTGGATCCCTGCCTGTGCCATGAGGACCCTGCCTGTGGGATGTGAGAGACTCATGGCCGAGAGCTGAGTTGTGCAGGCCATGGCCACCCTAGACTAACTGGGCCGCAGCCCACGCACCTACCAGTTGATGACAGACTCATGATTATGCCCAGTCAATGAGCTCTCAGCTTGCAAGACGTCATAAGTAGCTATTGTTTTAAGTTTCAGGCTGGTTTGTTAACACAAACAACAAACACGTCTTTAACCTTTACCTAGATTGACCTATTATGAACATTGTGCTATGTTGGCTTTACTGCTCTTGGCTGCTGCTGTTGTTCATTTTTATTGATTTTTAGAGAAAAATGGAAGGGAGAGGGAGAGAGAGAAACATCGATGTGAGAGGAAACATCAGTGGACTGCCTCCTGCATGCTGCCCTGACTGGGAATCGAACTGGCAACCCCTCAGTGCATTGCATGACACCCAACCGACTGCGTCACACTAGCCAGAGCGGCCTTCTTGCTCTTTTGATGCTTGCTTCCCTGAAACATTTCAAAGTGGCCGCCATCCTGACACTTCCCGACACCTACCTTAGCATCTAAGAACTAGGCCATCCTCTTGCACAAGCACACGACCGTGATCACACCCAGGCACTGAATGCTGCTACGATACCATCATCGGATATCGCGTCCATTTTCAAATTCCCCCAGTCACCTCCAACAGCCCCTGCCAGCTGTTTATGGTTTTGATAGGATCTAATTAGAACCAGTTTCTCACACGGCCCACTTCCAACATCACGTCCCTATACACGGGTGTTTGTAGGCCCAGCCCAGTGTCCACCATGAGGACCAGGGCAGGGCAGCCACACTTCCTGCATTGTCACTTCCCATCTGGGTGGCCTTGGAACTTCATCACGTTCCTGGGCCTTGGTGCTGTCTCTGCAGAATGAGCACGTTCCTCTCATCCACCTCATAGGGTTATCATGAGCATTAAATGAATCACACACAGGGAGCGACATGATAAGTCACTGTGCTTGCATTAGTGCGTTGTGTCCGAGAGACGGTCATTATTACTCTTTGTGTCTGTTGATCAAAGCATTTCGTCATACACATTTGCAGGAGCAGCGGGGTTCCATACAGGGGGGAAAGGGGCTCAGATTCCTGCTCTGGTCCTCTGCATGGAGACTGAGGAGGCTGCGGAGTTTGGGGCAAAGAGCACCTTAGACCAGCGGTTCTCAACCTGTGGGTCGCGACCCCTTTGGCGGTCGAACGACCCTTTCACAGGGGTCGCCTAAGACCATCCTGCATATCAGATATTTACATGACGATTCATCACAGTAGCAACATGACAGTTACGAAGTAGCAACGAAACTAATTTTATGGTTGGGTCACAACATGAGGAACTGTATTTAAAGGGCCAGAAGGTTGAGAACCACCGCCTTAGACTTTGCTTGACCTCTAACTAGCTGGGTGACCTTGACCAAGTAAGTCCCTTGCTCCCTGGTCCCAATTTTCTGGCTCCCTCCCTCCTTCCTTCCTTCTTTCAGTTTTATTGATTGAAGGTTCCCCCGCCCCCCATCATTCCATTTCCCCCCATTAATTTGGAAGCTAGCACACATGCTATTTCTATTCTCTTGTATAATGAGTCTAGCGAATTTAACACGCATATTGAGGTTGTAATTGGCATGTATGATTTCTGTCTTCACCCTCCTCCCACACAATCCCAGGGCCTTAAGATGCTTCTTACTCAGTTTGCCCTGTATTTTGGTTCTCTCCTGTCGTTTGTTTTAATCCCACAAATCACACATTCTAAATTTTCAATGTTTGTTTAAATTTACCCACTCTTTGCCCCCCCCTCACTATTTTTTTCTGGCATCTTAGAATTCCCACGGCACTTCTTTCCCTTTGTTCTGGAAGTTTATTCTTTGGAACTCCGTCAGGGAGGGCCTTGGTTGTAAACTCGGACGGTTTTTGTTTACCGAAAATGCCTTTATTTTGTTCTCATGCTGGAAGAATGGTTTCAGAGGCGATAGAATTCTCAGCTGACAGCCTCTCTCGCCTCTTCCCCAGCCCTTTGAAGGTGCTCTTCTCCTGTTTCTGGCTCCCAGAGTTTCTTTGGGAGCCGCCATCGGTCTGTTTGACATCCCTGTTTAGGTAATCTCTCTTTCACACCTGGTCGCTCTTAGGATTCTCCCTTTGTCTGTGACACTCTGCAGTTTTCCTGTGGCGTGTTTAGGTGGCGGTCTCTCTTCATTTATTCTGCATGGGATTCACTGAGCTTTGTGAATCTGAGGATTGGAGCCTCACAGCTCTGGGCAACTCTTAGCTATTTCCTCTTTGAATTTGGCTCTCCATTATTCTTCCTTATCTCTCCTTCTGCAACTCTGATTAGACACGTGTTAAATCTTTTCATTTTATCGCCTGTTTCTTAATCTCTTATCTTTTCCTTTTTTTTTAATCCTCACCTGAGGATAGTTTCCCATTGATTTTTAGAGAGAGTGGAAGAGAGAGGGAAAGTCAGAGAGAAACACATCGATTGGTTGCCTCCTGCACGTGCCCCGACCAGGGCCCAGGCAGGGGAGGAGCCTGCAACCAAGGTACATGCCCAGGTCCGGGATCAAACCCGGGACACTTCGGTCCCCAGGCCCATGCTCTATCCACTGAGCCAAACCAGCTAGGGCTCTCTTCCATTTCTTTGTCTCTCTCTGCTGTGCTCTGGGAAAGGCTTTTTTCCCTTCCAGTTTACCAATTCTCTTCCCAGCTTTATTTCACCTTCTGTTTTACCTATTACTTACATTTCAGAGTTTCAACTATTGTACTTCTCGCTTCTAGATATTTTATTTGATACTTTTTCAAATCAGCCTTGAACTTTTTGTAATCTCATTTTCCTTTGTCATACACTGGTGCCCCCTATTTCATTTTAAACACACACACGTATTTATTTTACATCCGATGCCTGATCGTTCCAACATTCTCCGTCTTTGCAGGTTGGACTGGTGGGCGCCTCGGCTCACTCCTGCTCCTGGGAGCTTGCTGTCTCCTGTGTTGGGCTCTCTTTACTGGGCACCCACATTTCTCAGAACCTGTTTCCTATAGGAAGTCTTCGAGGCCTGAGAGAAGAAGGGTGTGTGCTTCTCTCAGGTGCCACTGCCGAGGGCGGACCAATCTTCTGCTTGTAGCTTTTGAGGCCACAGGAGCAGAATAAACGCAGGCCCCACGCCCCAAAGAGGGAGGTTGTGGTTAGGAATTCTCACAGAGGGGGGTTTCCCCTGCAGTTTTGCCAGAGCCCAGGCAGAATTTCCTCAGTCCACGTTGGGAGGGCCCCGCGGTATGCAGCCCACCTCGCTCAGGCTCAGACTTTGTCTCCTGTGCCCCTCACATGGCTATCAACGCCCAGGCTGTGGGTTGACCAGATGCCCCCAGAGAAGGGCTGGCTGGCTTCAGGGCCACTCACTCGCTTCTCTGAAATCGCTCTTCTTGTCCCTTCCAACCTCTGAAGGTTTTCTTTACGCTCCCGCACACTCTCCATGCATTAAAAAACACTTTAAATAATTCCCCCAGCCATTGGGAGCGCCCTGCATTGGGAAGATAACGTGAGATTAGAAGCCAGCCGTATGGCCCGGTTTTACGGATTCTTCACTCATCCACCTGTGCAGCGGACATTTCCTGGAGCACCTGCGAGGGGCCCAGTCCTGGGTTAGACAAAGGGGACGCCAAGATCAATCAGCCACAATTCCCGCTCTTGGGAGCTCACCATGGAGTAAAGGCCCTTAGCACGTGACGGGATGGTGTTTGGAGAAAGAATTCAAACGATACAAATAACAACTGCTGTTGTTGATGGAGCCTCTCTTCGCAGTACCAGGCAGCGTGCCAAGCTGCCACACGCACCACATGGATCATTTCATCGCCTTCTCTTGACAACCCAACACGGGAGGCAGCACGATTCACTCACTGATGGGGAAACCGAGGCTCAGAGGGGCTGAGTCGCTTGCCTGAGGTCACAGGGCTGCAAGGAATCAGAGCCATACTGGGAAACCAGGCTTTTAAGCTTAGAAACGGAGAACACCGCTTACCATCTGCACTGAGGGTGGTCCTCCACCTTCCTACCCTCCTGCCCTGAGGAAACCCCTTCCCTCCATCCTTCCTTCAATCCTTTCTTCCTCCCTCAACCACCTGGCCCGCAGTGGCGTCCCAGGCCTGCCTTGGGATCTGGGCCAGACGCGTGCAGGGCCGTGACTCCCTCCCAGCCTGTCCTTAGAAAGACCTTCTCCCTGCCAGGAAGCAGCTCTAGCAAAAGAATCTGGTGAGGGCAGCCTCACTCATCTCTTTCCTTCTGCCACTTTGGCAGGGACGGTGAGATCCCAGGGGGAGGAGGGGAGGAACGAAAGCACCTGGCAAGAGGAAGGGGTAGGGGATGGTTACAACCAGCCTCACCATCCTAGGTGTGTGCCTGTGTGCCCACAGCTGTGTGCTCCGTAAGGGAGGACAGGAAGGTCTGAGTCATCTCTGTCCCCCGGCTCCCCACTATAAATATCTAGTGAGCAGATCCTGGCTATCTGTATTAAATGAAAATAGAGTACTCACAAGTGTTATATCCGGGTGTGTGCCCACTGTGCAATTAAAGCATTGGAGAAGCATATCATGGAGAAAAAGAGAAATTCCCTCCTTTATCTCACCCTCTTCTTATCCCTCACACAGGTACCACTGAAAACACACACACACACACACACACACACCAAGGGCCTCTCCACGCCCACCTTTGCTTTGCCCCCACAGATCTGGAGGAACCCCCCACTCTCCCCCTCCCCTCCCCATTCCCAGCATTTCTTCTCTGACAAGAGGAAGGGGTGAGGGAGGGAAGGCTAGGGATCCCCAGGAGGGGGTCCCCAAAGGGTAGGGAGAGGAATCGAAAGACCCAGAGTGCCTGCCTTTTCAAAGGGAACCGCTTCCCTGAGATCCCACGCCTACTCGCCCCTTCTCCCTCCTCCTTCTCATCCGCTTTCAGACTCCCCCACCCCACAGGGTTGCCTGCCTGCCTGCTCTGATCTGGAACCCTGCATGGAGGTCTCGGCTTGCTCTGAAGGCTTGTCATGTCTGCGTTTAATGAAGTTTAATTATCTTCCGAGATTCGAAGAATAATTATAAATCTTTTCAAGATGCAATCACACGGGTTCATGCTTCATTAACGGTGGAAAATCAATTGTAATTCGAGTAATTCCTCTCTTCTGGAGATCAGTCTGTTTGTACACGCACTCCCCCTTCTCCCCAGCTTTGTCTCCCCCAAGAAGTACATTGGATGCCTGGCTTTTTCCTTCCGAATTAATTGACGAGCCTATGGGGGGCGGGCGGGGGAAGGCGCAGGTGGAGGAGGGGAGGAGAGAGAGGGAGAGATGGTCCCAGTGGGTGCAGGCCTGGGTAGATGTGTATAAGAGGCAGGGAGAACTGGGAGAGGGGAGGGGAGGGAGGGAAGGGACAGGGAGAGGAGGGGAGGGAAGGTACAGACCCCTTTGCGTATCCGGAGAAAGCTATTGACACCCCTGGAAAATGCACCCAGACTGCCTTGCTGACTGTTGGGAGTTTAGGTCCCACGGCCCTCCCCCAGCCACTCAGGCCGCCAAGGAGCCCCAGATGGCGCAGAAAAGACCAGACAAGGCTGCTTCTCAGTGACTTGGGACCTTCGTCCATCTCTGAGAAACCAGGACGCCCCCTGAGAGCTGGGCGCCTGACGCTGTCTCGGAGAGAAGCTATAACCTGGATTTTTCCAACCACGGAGAGCCCTGGTCCCGGCAGCTTTCCCGGAGTCTCAGATGTCTTGGGGCACCTGTGGCCAAACTCCGGAGACCAGCACAGCCTGCCCGGCTAAGGCTCGATCTTGCTTTGAAGGTGGCGAGGTGCCTGCATTGCCACGGCAGAGGGGAGCAGGGCTCCCCCAGGGCTTATGGGGGGCGGGGGACACAGGGACTTGGGGGAGAGGGAGGGAAGGGAAGCCTTGTGCGGAGCGGTGGGCAGGTCAAGGTGAAAGAGGATGAGGACCCACGACCCCGCTGCTGGTCCACTTTGCCTCCCTGAGTTTTTGTTCGAAGCCTTGAGCAGCGCCGTCCAAGAGAACCTTCTGTGACGATGGAAATGCCTCACACTGTCCGCACAGCAGCCCCAGCCATAGGGGGTTGGTTAAATGTCATCGAATTGAAGTCAAAGACAGCGAGGAGTTCCGGCCTCCGCTGCCGTGGCCACATTTCCGTGGCTCAGCCACCACACGGGGCTGGCGTCTGAACGAAGCAGACGCAGACATTTCCGCCAGGGCAGACACTTCTGTGGTCGGCACGGGGTTGGGTCCTCGGACATGCTCGTCCCGATCAAATAACAAATGCTGCCCCTAGACTTGGTGGTAAGCATCTCCGCGTTGGCCCTGTGGTAGTTTCCTGCAGCTGCTGTAACAAGTTACCACGAACGCAGTGGTTTCAAACCACGTGAATTTTTAAAAATATATTTGTATTGATTTCAGAGAGGAAGGGAGAGGGAGAGAGAAATAGAAACATCAATGATGAGCGGGAATCATTGATCGGCTGCCTCCTGCACGCCCCCCACTGGGGATGGAACCCGCAACCCAGGCATGTGCCCTTGACCAGAATCAAACCGGGGACCCTTCAGTCCGAGGGCCGACGCTCTCTCCACTGAGCCAAACCAGCTAGGGCAACCATGTGCATTTTTTATCCTGCAGTCCTGGCGGTCAGAAGTTGGACACTGATCTCATTGGGTGTCCGCACAGCTGTGCGCCTTTCTGGAGGCTGCAGAGGGGGGTCTGTTTTCTCGCCTTTCCCAGCTCCCAGAAGCCACCTGTGTTCCTTGGCTCGTGGCCCCGTCCGCTGCCTTCCAAACCAGCAACACCGCGTCTCTCTGAGCACAGCTGGGAGAGGGTCTTCCCTTTTAAGGATTCATGCGATTTGATTGGGCCACCCAGAGAAGCCATGATAATCTCCCAGTGTCAAGGTCCTTACCTAATCGTAGCTGCAAAGACATTTGTTTCCATACAAAATGACATGATTGTGTACATGTACCACATCTCTTTTATCCACTCATCTACTAATGGCACTTGGGCTGTTCCCAAAACATAGCTGTTATAAATAGCGCAGCTGTGAACATAGGGGTGCATGTATTCTTTCTGATTGGTGTTTTGGGTTTCTTAGGATATATTTCTAGAAGTGGGATCACTGGGTCCAATGGGAGTTTCATTTTTTATGTTTTGAGGAAACTCAATACTGTTTTCCACAATGGCCACATCAGTCTGCATTCCCACCAGCAGTGCACGAGGGCTCCCTTTCTCCACATCCTCACCAGCACTTGTCGTTAGTTGATTTGCTGAGGATAGCTATTCTGGCAGGTGTAAGGTGGTACCTCATTTTCGTTTTAATGTGCATCTATCAGATGTGGTACATTTACATAATGGACTGCTATGCAGCTGTAAAAAGGAAGGATCTCTTACCCTTTGAGAGAGAAGGAGGAACCTGGAGATGATTATGCTGAGTGAAACCCATGGACACAGACAATAGTGTGGTGAAGGTGCGAGGAGTGGAGCAGGAGGGGGTTGGATGGGGTCAATGGGGCAGAGGGGGACAGGGATATCTGTAATACTTTCAACAATAAAGATAAATTTAAAATAAAATTTAAAAAAAGAAATTAGTAATTCGATCAACCAGATTGGCAGACAATAAATGTGTAAAAAAAGCAAAAGCAAAACATTATTCACAGTGTCCAGGACTTAGGACATGGGCCCCTCTGGGGCTCATCCTTCTATCTCAAGACCCAAACTTTCATTTTTCAGGGGACCCTGAAGTCCAGAGAGGAGAGGGGGCTGCCCCCAGGAGACGCAGGGCATCATGGGAACTGCAGTTCCCCTATTCCGGAGCATGTGTCCAGCCCCACGTGACAGGATCCTGGCTGCTGACAGCTCACAGCTGTGCCCCTCGCAGGGCTGTGCCCTTGGCCGCAGGGAACTGCCTCACTCGTGGCTGCTGACAGCTCACAGCTGTGCCCCTCGCAGGGCCGTGCCCTTGGCCGCAGGGAACTGCCTCACTCAAGGTTACCCCCTACCCCCACCCCTGTCCCTGCCAGTGACGTTCTAAGGTGGAGACACAAACGTCTGTCATCTGGCCTCCATTGGAGACCACGCTGATGGACCAGGCCAGGTCCCGAGCTCCTCACAGGATCAGCTGAGGGCTCAGCTGCAACTTCATCATCACAGGTCAGCTCCTCCCTCTGTCCTGTGTCACCGTCCTCACGGCCTTGCACCTCCAGGGAGACTCCCCAGTCCATGGCACTAAGCTCCAGCTCCTCACCTTGGGTCATAGCGCCCTTTCTGACCTGACCCCTGCCGACCCCGCAGCTTTAGCAACTCACATGCCCCCGCCCCCCATGCTCAAGCCCAGATGAGTCCCTTTCAATTTCCCAAATGTCCCAGGCCTTTCCCCCTCCACCTCAAAGCCTTTGTCATGCTGTTCCGCATGCCCTCTGTCTCCTGGCCATCTTCTCCTCACTCTTTAGAACTCAGTTTGAATGCCACCTCTTCCTGGAAGCCTTCTCAGATCCCATCCCCCCTATCCAGTTTCCAGGAGCTCCTCCTCTGAGTTCCCATGGCTCCCGTGGCTCCCGTGGCTCCCGTGGCCTACTAGCTCTCACCACGGTCTGGAGAACGCCCTGAGTTTGGGGGCTATGTCTTATTCCTTTCTGTTATCTTCAGACACAGTCTTGCCCAGAGCGGGTGCTCATTGAGTGTTTGTTGATTGACTGTTGGTGACCTCAGCTGGCCCTGGGAGCTGTGTTCTATTATCTCCATTTACAGAGGAGGAAAGTGAGGTGGAGAAGGAAGTGAGACCCTTCCTGGAGGCTCGTTTTCCCAAGAGAAGACATCCTGGCAGCGCCCCAAACACCCCGTGGGCCAGGAGCTGCCAGCAGCTGCTTAGGTATCTGAGTTAGAGGCTCAGGAGCCGTAGCTCCTGCTAATGAATGACTCCTCTTCCACACACATGTTTCTCGTACTCAATTGGTGTGTCATTAGCCCACGGCAGTAGTTGTCTCAACTCCAAATGAAATGCAAATGCAATTGATTTCCTTAGGCCTGGTGGGCAGGGCCCTGCCAAGCTCAGGCTCCCTCCCAGGAGGGGCCAGCCCCCTCTCCCAGACCACAGGAGGCTCCAGACTTGCAGGGCCTGCAAGTGTCCTGGAGGGAGGCTGGGGGGGGGGGCAGGGAAAATGGAAAAAAACCCACCAACGCTCACCCAGTGGTGGGGACAGGACCCCAAGTTGGCAGTTGGTGGGGTGGGAGGCCATGAGATCAAGGGACCCCTATTTCCTGCTGGCTTGGGTGGAGGTGGGGCCACGGGACCTTTGATGCTCAAGGAGCCCTCCCCTCTGCACAGGCTCACTGAGACCCCGTGTGCCTCATGAGAGGCCATGTGGGACCATCGAGTCCGGGCTCATCTCCAACCCCCACGCCACCTACCACGTGCCAGCTGCACCCTGGGAGTCTCAGTTGGTCCAATAGAAGCGACACCATTGCCTGGCGGGGAGGTTGTAGGATGCTATGTGATGTGCCCAGGATGTCCTGTACAGTTGGAGCTGAGCAAATAGGTGTTATGTGATGAAGTAACATCTCATATGCAAGTGCTTATGTGTACCAGGCCTTATTCTGTTTTGCACCCATTATTTCATCCCATCCTGACGTTGATGCTGTAAAGTAGGTGCTAGTATCCCATTTTACAGATGAGAAGGCAGAGGCCCAGAGAGCTTAAGTAATTTACTCAAGGTCACACCGCTAGAGGGAGCCTGGATTAAGGCCAGGTTGTTTGTCTCTACAGTCTGTGCTTGTGATCATCATTAGTCTATACCAGTGGTCAGCAAACTGCAGTTCATGAGCCACATGCGGCTCTTTGGCCCCTTGAGTGTGGCAGTACTGCCAGGTACAACCTAATGACTAACTCAAAATACCACATGCGGGCGCGCACGTACAGTGCGATTGAAACTTAGTGGCCCATGCGCAGAAGTGGGTATTTTGTGGAAGAGCCACACTCAAGGGGCCAAAGAGCTGTATGTGGCTTGCGAGCTGTAATTTGCCGACCACTGGTCTATACTGTCTCTGACCACGCATTCGCCCTCTGGCCCTCCCTAAATGTCCCTGCTTTCCACCTTACTCATGAAGGCCTGCCAGGCTGAACTCTGCTTAGTAGGTATGTTTTCTGGGCCCTTTGAAAAGGGGGGACCCCCAGCTTCTGGAGTCTCGTGGGCTGGCCCCATGAAGGCAGCTTATGAGTGATTGGTGGGTGACATGGTCTGAATTTACACCCAGAACCCTAGCTGCAAGGGAGTCTGGGAAACGTAGTTCTGGTTTTGTGGCTTCTACAGTTCAGGAACTCACACTAGAAGGAGGTGGAACCTTGCTTTTGGTTCACCTTCTGCAAAGGAACAAAGGACCTCTGCTCCCTCCAGGGTCCTTGGTTCTCCCTGCCCCTGCCCCCCTTCCCAGTCGTTGGACTTTACTATTCAGTGTGGCACAGCCAGAGTTCACCCCTGGCTGGCTCTGCCTCTCCTTCGCTCTGTGACACCGGACAAGTCACCTAATCTCTCTGACCTCATTATTCTCATCTGTGAAATGGCGATACTAGTGCCTTTCTGGACACTCTTGTTGTGAGGGTTAAATGAGATTGTGTCATGCCAAGTGCCCCCGAAGGAGCAGTCCACATGCAGGACCCCCTAAATGTAGCTGCTGTTGCCACAACTCCCTCCACTCCCTCTTCTCTGCCCTTTCCTCCTCCTAGTGCGTACCCCGTGGGTTAACTGGAGAGAGCTTTGAGCTGCTGTTGGAGCTGAATTATTAAATGTTTCCAAAATGGTAGCTGTATATCGGTTGAATTCTCTCTCTGCCCTAGGCCCCTTCCTCTGGGCAAGGGCGAGTGACAGAGCCGGTGATGTTTTTTTGGAAGGGGGAAGGTCAGAACTCCCTGAAACTCCTGAAATCCAACCAAATCCATTTGCTTAGTTGTTTGCTAACAAACAAACAGTCACAAGATCCGTCCTCTCTACTGGCCAAAGCCTTTCTGCCTTCAAGGCTCACCGGAGGGGTTGCCTCCTCCAGGGGGCCCTCCTCGACTGTCCAAGCTCATCTCAGCTTTTGGGTTTGTTTGCTCTGTTTCCCTGTCTAGCACCACAGTCGGCTTGTCACTCTGGTACGCAGCTCTGTTGCAAGTACACTTGAGCGATGTGTCACTAATAATCATTAAAGTACCAATCTCTGTGAGTAATTTGCTTTTTTAAAAAAAAGAATCAAATGTTATCTCTCTAATAAGGTCACTGTCACTCATCCCCTGTGCTTCCTTGTGGGGACCAGGGAGGGAGCATGACTATATCTGGGAACAGCACAACCCCTCCCTTCGCTGTGGCAACCCGAGGGTCATAAACAGTCAGGGCGATTGTGAGTGATCGTGGGGCGCGTGCAAGTGGTTTTATAGCTGCAGCCATTTCCCCCACATGCTGACTTTTATTAAACTCTGGATGAGCTCAGATGGGGGAATTATCGAACGGCTCATAATGGGGATAGTTGGCCCCTCTGGAGCCCATTCCCACGTCCCGGGGACGATGCTCAGCACTCCGCGTGCAGTATTATCCTATTAATCCTCCACCCGCCTCTGAAGTCGGTTCTATTCGTCTCCTCATGTTAGAGAGGAAAAAAGAAGCTCGGAGAAGTCGACAAACTTGCTCAAGGTCACACAGCTGCTGGGCGGCAGAGTGAGGAGCTGGGCCTGGGTTTGCTGAGTCCAGAGCTTGCTTTAAAATATATATATATATATTATATATTTATTGATTTCAGAGAGGAAAGGAGAGGGAGAGAGAAACATCAATGATGAGAGAGAATCATTGATCAGCTGCCTCCTGCACGCCCCCTACTGAGGATTGAGCCCACAACCCGGGCATGTGTCCTTGACCGGAATCGAACCCAGGACCCTTCAGTCTGCAGGCCGACGCTCTATCCCCTGAGCCAACCGGAAAAGGCCAGATCTTGCTTTTGAAATTTCTTGCAAGGTATTTGTTGAGCACCCTGAAGGCACCCATTCATCCACCAACTGGGAGCCAGACGTCGTGCTGGGAACTCAGGACCATAGAACACAGACCCAGAGCACCCTGCACCCCCCAGGGAAAGGCCACTGGCCACCTACGCCCTGGTGTCCCATCCCCTCTCCCTGCTCAAGGACAGCTCTCCAGCCGTCTCTCCTCTCGCCCTCTCCTGCGTCATCTCTTCCTGCTCTACCGGGTCATTTCCAGCACCATAAAAGCGTGCTGTTATTTTTCCCATCTGAAGAAAAAAATCTACCATGCTTTTCTCTTCCCTGCCTCCCCATTTCTCTTTTTCTTTACAGCAGAACTCCTTGAGTGGGTTACCATGTAGTCTCCAAGCCCTCTCCTCAAGTGCCTGTTGAATCCAGCCCATTGGCTCTCGCCCCCATCACGCCATCAAAACTGTTCTCGCCAAGGTCACCATGACATCCTCGTTGCTAAATTCAATGGTCGATTCTTGGTTCTCTTTGTCCTTGTCCTACCTGCTGCCTTTGACCCAGACAGTCCTCCTCCTGGAACCTGCTCTCCGGGCTCCCAGGAGCCCCCGTCTCCTGGCTCCGCTCTGTGCATCCCTGGCTTCTCCCTCTCCACCTCTTTTGCTGGTTCCTCCTCATCAACCTGCCCAGCGTTCAGTCCTCAGATCTCCTTCTCTGCACTTACTCCTCAGAGGGTCTCATCCAAGTCCATAGCTTCAAACACCCTGCAAGGGCTGACGATGCTCAGATGTCTATTTTCAGCCCCGATATGTCCCCTGAACTCCAGCCTCAGATGTCCAGCGGCCCGCACGGCGTCTTCTCGTGGGGGATTAAAAGGTCTCCAATGCAACACACACAAACCTGAGCTCCTGACCTCGCCCCCCCAAGCCTACTCCACCCCTCTTCTCCATCCCAGTGATGTTACCTGCATCCTCTAGATGCCCAGGCCAAAGGTTTGGGAGTCATTCTTGACCCCTCTCTTTCGCTCACCCTCTAGATCCAATCCATCAGCAACTCCTGTCTGCTCTACTTTGAAAATACATCCAGAGTCCATCACTTCTTATTGTCTCCACGGTTACAACCCCCTGAGTACCCATCCTTTTTCTCTTCATTTATTAAAATAGCTTCCTGACTGGTCTCATGGCTTCTGCCCTGGCCCCCTTCATTGTATCCTTGGCCCAGGAGCCAGAGGGATCCTATTAAAACATAAATCAAATCATGTGACTTCTCCTAAAATCCCCTCACATGGCTTCTCACCTCACTCAGAATAAAAGCCAAAGGGATATTATGACCTGGGAGGCTTCCCATGATCTGGCCTCCCCTTCCCGCCCTGGCCATGTCTCCTCTCACGTGACCCTTGTTTGTTCCACACCTGCTTCCTTACTGCTCCTCAAATACCCTAGGCATGCTCCTACCCCAGGGCCTTTGCACTTGCTGCTCCTGCTGCCTGCCACTCTCTGTCCTAGAAATCCTCAGCCTTATTCCCTCTCTTCCTTCGGTGAAGCCTTGCCCACCTTCACTCCCATCTTTCTCCCATGTCCTATTTTATCTCCTTAGCTCTCATCACTAACAAAATACACATTTTGTTTATTTGTAAGTTGATTATCTCCCACTGGAATGTCAGTGCCATGAGAGCGAGACCCTTTTGGCTTTTTAAAAAACGCAGCACCCCAAGTCTCTGGCACGCGTTCTCAGTAATATCTGTTTAATGAATGAGTGAATGAGTCCCCTCTCCCATCCAGCATGGACAGACCCCATTATCTGCAGCACCCACGTCACCCCCAGGTGGGTGGAGGCGGGGGTTGCTGGAAAGGATCACAAAGCAACAAACGGGCCCTGAATGTAAGGGATTCTCCATTTTCTCAATGAGAACATTGAAGAAGTTTCTTGGGCCGAATTGAATTTCTATTTTCTTACGCCACTGGAAAAAGTGGTTAAATATCTACTTATCATATTTATTAGTTTAATTACATGTATCTACTTGAAAGCACACATCGAAAACGAGGCGTGCTGATTTAGAAATGTGGATTTTTCCACTCAGTGCATTTCATGAAGTGATTTCACTCAAGGTCCTCTCCCGGCCTCCCCCCACTCCCTCCACGGGGCCGGGGACTCGCCAGAACCCCGTGCCCAGGTGTCTTCTGAACAGACTCTGCTTCCCTCTGGGGTGTCTGAGCTTTGGCACCTTCTGAGTCCTTGCCTGAGCTGCTGTCACTGAAAATGTCAAATCTGGTGCCAGGTGCCTGTTCACTGCGTAATAAGAGGGTTTTGTGATGTTTTCTTCATGTATCCACTGGGTGTGTGTCACACCCGCCATTACACGCCAGTGGTGTGTAAATAGGGTGGCGGGCTGTCCTGGCTGGCCTGGCTCACAGTGGCCCTCCGACCCATAAAGTTCTTGCTCCCAGCCACGCCCTGCAGTTCCAAGATCAGGCACCCAGGACGAGTGAATGACTCTGGGCTGGTTTCCCTGGCTGCGTGTTGTAGGCTGAGCCGCCAGGAGACTCCGTAAGGGCCCGAGCGTGCTCTGATGGAGGCTAATGTGTTTTTCCTAAATAGTGCTGTGGAGTCCCAGGTCACTGAGAGAGGACTCCCAAAAGAGGCTTTGTTGGGACCCTAATATAACCCGGTCGCCCGGCCTTCTGTTGTGAGCATTCGGTAATGAAAATTCTCCCCACCCCCCAACCCTCACCCTCACCCACCCATCCTGTTGGTGCAAGCATGTCAAACTCAAAGGCTAACATGGGTCAAATAAGTGAGGCATGTGGCCCACGGGCCATGAGTTTGACATGCTTGGTCTAGTAAATCTTTCACTGACCCAGATTCCCCATCCGAGGGGCAGTGTGCCAGGCTCTGGCATGACTTCTAGTCCCCATAACACCTTATCTCCATTTCAGAGACAGAAGAACTTAGCTGAGAGGGAAGCAAAGACTTGCCCAAGGCCAGGCACCCAGCACCCATCATTTATGGGGCATCTTTTTATGGATCCAGAACTGTTCTAAGTGCTTAAGACAGATGTGCTCCTCTAGCCTGTCAACAGCTCTCCAAGAAAGGGATGTTATTGTCCGCTCCCCACTTACAAATGCGGTACCTGAAGCCCAGAGGGGCTACAGAATGGGCCCGAAGAGCCTTCAGAGTCGGTAAATATGGAGTCCACTTGCAACCGGGTGAGTCACCCCCAAATCCATGCTCTTCGCCTCTGCATCACATCACTGACTCAGAGTTATCAGGGGACCTGCAGACTTCAGGGGCTCTGACCACCCCCCCCTTACTCCCCCCGGAACTGCAGTGTCTGCATCTTTCGGAAGAGGATCGATGGTGTTTATCAGATTCTCAAAGGGGTGTAACCCCACCCCCAAATGAGGCTCACTGTACTATGTGACATTAATTGGATGGGGTTGGAGGTGAGCTTAGTGGAGTAAGAAAGGTGTGTAGGTTTGTGAGTGAGAGAGAGAGAGAGAAGCTGGGATGGAGGTGGGTGGGGCAGGCACCTGCTCTCTCCATTTTCCTGTCCTGTCTCCTGACAGTCCTTCCATGTCAGCAGCCCGTGGACATCAGGGCCCGGCCAGCGCACACGTGTGCTCCCATGCACAGCAGGCCGGACTCACCGCCCACTTCCACGCCATGTTCCATTTCTCTCCTGCCTGTCAGCCAGGCCTCCCCGGGGCCCGATCCCCCCGGCTGTTTTATGGCAGGTGTCGGCTCCCCGGCCCTCCCTGGCCTGATGTAGTTATTAGGAAGAGCTACAAGAAGAGACAAAACACCGGGTGCGGAGGTGGGGCTGGGGTCCCCAAGGCAGCTGCTGCCGGCGTGTAATCCCTCATCCCTCGTGTCACCGAGACAAACTCTGGCTCTTGCCATCACTTCCTATTTCGAACCGCATAGCAATTAGGATGCGTATTTGGAAACAGTTAAAAATAGGCTGCCAGCATGTGACTAATTTCACTCCGGCCGCCATCAAAATATTAATCGAGAAGAAGGGGGAGGAGATGGCCGGTGGGGCCGCTGCAGGGCATCAAGACCCAGGGTCCATGGCAAGCCCTCTGCCATAGGTGCAGGACATGTAGCCACCCCAATACTGAGTGGTTGCAAGCAGGGGTTGTCAGCCTTTAGCTGAGGCCCCCAGATTCTCAATGGCCTGGGCCTGGGCCTGGTGGAGGCAGAGATGGCTTGGGCCAGCAGCCAAGGACCCTGGTGGTCAGTCGTCAGCAGGGCTGGGCTGGATGACTCGCCTCTTCCATCTGGGTCCACACGCCCAATGCTCTCTTGCTACCCAACAGCTGAGTCCCATGTGCTCACAGAAGACACATTCCGCCCCCTTGGCCAGCCCCCTGCTTCTGAGCCCCGTGGTTCCTGCTGCTCCGGCGGGTATCCGCTGTTATAGGACCTGGTTTGCATGCGGATTGTGCTTTGGGAACCCTGGAGTTCCCGGTTCGAGTCCTGCCTCTGCCTCCTATGCCAGAATGACGTTGGCTGAGCTCCTTTCCTTCTCCCTCTCCCTCTCCTGCCGCTCCAGACACAGGAGGCCCTCAGCTTCAGCCTCAGCCAGATCTCATTCAGAGTCTACTGCCTCTGCCCGCACCAGCTCTGTGATTCTGGGGAAGCCTCCGTGGCTTCATCTGCACAATGGGGATAACAGCACTGCCTTCCCTGCGGTAGAAGGTCCTGACGAGGAGGAAGGAAGAGAGCACGTGCACCGTGCTCAGCAAGGCGCCTGGCTCAGGGCGAGCTGTAGTGAGTGACAGGTGCGCTCATCCCACTGCAGCAGCCTGATCACCTGGGAGACCCACGCCCACAGCCTCAGCGCTGCGCTTCCCTCGCCACGCTACATCCTGGGCAGTGAGCTCTGAGAGGCGGGGACCAGGTCCGGGGGCGTTGGGTGCCCCCCGTGATCCACAGTCAGTGCGTGTGGATCGGGGGCCTGTCGGGATTACTGCGTGGCCCCTCCCCTCCAGGCCCTTCCCAGGGTCTGCTCACATCTCCCCTCAGCTCAAACCCTCCGCTGGCTCCCATTTCACAGTGAGTGCTCAAGGCCTTGGTATGGTGACAGTAAATAATACAAATATCTTCTCTCAAAATTTTGGAGGCTAGACATTCAACATCAAGGCAGGGCCACCCTGTCTCCGCAGGGGCAAGGCCGTCCCTGCCTCTCCGATTCCTGGGGTTGGTGAAGCCCAAAGGTCTGGGCTAGTCAGCAGCCAGCGTCATCCCCGATGGGAACATCAGCTCCTCTCAGGGGGGTTGGCTGCATGTCCTGCACCTACGGCAGAGGGCTTGCCGTGGGCCCCAGGCCCTCCACCTGGGCACACTGTTCCAGACCAAAGACTTCCATTCCTGGCCAGCGCTCAACCTCCTCTTGGTTGGCCATATTGTATTGTCTCAGGTTCAAGGCCAATGGCCGCATCTGTCTTCCCATGGCTTCTCCTCTGTGTCTGGGTCTCCTCAAAGGACATTTGTCATTGGACTTAGGGCCCTCCCAGCTCATCCACGTTGATCTCTTGACTGCAAGATCCTTAATTTAATCACATCAAAGGGCCCTTTCCCCAAATAAGGCCACAGCCAAATAAGGGGGCTGGGACATGGCCATATCTTTTAGGGGTCATCCTTGAACCAGCTACAGCCAAACAGGTGTGGTGAGCCGGCACGGCCATGGCCTACTCAGCCCCACGTTGGGCGCCTTAAGTGCCGCGCCAGCTCAGCCAGGATAGGTGAGCCTGAGAGGGGCGGTGAAGGACTGAGAAAAGACACACAAGAGAATGAAAGCTGGGTCTCGGTGGGACGCTGCCCTGATGGAGAGACAGTGCCACGGACTACAAGACGTGTCTTTATTTTATAGCCAGATTCCACGAGACAAAGTAAGGGCGTGGGCAAGATGTTTAAAACATTCTC
>NW_006293088.1:5543534-5552650 GCF_000327345.1 Myotis davidii | reverse complement strand
GATAGGTTCAAGCTTACAACTACAGCTGTTGGCTATAATTGTGCTGGGAGGGCCCTGCCCTCCACGCTAGGACTTGCACGTGGCCATGAGAGGACTGTGTCCTCATTAGTCCGAGGCTTGAACCTGTCCAAACACTGTAGCCGCTCTCCGCAGGGGATGAGGCTGGCTGCTGACTAGCCCGGACCTTCGGGCTTCGCTGACCCCGGGGCCAGTCCCCCAGGCCACTGTGGGGGTCAGCCTCCACATGGCACTGGCTGGCTGGCCAGGTCCCCGCCCCTGCCAGGAGGCCCTCCTGGCCTTGGAGCTTGCCCGGGCAGGGGAAGATGCTCTGCTAATGATGCCAAGCTACCGAGCCAGGAGCACTGGACTGAAGGGCATGTCATCCATTAAGGGCCCAGCCTCTCACCCAGAAACACACAAATGATCGCGTCACCTGTCATCCCCTTCACACCTGCAGTTCCAACCGGGCCCTGCTGTCGCTGCCGGCTGCAGCCACTCCGCTCCGCAGGGACCTTCTCTGGCAGGTGTTGGGAGCCGGCTCCTTCCCTCCCGGGAGCAGAGAGCAGCTGGCAGGGGCATAGCAGGCACCGTCCCTCCAAGGCCCGCATCCCACACTGCTGCTCGGGGAGACTGAGGCAGCCCATCCACCCAGAGCCCACCAGCTCCCACTCCTGGGAGCAACTGGGCAGGGGTCCCGGCCACACGTTCCTCCCAGACACCCTCAGGCTCAGCCTGTCTCCCAGATGCAGGCCCGGTCCCCATCTGGCTTCGTAGCAGCGGTGGCCCTCAGGGCAGCGGGTAGGGGCCTGGGCAGTGCAGGCAGCTTCCCCGCCACCATCGCCCGTCATCTGTCCTGCCCTGGAAGGGGGCCTGGCCCTGCCTCCCGCCGGCAGCATGTGAAGGACAAGCTGCCCGCACGCCCGCTGCAGCCTGGCAGGCTCGTCAAAGGCTGTAATTGTCGGAGGAATTTGCCAGCTGAGCGAAATAAAGGGCCTTGAAGGTATAAAGAGCCGCGCCGCCCGCCGATGAGAGACTGATTGATAGACTTTCATTCCCCAGGACCGGAATGAGAGCACGGGATTGGGGTTTCTTTTATTCATCTGAGCCAAAGCCTTTTTGCCCTCAAAAGGCCAATGTGGGTGCAAGAGAGATTGATGGCGGGGGTTGGGAGGTGTTGGGGGCTGCCCAAGACCCCCCATGGTGGCCGGAGCATTTCCTGTCTCCTTGGGCTGCCTTTTTAAATATATTTTATTGATGTTTTACAGAGAGGAAGGGGGAGGGGTAGAGAGTTAGAAACATCAATGTGAGAGAAACATCGATCAGCTGTCTCCTGCACACTTCCCACTGGGGATGTGCCTGCAACCAAGGCACATGCCCTTGACTGGAATTGAACCCGGGACCCCTGAGTCTGCAGGCCGACGCTGTATCCACTGAGCCAAACTGGCCAGGGCTCCTTGGGCTGCCTTTGAGGGCCCCTCTGAGTGACCCTGTGGCCCAGAGCCCCCTGTCCCTCCACTGCCCAGGCTGTGTGCATGCCCACCCAGCTCCAGAACTGGGGCGGGGGAGGGGGGGCTGAGCCAGGCAGGTCCCAGAACCCCATGTCTGTTCTCCCCTCCACCCTCCCACCTCCCAGGTCAGGCGGGGGCTGAGGGGAACTCTCTTACTCTTTTCTGCCTTGAGGGTCCGTCTCCTTGCATATCATTTGGTTTAAGTGACACAGGTTCCTGGTAGAATATTGAGAAAAGAGAGGAGCGCAGAGAGACCACGTAAGCTAGCCTCCACGTCTGCCGCTGTATTGTGTGCTGTGGCTTGGCCGTCCTTTCTCCCCGTGTGTTTACAAACACGGGCTCCCGCTGTGTCTCCGTGAGCCGCCTCCCCCCACCGCCTACTAGGGTGTTAGGAACACGTTCCGTGAAGCCTGTTCATTCAAGGCCCACCTGGTCCATGAGTCCCACTGAAGTCGGCTGTCCGCTGTGACAGCCAGTGACCTTGAAGGTGTAAAGAGTCGGAATCCAGCCGACGAGCGAACATGCGTTTACGAATCACAACAGCACCTTCATACCCTTGGAAATGGTCTTGTTGCAAGACACAAAATTTAACCTGCAGGCAATGCGTGAGTGTGCGCGGGCCCCTTTAAGCAATCGGTGGCCCCTTAGGACCTGTGGCTGGCTCGGGCCGGGAGGGGGCCGTGAGAATGCCCAGTGGTGTGTGTTGGGGGTCAGGGAGGGTTGGCTTCGGACTGACAGAGTGTCCCACGTGTAGGCTGAGACACTAGAGATGAACTTTGGGATTTGTTGTGTCTGCTTCCAGGTTCTCCTCTCCTCCTAGTTACAGTCACTTCCTTGGGTCAAGGCAGGTCTCTGGACTCCCCCCCCCTATGAATGACCGGGGGCAGTTACCCACTGACCCCTTGAAATCCACCCACTTAGACATCAGCACAGATGAGCTGCCTACTTAGTTAGATGGATAGCGAGGGGGTAGGACATAGGAACGTTCTGATGCGTGAGAGCCAGAAACGATGCAGGCACAGAGGACCCAGGAGGGTGGGCTGGGAGGGGAACTGCAGCTGGGGCAGCGGGAGGGCCTTTGAAGTGAAAGGAGAAGGCACCCCAGGTGGAAACAGATATGAAAAGACACAGATCCAGCCTTCTTCAATATTTGACCAGGAACCAGAAAGAATGCAGAGTTGCAATGCTGGGCTCACCAGTATGAACACGGGCCTAGGAACCATCCCTTCTATCTCGGCCCCAACAGGGAATTGTCCAGCTACTACTGAAGGATCTCCCTAAACCAGTGGTTCTCAACCTTGTCTGCACATTAGAATCACCTGGGAATCTTTTTAAAATCTTCATTTCTGGGCCTCATCCTCCGGAAATTCTGTTTCTTTGTTACTAATGTTGTGGCCCCGCCCCATAACAAAGCAACAGAATTTCCGGAGGATGAGGCCCAGAAATCAGGATTTTAAAAAGATTCCCAGGTGACTCTAATGTGCAGCCAAGGTTGAGAAGCACTGCTCTAAAACGTGATTCAGACACCATCTCTCCCCTGTGATGGCTTCCATCACTCTTAGACTCAAACTCCTCACGACGGCCCATAAGAGTCCATGGGCCCCCGCTGGTTTAGCTCAGTGGGTAGAGTGTCGGCCTGTGGACTGAAGGGCTGCGGGTTTGATTCCCGTCAAGGGCATGTGCCTCAGTTGCAGGCTCGATCCCCGGCTCCCATTGGGGCACCTATGGAAGGCAACCCATCGCGTCTCTCTCACGTTGATGTTTCTCTCTCTCTCTGTTTCTCCCCCTCTCTGTGAATCTCTAGAAACCAATGGAAAAATATTCTTGGGTGAAGATTAACAACAACAACAACAACAAAATCCACGAGATCCGCTTCACCTGCCTCTTCCACTCATTCCACTCGTTCTCCTCCCGCAGATCCTGGTCCCAGGAGCGTCCTTGCTGTTCCTCCAACACACCAGTCTCTGCCCTGCCTCAGGGCCTTTGCACTAGCTACTTCCTCTGTTGAGTGTGTTCCTTCTCCAGACCTCTGTATGGCCACCTCCTTCCCATTACTGGAATTTCTCCTTACATGAACCTCCTCGAAGAAGTTTGCCCTGTCCACCCACAGTAAAATAGTCCCTTTCTCTAGTATCGCCCTGTTTTAACTGTCTGCCTCACTTTTCACCATCTGGGATCATCTTGCTTTATAATTTGCTTAAACTTTTTTAAAAATATATTTTATTGATTTTTTACAGAGAGGAAGGGAGAGGGATAGAGAGTTAGAAACATCGATGAGAGAGAAACATCGATCAGCTGCCTCCTGCACACCCCCAACTGGGCATGTGCCCGCAACGAAGGTACATGCCCTTGACCGGAATCGAACCTGGGACCTCTCAGTCCACAGGCCGACGCTCTATTCACTGAGCCAAACCGGTTGGGCTATAATTTGCTTAAACTTTTATCACCCGACTCAGTTCCTACTCTAAGAGCCACTAGAACTGCCGTCTCCCTAGAACAGTGCTGGCATGTAGGAGGTGCTCAGTAGATACCTGTTGACTGAACTAGCAAGCGGAGATGGACTCTCACTCCTGAGTGAGGCAGCCCATTGCATTTTGGGAAACTTCCGTTGATTAGAACTAACCAGAGATGGCAGGGAGAGGTTTTGTTTCAGGTACCAGGGCCAATTGGTGGGTAGTGGCCGCCTGGATTGAGAAAGGATTTGCTATCACAGTTGACCTCTGTAGGAGAAAGAGAGAGAGAGAGAGCAGTGATTGATTAGTAATGTCTGCCGTGGGCATTAAGGCACCAACAGGGGTATGTGTGCCACATATCTGCCAAGCCTGGGTTGGACTGGAAGCCTCCTTGAAAGACGTAGGGGCTTCTTATTCTCCTCTGTCACTCGAGCGCCTGTCACGTGCTAGGTGCTTGGTCATGACTGATGTGGGCTGTCCGCCCGCTGGGAATTGTTCAGCTTTGAGGCTCCCGCTCCTGAAGAGACAGGAGAGAACACCGAAGCCAGTGGCTTTCATTCTTTTTTAAACCTGCAGTGTTCCTTCTTCACGGGACAGCTTACATATCCTGGCATATGTTAGCAGGCAAAAGCAAAGCTGTGCCGGCTGAAGCTGGGGTTGGGGCCTAGAGCCTCAGCTGGCTGCCCCCCCCCCACCTCCAGGGACAGTCCTGGGACATCTTCAAGGGATCTGATGGCTCCCCAGAACCCAGTCTGAGGCCAAGGGTGAGGAAACCAAGGCCCAGAGAGGGGAAATGACTTGCCCAAGGTCACATGGCAACTCAGAACTGCAAACGGAGGTACCATCCCAGGGACTCCCAGTTTAGTGCTCTTTCTGGCACCTCTCCGGGGTCTCCCATGGGGCAGGCGGCCTCGGCTCTGGGCTGGGCCTGGAGGCCAGGAACCGACATGCCTCATGTCCTTGAGGCTGGGTGGACACCTAGCCACCTCCTCCCAGACCCTGGGAGAGGAGCTCCCGCCCCTCCCAAAAGGGGTTTATCGTGTTCCGGAGCCCCTGGCCGCGGCATTGGAAACAGCTCTCTCTCCCTGACTGCTTTATTAATTAAAGCACTTCCCCTCTTCGGTAGCAGCTGCGTGGAAAGAGCTCGGGGAATGTTTAATTCATTGGTTCAGAACTGGTGCCCCCCACACCCCCCAGCACCTCCTTCCTTCAAAGCGCTTTCCTGGGAAACCCTCCCAGCACCAGGGCTGTTTCCCTGCTTCTCCGGGAGCCGGAGCCGGAGCCGGAGCCTCCGAGCTGCCTTTCCCGCTGGCTTCTCCCTCCGCCAGCGGAAGGTGATTTGTTATTCAGCTCGAGAAATCTATTAGGAACGAGCGAGGCTGGGTGCAAGCCCAGGTTCTCCGACTGGAGACGGTTTCAAAGGCCACAATTTGTCGAATTACTACACGAGAATTTAATGGTCATCTTCCTCGGCCGTCTAGAGGCAAAAAACGAGGGTGTTGATTACCCAGTGATGCCAATCCGAGGCCGTGCCTCCCCAAGGTAGGGCGAGGGCTGCGGGCATGGGGCTGTCCAGGAGGGAACCTGGGGAAACAGCACCTGGGGGGCCCCCTGTCCTCTTTACAGCTGTGGTCAGTGGAATAAAAGGACCATGTCACCCACGGGTGACTGCAGGCCCATCTCCACCAGGGCCGTGTGGGACCAGTGAACAGGTGACTAGCTTAGGTGGGAGCTTCTAGCTTAGGGGGGAGACTCCCCACTCCCCCAGGATGGGCCTGCACATGTGCCGGAGTTTCCCCCCAGTTTCCCTGGGAGACCCAGTTTGGACTTGGCGGTTGGATCTGTACAAACCCTCATGACGGGGAGCAGCAGCCCCTTTTCCTCCTCTCGTTGGCCCTGTGGGCGGGAGCGATGTGTGTGGCCCCGGTCAGTCTGTCTCCTCACTTGTCCCCTCCTCGAACCCCCGGGGGCTCCTGTGCCCTACCCCTTCCATGGGTGTGTCCCGGGTCACGTCCAATTCCTCTTCCTCTCCCACCCAGGGGAGCCCAACAGGACGTGGCGACATCATGTCGCCCGAATGTGTAACAAGGAGCAGATGCTGAGCAAACTCGGGGACTTCGGGGTGTCAGGAGCCGAATACCTGGGCACGTCTCACCAGGGACGGGGACACAGCAAGAACCTCAACCCTGGGGTCAGGATCCCCCGATCGGCCAGCCTGGGCCCCTCGCTGAGTAATTCATTCGCCCAGCAGCTGGCCCTGAGCCCTGGAAACCCTGGGACATGTTAACTAGACATGGGAGAAACGGCCTACCCAACATGCAGGCGCCGTGTGAAGCAGCCAGCAGGCGGCTCAGTGACTTCTCAGCCAGTGGGGGTGGGGGCCATTTCGTGGACGAGTAAACTGAGGCGGATTGAGAGTATGTACCTGCTCAGAGGCGCGCAGTATCGGGTGGTGTCTGGATTTGCACCGGGTCTGTCTGTCCCCACGTCCACACCGCCCCCAGGGAGGCACATTAGACCCAGCAGGGCAGCTTTGGGTTGGCTCCCGCCACACCGGGAGGGCCTGGTGTTGGAGGAGGGGCGAGGAGGTCAGCATGGCTGCAGCAGAGAGAGGAGAGGGGGCGCCAGGGGGGGTGAGGGCAGGTCAAGAGGGGCCCAGAAGTCTTCAGAAGGACTCTGGCTTCACCCTGAGGGAGGTGGGGGCAGTGAGAGATCCAGGGGCGGTGCCGATGTGCTGCCTGCCACGGGCAGTGCCGGCTAAAAATTAGTTATTTGTTATTCCTTAAAACGGCTACTTTTTTGTAATGGGGCCGAGCGGGGTCCCAGTGCCGCCTTGGAGAGATACTCCCTCCTGCTCTGGAAACTCAACTGGACGCTGGCCCCACAGCGAGGGAGCTTCCTCCCGGCCTTGCGCTGGGAGACTGCTCCTTCGTGCTGCTTCCCACTGAGAACAGCAGCTTCCCTGGGCAGGAAGTAGGAGAAGGGGAAAGAGAGGAGGAAGCGGGAAGGAGAGAGGAGGAGGAGTGGGAGGGGCTCAGGGAGGGGTGATGAGGGAAGAGGCTGGAGGGGGAGGGGGCGCTCCGTGGGGGTCAGAAGGTCAGTCAGCCCCTCCTCTGGGGGATCCCAACGTGGCTCTCTCCCATGGGGGCTCTGCCAGGAGCCTCAAGCAGCGGTTATTTTGGGTGGCAGCGTGATTGGGAGCTTGGAAAGCAGAAAATTGAGTGGTGATTAAGGTTGTAATAAGTTGACAACATCAAATATCATTACCCCTAGAACATGCAAATGATCCCTTCTTTACCCGGGATTTGCCATGCAAATACCAACTAGCAGAAAAAGTGTTTGCCTAGCTAGGGGGGAGGCCGGTTCTCCTGCCAACGCCCCCCCTCACCTCCCCTGCAAGAGGGTAAACAAGTGGGAGGGGCTCTGTGCCTGAATGTCACCAACCTGAGACAGTGAGAATCCACAGGGGAGACGCTGATCCTATGGAAGGTGCCAGAAACTCTGGCCTCCACCTCCCTGCCACAGGCTCTGCCTCAACACTGGCTCCAAGGCTGCTAGAAGCTTCTTGGGGCCAGCCCCTAGGGCAGCTGGCCTCTGCCCTACGTCTGTCCTGACCATGGGGTCAGTAAGTCTGCCATCCATCCTATCTAACCATGCAACTGTCCAGCCCTAACCCACCCATCCAAACCACCCATCCAACCAACCCACCCATCCAAGCACCAAACCAACCCATCCATCCAACCCATTATCCAACCCATCAAACCAACTCACCCATCCAACCCACCCATCCAATCCACCCATCCAACCCATCCAACCCCACTATCCAACCTACCCATCCAACCCACCCATCCAGGCCACCCAACCAACCCACCCAACCAACCCACCAAACAAACACCCAGCCCAATCACCAACTGCCTTTCCACCATTCAACCCACCAAACCAACCTACCCATCCAAGCTACCAACCTAACCCCAAATCCATCAACTCATCACCCAACCTCCATCATTCAATCCATCAATCCACCTCACTAGCATGAACCAACTCACCCAACCCACCAGCCCAGGTGTAGAGCATAAACTCTGGAGCAGGTGGCCAGGTCCTTTACATGAGGGTGATGATTATATGGGGGCTGTTGTGAGGAGTTGACGGCACCTTGGGCTAATACACGTCAACAGTGTGACCCAGCGTCTGGGATACAATAAGCTCTCGCTATATGATGGCACTTGCTGTTTAGCGTGATAGGTTTCACTCCAAAGCCAACAGGCAGGAGAGCACTGGGGCTGAGCTGAGCTGGAGAAAGGTTACCCTGCGGGGAGATACAGGCGTGATCGAAGGGGCCGGCCTGGAGCGGGGTGCCCAGCAGGCCACACGCCCAGAGCAGATCTGGTAGGGAGGAGACAGACGCTTGGGGACCCCACCCTCGCACCCACCCATCTGCCTCAGAGGAGGCCCCGCTCAAGAACCTGGCCCCCAGAGTGATGGGTAGAGGACTTGTTCTCATTCTCAATCCTCATCGCTGACCCTCTGCTGAGGGAACAGCAGCAGCCTGGGCAGGGCTGCGGGGACAGGCTGGGGACCTGCAGATCAGGGTGCCCCTGGAGCCCCCACTGGTCCAATCCTCCTTCCGCCCCCCAGCCTCCTGCGAGGGTACGGGAGGCTTCCCACAGCCCCCATCCCGCCGGAGCTTCCAGCCGCTCCCGGATGGCCGCCTCCAGAAATGCTTTTGATCACCTAAATCCAGGTTGCATCAATTCTCCAAATCCTTTTAACTCGCAGGATTTTCTCTGACGTCTAATGGAGGTCCCTTCCCTGGCTCCTTGGAGCGTCCCGCGTGGCCACAGGAGGCAGGTGAACTTGAGAGCAGCTTCCCAGGCAGGAACCAGAACAGCGGCCACCCCTCACTCGCCCTCCTAAGCTCACACGGGGTTGGGTGCCCACCCCGCAGCGCCTGGGTGGGCGGGCTGACCCGGTGGGTTACCAGGCCCCGGCCACCACTGGCAGAGCCATTACAAGGCACAGTGCAATTTCATGCCCTGCTTCCTCCTTTCTTGGTCTGCAGTTTCTGCTCTATTTGTCCAAAATGAACAGAGATGAAGTGAAATGAATTAAAGCCCCCCCCCCCCTTCGCCCCCCCCCCCCCTCTTTCCCTCTCTTC
>NW_006293088.1:5516248-5543498 GCF_000327345.1 Myotis davidii | reverse complement strand
TTCCCTCTCTCTGCCTCCTTGGTATTCCCCAGCCAGCCCCTCGCCTCCCCCCATCTCCCTGCCCGGTTTTCTCTCATGCTGTCTTAGGCTCTGCCTTCTGCTCCGCGCTCCCTCTCTCCTTCTCTGTTACAATCTGTGACTCTTACCCACTCGTCCACACATCCATTCAGCGAACACTCATTGAGCACCAGCTGCATACCAGAGAACATGCCCTGCATCCTTGCTGGCTCTCCCCCTTCTCTCCCGTCTGCCATCCTGCCTGGCAGGGGGGTGCCTGGGCCCATGTCAGGTGCTGGGGGAGCTGGGTGTCTCCAGGAGCCCCCAGGAGTCCACTCACTCCACTGGAGTAACCTGGGGAGGGGTACACTCTCTGGCTGACTGCTGCACTCCTGTTTCAGCTCAGGTGGTTTCGCCTGGACGACTGGCCCTAGGGTACCCCTTAAATGTCAGGGTCACTGCCGCCAAATGTCAGGGTGCTCATAGTGCTGACCTTCCAGTGGGGACTAACCCTGACACCCAACCATACCCTCGCAAACCTTGCAGTAGATGTGTCCCAGGGTTGGTCCAGCCTAGCGCCTCTTCTCTGAGAAATGAAACTGTCATCTCAGGGCCAAGCCCTGTGCTGTGTTTCCCAGCCACCTGGGTGGGCCGGGCCGGGGTGTGGTTGCCGGTTCAGTCTGTGCCCAAGCAGCCCATGTGCAGTCAGACCCTGGCAAGTCTGGTCTCCGACGGGGCAGGCACCTGAACTGAATGTGGTGGGAAGCGGGTCTGCGGTGTCATCTGACCTTGTGCATGGGACAGAGGGAGAGCCGTCCCATGCAGAGAGGAGAACCAAGTGGACCTGCAAGGTACAGGAGGCTCGTCCTGCAAGGCAGCCAGGGGAGTGCAAGACACAGAGAGAGACAGAGAGACACCCAAAGAGACAAAACAGAGAAAGACAGGCAGAGGCAGAGTGACATGGGGAGAGAGAGGCAGGTAAAGGGGAGAGACACACAGAGAAAGACACGGCTAGGAACACAGACACACAGACTGAAAGACAGAAAGACAGCGATGGAGGACAGTGGACAGGGCAGAGATGGGCTGACACCTGCACAGAGAGAGACCCAGGAGCAGCCCCTTGAATCTGATCATTTTGCTGTTCAGCCCCCACCCCCATTCTTCCTGCCTTTCAGGGCCAGGAGGTGCCTTTAGGACTGACTAATAAATCCCCTTATTCCACAGGTCAGGCCAGTAGGCCTCAGGATGTGAACTTGACTCCTGTGGGTCTATACAGGGAACACAGCACGGCCTCCCCCCGCCCAGGGCCCCTCTGGCACCGTCCTCCCGGCCTGCTGCCCCTCGACAGTCCCTCCTCTTACCACTCCCATCCCCAACCCCCAGGCAGCCTCACCCCTTCCTGGCGTGGGGATTGGGGAGGCTCTCCAGTTCATGTAACACCTTAATTCTTCTAAAGTCATTCCAGCAGGTCCTGGCCAGCATTTACCGAGCACCTGGACTGTGCAGAGGGCGGTCCGGGGCCGAATTTATTCCTTCCACACCCCTGTGAGGTGGACCCCGCTTCTCATTTACCGGAAAACTTGCTTAGAAAGGTGAAGTAACCTGCCAGGGCGCACGCCGTCTGTAGGTGGGCAGGCCAGAAGGTGGGAGCTACCCCTACCAGACATGCCCCTTCTTCGAGACCAGCGGCTCTCAACCTTCTGGCCCTTTCAATACAGTTCCTCATGTTGTGACCCAACCGTAAAATTATTTTCGTTGCTACTTCATAACTGTAATGTTGCTACTGTTATGAATCATCATGTAAATATCTGATAGGCAGGATGGTCTTAGGCGACCCCTGTGAAAGGGTCGTTCGACCGCCAAAGGGGTCGCGACCCACAGGTTGAGAACCGCTGTTCTCCCCTTCTGCGCTCTGGCTCCTAGTTCTTAGCTGTGCAACCCAAACCTCTTCATTTCTAAACTCTCCAAACTCGAAACCAGAGCTCTACACTCAGGTGGCCAAAGGGCTCGGACAGGTGAGTCGGTGGGCAGAGCGGGCTGGGCGTGGCACTCCAGGGAGAGGGATACTTGGCTCCCGGAACAGAAGACCCTTGGTCTAGCCCACTGCTACCCTATGGGATTGTGGTCCAGCCTGGCCACGCTTCTCCTTTGTCCAAGAGAAACTAAAATCGGGGGTTATTCTTTTTGTTTAATTACGGTGCCGGTCAGCATCTTAAAACAGGCCCCCGGGCCAGATCGGGCCCCCAGCTGTCCGTCTGGAGCCATTGCTCGAAGTGCCCGGAACCCTCCAGAAGGCCAGGCTCGCCCACTGCGCACAGCCATCCGCCCAGGAGGGACCACTCCCGCTGGCTGGGCCCAAACTGCTTCTGAGCACTGCCTCTGACGGGGGGAGTAATTACACTCTGACATTAATATTTAAACCACAAATAGAGTTAGCGTGCTAATGCCGTCCCCACAGGCTTCACACTTGCTTAAGATTTTTTTCTTGAGACCTAATTATTGTCAGCAACGAATCCTGTAAGCCTGCAGGATTAGGGCCGGGGAAGAGGGGTGAGGCAGAGGGTGGCTGAGGGCCGGGCTCTTTGCCCACTACTCAGGGGGGCCACTTGAGGGCTCTGTGGGGGGCAAAAGGCTCTGTGTCCTCCTGACGACCCCATCATCGGGGGCGGCTCCTAATCCCTCCCCCAGGAGGACTGGGGCATCTAGGCCTCACACTCTGGGAAGTTCAAGAGTCTCTGACCTTTGACCCTTTGGCGCAACCTCATGGGGAACCCCCCTCCCCAAACCATTAGGGGGGATTTCTAGGAGAAAATTGGTGTTTTGTGCTTTCTGTGCTGTCTGGAGAGAAGGAAATGGGTTGTGAGGTGTGAGGGGCCAAGGGCTGGGGCAGGTGTGTGGTGTAGAAAGGAGATTGGTTTCCAGAAGGTTCCACCACTGCATTGGTGGACAGCTGAGGTGTCCGCATTGTCACTACGATGGCGGCCCCACCTTGGCACAGGTGGGGCTAGCAGCTGAGTGGCTGTGCTGAGCCAGGAGGCCTGTGCAGAAACAGTCCACGGACTTGCCGTCTCTGTCTGCAACCAGGTTGACCTGGAGAAGAGGGTCTGTGGGGGGGAGAGCTGGACGGCCCTACAAGCGGAACCCAGGTCTCTGCTCAGAACCCGGAGTTCCCTCCCCTCGGCGACGGGGCTGGGAGCTGAGTGTTAGAGCCTGGGAGGCCTGTGTGGCTGTGGCGACTCACTCAGCCCTACTAGGCTTCGTTTCCCCCTCTGTGAAATGGGGTCGTTTCTGGGGTGCAGGGTTTGACGATATAAATATAAACTCAGAGGCTGTAGCTGTCACTGCAGAGGATGCTTCACTGAGAGCAGAGCAACGGGGGCTCTTCCCCTGCCAGCCCCTGCGCCCCATCAGCCTGTGAATGTTCTGTTTGTCTCAGGAAAAGAGAGGCCCCGATAAATTCCCCTGATGAATTCACTGGAGGAATGAAAGGCGCCATAACTCAGCCGATCCTCCCAGCTCGGGAGGACGCCTGGGCGGCAGGCCTGGGCGGTGGAGGGTGAAAAACTCGGGGGGTGAACTGGAGAAGGTACTGAGCTCCCCTGGTCTGGTTTTCCGGCTTGGGGACCAAGTCCGAGAGCTTCTAGGGATAGTCATGTCAGGAAGGCGGCCAGTGGGAGGGGAGTCACCCGCCTGCACCCCTCAGAGCCAGGGAGCAGCCACAGGAGGCCCGGAGAAGCTGGGTCTGGCTCCATCCCTTAGCCCTCCCCCCTCCGTGAGAGGCGCCCTCTACCTGCCCTCCAAGCAGCGCCCACCTGGGCAAGGCCACCTCTTCAGAGGCACCTTTCAGGATTAAAACTGCACGAACCCTGTGACCCAGCAGCTCCCCTCTAAGAAACCCCCCTCTGAGGGATTTGCCGTGGGTACCGAAGGGACAGGAAACCGCCTGACACCCGTAAGCAGGGGGCCGGTTAGATAAATAGCGGCTCAGCCACGCGGCCTGCAGATGCCGTTTAAAAAGGGGCCAGGCAGCTCTGACACAAGGCTGGGGACTTGTCCCGAGATCTGCTGAGATCTGAGGTGCCCAGGGGGCTGGGAGCGCGGGTGCCCTGAGGAACGAAGACTGAGTCACGCAGGACACATCCCGGGTAAGCCCACTTACCTGCCGTCCCTAGAGGAGTCCGGCTCCCAGGGACAGAGCAGATGGTGGTACAGGCTGGGGGGGTGGGGGGAGGTAGTGGTTAAGGGGGACAGTGTTAGTTAGGAAGATGAAGTTCTCGAGGCAGATGGTGGTGATGCCGCACAGCAGTGTGAATGTACTTAATGCCACTGAGCTGCACACTTACAAATGGCCAACATGTACACTTCCTGTTGTACATAGTTTTCCAGGATAAAAGTAAAAGGAGAAAGAAGGGAAGCAGCAGTAGGGTGAAGGGATGCTTATCCTTCTCTGTCTATATTCTTTCACGCTGCGTGGATTTTTAAAAATCACACAGATGTATCACAAAATGTATTACAAATAGGAGTTACCCCCCAGAGATCCCCCTTCTGCCCACGCTGACCACACCTGGCACACCCCACCCAGGCCGCGCTGGTCGAGGTCGGTGTCCCAGCGGTGGGTTTGGCGCGGGGCTAATGTTCTGGCTCCTGCAATGCTTGCTGCGTGAGCTGGGAGAGACCCAGGGAGCCTCTGGGCTTCTCTGGGCTTCAGTCAATGTCCCCATCGGTGCAAAGAGGAGGTTGGATCTGGTCCTGCCTTCCCTGGCTGCAGCCTCTGGCCCTGATCCTGGGCTAGCGGCCTCCTGGGCATGGCTGAGCAGGGCAAGGACAGACCGGTGCCAGCTGGGGCAGGCAGAGCCTCCTGGGCAGGGCAGGGCAGGGCTGGAGAGCTGCCCCTAAATGCTGAGGCTGACAGCGCCCTCGGGTGGGGGCGCTAATGAGAAGGAGGGGCAGCTGGAGCCTCGGCTGCAGCCGCCTCCGGGCTTTGTCTGAGAGCCTCCAGCTCCTGCCAAGTCCCAGCTGCCGGGACCCCCAGGACAGAGGAAACAGCCTCCCAAAGGCTCCTGAGTGCTGGCAAACCCCCCACCAGCACACACAGCGCTTTGGGGGAAACAGCGGTCCTTTCCTGGACCAGGGGCTGCTAGGGCGCGAGTTCCCCCATCTGTGCAGATGGAGCTCCGGGGGCCAGCGCAGCAGCACCCATGTTGAGCAGGAACTGGGTCCCCACCCCCTGGAGCAGGGTGACTTCTACCCCACAGGACAAGCCTCTCTGCTGAGCCGTGACGGGGTGGGGAGAGTGAGGAGGCCAGAGGCCAGGGCAGCGGCACTGGGGCTGAGAGCCTGGGCCAGGGCTAGAGCCTGGGAAGCGGGAAGGGGGCCGGGGGGTGGGGAAAGGAGCAGGGGAAAGACTCATCACCGGGAGGGAGAAGCGGGCAAAGCCGGAGAGAAGCTCCCACCTTTACCAAGGTGATGAGGAGCCAGCCCGGGAGGCAGCTGGGCCTGGGGGAGGGCGGGCGCATCCCCAGCCCTGCTCCTCCCGAGCCTGTTTCCTCCTCTGTAAACCGGCAGCAAACACAGCCACCGACCTCCCTGCTTAGCGGGCCGTGAGATTAAGTGCGACGATCATGCAAGCCACCTGGCACCACGCCTGCCCATCACGGAGCGCTCGGAGCAGGAGCTATTATTACTACTGTTGTTACTATTGTTACCTGAGACGGTGGGTGGTTCCGGCCTGAACAGCAGAAGGCTGCTTTTTGCACATTTTGTGAGCGTCTCTGCCTGTCAAGACCCAATGTTGTGGCCCCAGCACGTTTGGCTCAGTGGATAGAGCGTCAGCCTGCAGACGGAAGGGTCCCAGGTTCGATTTTGGTCAAGGGCACCTGCCTGGGTTGCGGGCTCGGCCCAACGTGTAGGAGGCAGCCAATCAATGATTCCCTCTTGTCATTGATGTTTCTATGTTCCTCTCCCTTCCTCTCTGAAATAAATAAAAAATATATCTTAAAAAATCCAATCGTGTGGCCGGACCAGCCCTTGTGGTTCTCATTATGATTGCAAGACGCCCTTCAGCCGTAACCATCAGGAGACTTGGGAAAGATTCAGGTTCATTACTCACAGGACCTGAGAATCACACAGCCCACCTGGGCCGCAGCTGGAGGTCGCAGTTAGAGAGGGTGCCCAGGCCTGGGTGCTGCTTTTATTGAGGTGGAGGGCGGGGGGCCTGGGGTTTCACAGGCTCCCTCTTTATTGGTGAATTTAAAACATACCAGTGGAGATTTAAAGCGAGGGATGAGAAAGCAAACAAGTAGCCCCGAAGATCAGTTATTGACATGAACCGAGATCTCGGAAACAAAGGCGTCTCAGTGGGGGAGGCGGCCTGGCTCCGTGGCTGCCCGGCTGGCACTGTGTTTATCACAGACAGTCTTAGAAGGGCATGCCGTGCCATCAGAGCTGAAGCCAGGCACTTGCATGACAAAACAAAGAGAAAAAATGTCAGGGCTCACAGGAGAGAGAGAGAGAGAGAGAAGTTTCCCATGGGCTGCATTAGGAGGTGGCCTGGAGCGGGCAGACAGGCTGGCGGCAGAGTGTGGACATCTTCTGGGGCCTTCCTGAGCGCCTGGCTGCCTTTCACCTCTGTACACCCCACCTCAGTTGCAAGAGGCCTGGAGAGCGCAGAGGACTGGCTCAGGGTGGAGTGACAAACCGTGGCCTGAGCCCCCGAGCAGAGGGGAAGGGAGGGAAGCACGCCCTGGCAGGTGGCCCGCATGGCAGCCAGGAGCGCCTTCCTGTCATTTCTCTGAAGCTGAGTCTCGGTGGTTGGGGGCGGTGTGTTTTGGGGGCTGCTGACCAAATGCCTGGTGCAAAAGGGACGGGCTGAGCTGTGAGCTCTTCACCCACCCTGAACAGGCCAACTATCGCGGAGTTGGAGGCCCCGCCATCCCCATTTCACAGACAGGGAAACTGAGGCTCTACGAAGCTGACTGCTCATCCGGAGGCCCATGGTCAGGGCCAAAGCTGGGACCTGAATCCTGGTGGAACTGACATCAGAGCCTGTCCCGGTCACCAGCACACTGCCGGTCAGGGGGGCTGAGAAAAGCTGGTGACGTCTTTGGCAAAGACAAAAGGAGGGTGAGGGTCCCTGTGTCCCGGGCCTCAGTCCTGCTCCTGAGTCCAGAGCCCAATTCATTGTCAGAGCCCAGACTGCCCCACACCACTGTCAGCCCTGCCCACCCAGGCCCTGGCCAGTCTGCCTGTCCAAGTTTCCTCTCATGTGGATCAAGCTTGGATAGAGGAGGCCTCTGGGCTCCAGTCCACCTGCAACCATTACCTCGGTGAAGCCACGTCCCTTTCCTGGCCTCAGTTTCTTCATCTGTGAAGTGGGGAGCTGCCCTTGCATTCGCTGGGTGGATAAAAATGAGTCCTGGGAATGACCAGAATGTGGGGCACGGGTACAGTGTTCTGGCCAGGTTCAAGCCTCGGACTAATGAAAGGACAGGGTCCCTCTCTTTGCCATGTGCAACTCCCAACTGGAGGGCAGGGCCCCCCCAGCACAATCATAGCCAACGGCTATGGTTGTAAGCTTGAACCTATGGTCCAAACACTGGCCCCACGTGCATTGTGATAGAGTTCAGGTGCATGTAGTTGAGTGAGGTTGGAACTCACGAGAATGCTGTAAACAACGTGATCACGCCCCTACTTTGCCTCGTGGCATCTGCTATAAAATAAAGACACGGCTTGTGGGTGCTGGCGCCTCATCAGGGAGGCAGCGTCCCACTGAGACCCAGCTATTATTCTCTTGTCTGTCTTTCCTTAATCCTTTCACACACACCCCACTAGGGATCACCCTTGGTCGTGCTGGCGTGGCGCACCAGAAGATACCTCCACCATCACAAAGGCCAGGAGACTCCACGCACGGCTGTGGGTGGTGGGAGGGTAGAAGGCCATCCCCTCACGCTCCATGGCCTTCAGGTGGCTCTTACTCACAACCAAGGAGAGCAGCTGGCACATGACCATCCCCCCGACAGCCAAGCATTCCGGCCGAGCCTCAGGACGCACCCGCTGTCATTGTGAACACCTGAGTTACCTAATCCTCCAGGCTCAGGAGGCCGTTTGATGAGCCTGCCTTTCCTGAGAGGTCGTGGGAGAAACTGGAAGAGGAGAAGGCTGGTGGTGATGGTGGTGGGTCATGCATTCAGACATGATTCCCTGGGGTTGGGGGCTCAGCAGACCGGAGGGAGGCCCAGGGCTCAGCTCCGGTTTGCACACGGCAGGCACCGTGGCTCTTGGTAAGGTTCCAGCCTGTCTTTGTTTCTGGTGTCTTTTCCTCTCCTCCCCCACCTCCCCATCCCATCCCACATTTCCCACCTGACCCAGGGTCCGTCCACACCCCTGTGTGGTCGGAACCGAGGATGAGGCGTCTGTGCTGTGCAGGGCTCCATCCTTGGCCAACTCCTCGGACCACGGGGTGGTGCGAGCCCCGGGATGGGGTGAGCTGGGCAGCTGGACAGTGACAGCGGGAGGACCAGACGACCTCACCCGGAGCAGCCTGGACCGGGGAGCTTTAATTTATTTAATCAATTCTGGCCCCCAGGCTGGGAACGGAAAACGGCAGGATATTAAATCTGTCGCTCTTGCCAATCTGTCATAGGGATGTCAGCCCACACTGAGTCTCGTCCTCCCGCCCTTATCAGCTGTCTCCTCTGGGTCCCAGCCGAGCCGTGCCCGGGAGCAGGCAGCAGGGTGCAGGTGGAGGGAGCGGTGAGGGGCAGGACGCAAGGACCTTTGCGGGGACAATTAATGTTTAGAGTTGGGAGGCAGGATCGTTTGTAAGCCAATCCTTCAGTTTATGGGTAACTCCCAGAGAGCATGGGGGCTGCCTCACTGCACGCAGCCAGTTGGGGGCAGGCCTGGAACTCAAATCCAAGACTCCCGATGCCCAGGCAAGAGCTCTTTCTATTCATTTAACCAACATAGTTTCCTTACATGACTAAGTGCTGATAGCATCGATTGCTCATTGGGCACAGTATTTGGGTTCCTATTACGGCTGCAATAAGTTGCTATGAGCTTAGAGGCTTAAAAGAGCTCACATTTATCACCTTACAGTTCTGGAGGTCAGATGTCCGAAACAGGCATCTCTGGGCTAAATTCAAGGTGTCGGCCGGGGTGCCATCCATCCTGGAGGCCCCAGGGGAGGCTCCATCTTTGTGTCTTTGCAGCTTCCAGGGGCCGCCTGCCCACATTCCTTGGCTTGTAGCCTCCTCCGTGTTCACAGCCTGCAATGGCCAGTTGGGTCTCTCATATCCTGTCACTTTGACATTGACTCTGCTGCCTCCCTCTTCCACTCCTGAGGGCCCTTGTGATTACCTTGGATCCACCTGGATAATCCAAGTTAATCTCCCCACCTCAAGGTCAACTGATCAGCAACCTTAATTTCATCTGCAATCTTGATCCCCCCCCCCCCCCCCCCCCATGTAAAGTAGCATAGTCACATGATCCGGGGATGAGAATGTGGACATTTTTTAGGCCATTCTGCTGATTTCAGACCGATCGGCAGCACTTCACACTCAGCACCTCACTTTACACTTAAAACAACTTACCTTATCACTGCTAGTTTGCCCCCATTGTACAGATGAGAATACTGAGCCTCAAGGAGATTGAGAGGTGCTAAGTAAACCACACAGCGAGTCATGGGTGGAGCTGGGATTCAGACTTTGGTTCTGTTGAGCCAGAGGCCAATCTCTCCCCGATCTGCTGCACTGGGGGTCTTGATGTCCAGTTTCAGTTGTCCGGGGGTGAGGGGTGTCTGAAATCACCTGCTGTGAATCCAGGCAAGGCAGGCAAGACCCTGCCAGAAATCTGCCCCTGGCCTTGGCCCACACAGCCAGGTAAAGAGGCCACACTTTTAAAAAAAAGGGTGTGTGTGTGTGAACAGCCCCCAGACTGTCGGAGACACTTTCTGTTCTAAGTAATTGGGCGTCTGGCTCCATCTCCCTCTCCCCGGCCCACTCTCCCTCATGTGATTTATTTGCTCATAAAATTGAAGGCCTCCTCCTCTGGTGCCATTTTCTACCCAGCTTAGGCAAATATTCAGCAGCCAGACCTGACCTTAATTTCCTTAAATATCAGGGGCCCGGGGAGATGGAGAGCCTGCCCTGTGGGTGAGGACAAGATGGAGCTGGGGTGGGAAGAATGGATGGGATGCTGCTGCCCCTTCCCCTGGTGAGGACCACATCTCCCCGTGACCATCCAGGTATGTGCCCCCAAACTTTCAGGTCTCCCCTGCTGAGGCTGTGAGACACGGTGGGCTGCAGATGGCAGGGTTCCAGTGACTCCCCATGGGACTGCTGTGATGGTCCATCTATGGCCTGATACTTTGTAGCATCTTCTTGGATCTGGATCAGGAACCTGTCACATTGTAGCAACATGGATGTATCTCTCTCACATCGATGTTTCTCTCTCCCTCCCTCCTTCCCTCCCTCCCTCCCTCCCTCTCCCACTCCCTCTAAAAATCAATGGGAAAATAGTCTCCGGTGAGAATTAACAACAACAACAGAAGTGGGGGTAGTCTAAAAATCAATGGGAAAATAGCCTCCGGTGAGAATTAACAACAACAACAACAGAAGTGGGGGTAGCGATGGTACCTGCCTCATGTTTCTGTCGTGAAGATTCTATTATAGAGAGCTCACAGATAGCTCCTAGCAGAGTGCTGGCCGTCAGATAAGCTGTTTGTTGTGGGTTGAAGTGTTTCCCCAAAAGATATATCGACGTTCTAAGCTCCCAGGACCTGGGAATGGGACCTTATTCAGAAATAAGATCTTTGCAGAGGTCATGGAGTGGAGATGAAGTCGTTCTGGGTTACAGTGGGCCTGCCCAGTGGCTGGTGTCTGTGTGAGCGGAGGGGAAGGTGGACGGATACACACTTAAGGAGGGCACCGTGTGTGTGGATGGAGGCCAAGGTGGGAGCGAGGCATCTGCACGCTCAGGACCGCCCAGGGAGCCGCCCCCACTAGAGGCGAGGGGAGGGCCTGGGCCAGATTCTTCCTCAGAGCCCCCAGAAGGAACCCATTTTGCCAACACCTTGACTTTGGACTTCTGGCCTCCAAAACTGTACAAGAATCCATTTCTATTGCCGGAAGCCCCCCAGTTTGCGTTCATCCGTTACAGGAGCGGCGGGAAATAGCACGCTGTTACTAGGAGGCTGCCCGGGCTCTCAACACAGGCTGGGTACACAGTGGCGCTCAGCGACTGCGGCTTTGCTGTCCTTGGTGCTGACTCTTGCCACCCCCCCACCCCCCACCGCCCACCCTGAAGGTGGCCAGAGCAATTCCTGGCCCCATGCGAAGGCCTGCAGCACCTCATTACCAGGCAGAACACAGTGCAATTTCACCCATGGACAGCGCTGAAAGCCAGGACTTCGCTGGGGTAATGGATGGGCCGGGAGCTACTATTAGTGCCTCCTGCCCCTCCTGGGCCCAGCAAATCTCCCAAGCGCCCAAGAAGCCGGCACACACACGCTCCCCGGCTGAGGCGCACAGATAAACCTCGGCAGAGCGCTGGCTGTTCGGTCCTAGGGCACATCAGGAAATTAATGGGTCTTTCCATGGGCAGCGCCTCTTGGCTGGCCCCGCTCCCGGCTGCCTGCCTCGCTCTGCCTGCCCATCTCCCCCGTCCAGGCTTTGTTCCCTTCTTCCCTTTGTTTCCTGTTTGCAATAAATGTGATTCATGCCAGCCCAGCGGGGCCCTGTCACCCCGCCCAAGGCCGGCGGTATATCTCAGTGATGAGCCGCTGTGGCTGCAGCCGGGGCCCCATAGGAAGTGGCCCCGTGGATGAAGGCAGAGCTGATGTGAGAGCACCAGGCGGGTAGCAGAGCGCCAGGGCTCTGTGAGGTGCCGCTGCCCAGAGGGCACCAGGGGGCACTCAGAGAAGTGGTGGTGGCCAGGCACTCCCGGGTTAACCCGTCTGCCCTGACAGCTGCAGGTAGCCTGGCTCCTGAGTTAGTTTCCTAGGGCTGCCGTAACAGAGTATCCCAAGTGGAGGGGGAGGGGACGCTTAAAAATAAACAGAAATTTATGGCATCACAGTTCTGGCCACCAGAAGTCCAATATCAAGAGGTCAGCAGGGCCACGCTCTCTCTGGAGGCTCAGGGAAGGCCTTCCCAGCCTCTCCAGCTCCTGTGGTGGCCCCAATCCTGGGCACTCCTCCGCTGTGTCCCTCCAGCCCTCCTCCGCTGTGTCCCTCCAGCCCTCCTCCGCTGTGTCCCTCCAGCCCTCCTCCGGCTTCCCGGGGCCTCCTCCCTCACGTGTCTGTCTTCACGTGGCCTTCCCCTCCCTGTGTCTCCTTCCTCTTCTTATAAGGACACCAGTCACCTTCCATCAGGGGTCACCCTACACCAGTCTGACCTCGTTTTAATGAATGACATTTGCAACGATCCCATGTCCAAATAAAGTCAGTCACCGGTCCTGGGGGTGAGGGCTTCAACATACCTTTCTGGGGGACAGATTCAACCCATAGCAACTCCCATGGCTCCCAGCAGTCAGGTCCCTGCCCTCCCCTCCGAATCCACCTCTCATCCCCGCCCCTCACACACCTGATGTCCCGCCATCCCAGGCCACACCCTCCTATGTGCTGCCCCTCTGCCTGGATGCCAGACTCCTGTCTAACGGCTCACCTGCCGCACCCCAGGGTGGTCAAGCTGCTGAATGCCTCCTCCTCATCCATCATGGTCAAGCTCGACGGTCACTACTCCCGGGAGCCCTCGCTGGCCCTCTGCCTCTAGGCTCCCTTAATGCCCCGTGCTGACCTGCACTGCAGCTCCTTACCCATGTGCCACTCCTCCTCGGGCGCTGAGCTCCCAGGCTCCCAGTGGACGGGATCGGTGTCTTACCTCGGCACCCCTAGCACTCGGTGCCCAGGAAATGAATGACTGAGTGAAGAGTGCTATCAAGCAGCATTCATTGAGCATTTACTGGGTCCTAATGCCCGGCACTGCCTAAGCCCTTTACTTTCATTAACTCACTTACTCTCCATAGTAACCCTATGAGCGAGGTGCTGTGGTTATCCCCATTTCACAGATAAACAAACTGAGCTCAGAGTAGTAGCAACCTGCCCAAGGTCTAATGATTGATAAACCACAGAGGTGGAGATTTGAATCCGGCAGCGTGAATGAGGACCCTACCCCCACCCTTGGAGGGCCACGCAGCTGAGCAGACAGGAAGCTCGGACTTCAGGGTCCAGGGAGAGGCCCCGAGCTTCCGTGTGGGAGAGGCCACGGCCCGCAGGTGTGTCCCTGGACTGAGGAGGCGGTGTTCTTGCTCGTCACCATGCTGGGGCCCCGTCATTTGATCATGAGACTGTGAGCTCCCTGGGGGCAGGACTGTGAGTTCCAACAGAGCCCACAGCGGCCGAGCCTGGCATCTCCAGGTGGGGGTCCTACCCAGCTGGGCCCTCTGTGTCCTTCTCCATCACTCCAGAGCCGCCGTTCCATGAGGCTCAGAGAGAGGCAGCTGCAATGTGCTCCAACCCGCTCTGAGCAGGAGGGAAGCATGGCTTTGGGGTCACCGACTCCTCTTTTCCTCTCGGGGCCGCCACATGCCAGCTGTGTGACCCTGGCCCGGTCACTTTTGCACCCTCTGGGCTCTCCTTTCCTCGTGTGGACGGGGGCGAGGTGTGGGGGGGGAAGACAACGCGGAAAGCTGTGACAGAGGTAGGGAGCAGCAAGCTAACAGGCAGTCGATGGCGGCCATTACGCCTCCCCCGTCTTTTCCTCCATGGTGTGATGGATGCAGCTTCCAATTCCTTTGCCTTTAACTCACTTACTTAAATTTTAACAATTCGTTTAAAGAAATGAAGCAAAACACAGATAAACAGCCATTTAGAATCATGACTCCATAATCGAGGAATTCTCTTCGCGGTGCAATCTGTTCAGTAATTGTTTGTGAAGTGGGAGGGAGAACCTGGCGCGGCCCAGAGGCTCCCGGGGAGGGGCGAAGGCCCCGCGTCTCCTGATGGGTCTCTTCTCCCCAGAAATGTCACTGGGTGGGCAGCCTAGCGAGGTGCGCTGAGAACCAGGTGCGGTGCTGGATGGATTAGCAATGTCTGCTGGGGGAGCACCACGGGAGGGCAGCAGCCCTGGTGGGGCCAGTCCCCTGGTTTACACACGTGGGAACTGAAGCCCAAAGGGGGCGTGACTCGCCCAAGGACACACAGAGCCGAGGATACGGGCTCCTCTCCCGATACGGGCTCTTTCCCCTATACCGATGGTTCTCCAACTTGAGCGGGCAGCTGAGTGGCCTGGAGAAGCAGGAGAAAGCACAGATTCTGGGCCCTGCCCCCAGCGTCTCTGATTCTGAAATCTGCATTTCTAATGCCCTCCCAGTGATGCCGCTGGTCCTAGTCCGGGGCGACCTCACTGTGGGAACCACTGCTCTCCACCGACCTGCTGGGTTGAAAATCGAGGTTAATTCTGAAAAATGGGGCTAACCATCCCTTCCTGAGCTGCTCTGGGGCAGGGAAGGGCATGAAAGGTCAAGTTGGGGGGTGTGCTCTGCAGGTTAAAGCAGAGGCCTCCACCTCGGCTGCACGTTAGGATCACCTGCTGCTGGACCTGGAAAAGAAATAGTAATTTCTTGAAAAGAAATAGTAATTATGTGATGTGGCGGAGGTGTTAGTGATGCTATGGTGTGAATCATTCTGCAACACATACATGTATCAAGTCAACACGTTGTACACCTGAAACTCACACAAGGCTCTATGTCAATCATCTATAGTAATAAAAGCATAATATGCTAATTAGATTGGACATCCTTGCTGAGGAAGCCGGGGCTCTGAGGGAAGCCCGGGTCCCGGGTGCCAGAGGGAAGCCGGTGCCGGCAGCTGGGGAATGGAAGGCCTACTCTTGCATGAATTTCGTGCATCAGGCCTCTAGTACCTCAATAAAGTCCTGCTGCTCAGGCCACAGCCCAGACCAATGAACTCAGAATCTCTGGGGTGGGTCCAGGCTTCAGTGTTTTCCAAGCCTCCCCGGTGATTCTAACGTGGGGCCAGCCTTGAGAGACCGTGGGGGACCTTGTTGAAAACGCAGATTCACAGTCAGTAGGTCCGGGAAGAGGCTGAGAGTCTGTCTTTGAAACAAATGCCCAGGTGGTGCCAGTGCTACTGGTCCCCGGACCACACTTTGAGAAGCAAGGTGCAGAGAGAAGGAGCCCCTGCTGTGATCACCTGAGCCTGGGCACCCTTCGAGATGCCTTAAGGAGACAGGTAAGGGAACACCCTCAGGTTGGCAGCCCTCCCTCCCTGCTACCAGTGTTAGCAGCATGCCGTCTGACTGCACTGTTCCCACTTCCCTGCCATCCTGCCTGGGGGCATGGGGGATCCGGGGACCACGCCAGAGCTCATGGCCGAGCGAGCGCAGCCCCTGCAGGCCCCACGCTGCGTTGTCAGGCGGGAGCCCAGCACACCATCCGCCACCACTCATTTGCTTCGTCTCCATTCTGGTCTTTAGCAAACGGCGTCAGAGATGGTAGATTTTTTTGTTGTTGTTTGCAAACCCAGGCTCGAGGTTGGAAATTGACATCATCCTCTCTCCTGTTGCATCCTTTGTGTCCCGCTGTCTTTTTGCCCATGATTCCTCCTTGCCAGTTGCCCACAAGGTATTTCAGCTAATTCATGCACTGGTTGAACACCTACTGTGTGCAAAGGGGATGGCAGCTTGCTCTATGACCTTGAACAAGTCTGTTACTCACCCTGACTGAGAAGTTTATGGGTTGGGATCTCGTCTTAGCCACCTTGGTGTCCTCGGGGCCTGGTACAGTACCTGGCAAGTAGGCAGTGCTCAGCCAGTATCTGTTCAGTAAACGCTGTTGAAGGGATGAACTCAGGACTTCTCAGAGCCTTGGTTTCGTTGCCTATAGAACGGCCTGTTTCATAAGAGTGCAGTGGGGCTTCTCATCACCGGGGAGGCCTCCAGTGTGCAGGTGGGTAAACTGAGGACAAGATATGCAAGCAGTAAGGCACTGGAGAAAGCTGAGCTAGAGCCTGAGTCTATTACACTCAGGAACCTCCATTCGGGGCAGAAGAGCCATGTGCCTTGGAAGGAGGGGCGGCCAGACCAGAAGGGAAGCGGGATGCAGGATGGGGTTGTGTTTGCCCTCTAGCACTTCCACCGTTGCCAGAAAAAGAACGTAACCTGTGCACAGGCGGCAGGCCCTGTGCCTGCAGCGGAACAAAGCCAGTGGCGCCCCAGCAGCCGGCAGAGGGAAGTGGCCCAGGTGCCAGGCCAGCCATCGGCACTTTTGAGGCCTGGCTTAGCAGGTAGAGAGCCGGGGTGAGGTCTGAGCCTTCCTCTCCCTTCCTGAAGTATCTGCTCAGAAAGCTCAGCCAGCAGCAGTGGGCACTGGTGCCATGCTGGGAGTTGGCCACAGTGGGCCAGGCGCCTGGCTCAGAGGAGTCCAGTCTGGGGCAGCCTTCTCTGTCAGCCAGATGCAGCCCTGTGAGGGGCATCTGCACCATCCACCTCCCTCAGAGCCTCCCTTGTGCTTCCCAAACCCTCGTTTGCAGCAGCTTCTCCCAGCAACAGTGCTTGCTCTGTCCCGGGCAGCTCAGACCCCATCTCCTCCTTGGGTGAGGGGATGAGAGGGCACCACGTAGAAACACAAACATGAAGGGCTACAGGTTGGTGCCATTGTTGAGACCAGGGAGCTGGGAATCGGTATCTCCTTGTACCCAGCTCACCCAGGCCGGTGTACAGTCTGGTGTCCGCTGCTGCAGGAGCTCCTGGTAGAGGGCAGCTGTGCAGGCTCCAGTGGGGTGTGTGTAAAGGCATCTTGGTCTTTCCCCTCCTCTACACCCATGGCTTTGGGCCTCTCCCCATGAGATTCAACAAATTTATCATTCTAAGCATCCTTGGCTCTCGGTGTCCAAACTTCTATGATTATAGGGCTCCAGTTTTATGTAATCAAGACTCTCAGTTGCAACCAACAGAAAGCCTGGTCTGAAAGCTGAAAAGTCCAAAAGCAGACTAGGATTCCAGGCGTAGCTTGGTCCAGGAGCTCACAGCAAGCCTATCTCTGAGCCTCGGTTCACGGTGAGGTTGGCACATTTATGCTTGGAATAGACCTGATGGCTAGTGGTAACCTTCCTATCCTCTCAGTTTCAAGTCCTGCAGGACAAATAGAGTCTCTTCCTGGCTTCCTCCGACTCCTCATATCAGGCCCAACAATCTGATAAAAAGTCCAGGACAGAATTCTGACTGGTCTGTATTTGCCATGAGCCTATTCCTGAACCAATCATGGGAGCCCAGGGGACAATGGGATACTCTGATTGGCTTAGGCCTGAGTCACATGTACACCCACCCCCCCATCCAAATCACATGGATTGAAGGGGAATAGTGTTTCTCTATTGAAAATTGGTGAGTTGCTATCCAAAGAATGGCATACAGATTCAGGAAGCAAAAATAAAAAGTATCCCCACACTGAGGCTCTGAGGCTGAATAGATGAGTGATGTTATGAGACTTGACTCAAGGTCTTGAGGAGTCCCTAAGGCTCACCTCTCAGATTTGGGACAACGGGTGGTGCCAGAGGTGGGGGTGAAGGTAAGTCTCCCCGACTCTCCACTCTTCCAGAGTTAAACCATGTGTCCCTTTACATCTAACTCTTGGAGCCCAAGTATTCTCTTTGCATTTCTTCTCTGTTGTTACGTTGCAAGGAGTGGCTTCGGGGGGACAGTCAGCTGTCAGTTTGAATATGTAGGAGGAGGTACAAACACAGCACAGAAGATTGAATTATTGATCCCAATTCTTCGTTCTCCTGGAGTGGTACTTTATATTCATACCCTGGCCGTGGCTACATGGTGGGGCGAGTCTACCTGGCTTTGGGCTTGGCCAGGTGACTTGGTCTGGCCAATGGAATGGTAGCAGATATAATGAGAGAAGAGGTGTGAGATGTGTTGTGGGGTTGTGTTTGCCCTCTGCACTTCTGCCATAGCCAGAAAAAAGAACTTAACCAGGTAGCACGGCCCCTTACATGACACATGGAGCAGGCATGAGCTGGCCACACCTGAAACAGAGCTCTCCGGCCAGCTTCTAACTGTGAGCAAAACGTAAGTGTTACTGTCAAATGCAGCTGAGATTTTGAAGTGGTTCGTTATGCAGCATGACTGTGGCAGTAGCTGACGGATGAAGGTAGCAAGGAAGATCAGAGGCTCTGGCTGACCAAGAGAGTGTGGGATCAGCCCTAAAACTGGGGCTTTGGGGACCCCACAAAGTCAGGAGGTGGGAGCCCAGGTTCTGGCGTCTTCCCCCAAAGTGTCATGTGATCATGGAAGGTCATCCCTCTAATGAGTCTTGACTGTCCCTCTTCTAAAATGAGAACAATGTCTGACCCTGACTTCTAACCTCTGTAGCCAGGTCCTGGAGCAGATGGCCCCAGAAGTCCAGGCTCTGCTGCTGCTTGGGACCTGCCCGCTCCCCTGCCCCCAGCTCTTGCCTGGGAAGTGGCCCCCCTAAAGAACCTTCACGCACCCCCACACCCTGTGCACCCTCACGCAACAGACTCTATATAGAAAACAAGTCAGACCCTGATGGGTGCAGAAATAGACGTGCGAAGTTGTTCTGGGAGCAAAGAGGAGACAGAGCTGAAGACTCTGGGGGAGAGAGTGGGGGTGGGTGGGGGTGACTTCATCATAGAAGTGAGGAGCTGGGCCTGAAGGATGAGTAATGCTTCAGCTGGTGCACAAGAAGAGAAAGCATTTCAGGCAGATGGAGTGACGTGAGTAGAGGCGGGGGCATGACGGAGCCTGGTGTGTTTGAGCGATGATGGCAACTTTGCAGCTAAGGGCTGAGTCAGGGCTGTTGGGGGTGGGGTGGGGGCTGCCATTTGATGAGGGTGGAGAGAGGCCTTCGAGGAGGAAAAGGCTTTGAGTGTAGGGACTGTGTCCTGTGGGCAGCGGGGAGGGTGTGGGCATGGAGCGCTTGGAGCAGCAGACCCTCCTGCCGGGAACAGTGGGAGTCACTGAGGGTCCCTGGATGTCCCGGGTGCTCTCCTGCCTTCCCCAGCCCCTTGTACTATCCCCAGGAGAGAGCAAGGCCTGGGAGCCCTGCAAAGTGAGCAGGTTTGGGGGCGGAAGAGGCAGGGACTCTGAGGGAGTTGAAGAGGAGTCTGCTTGAAATAGATGATGACCGAGTGGGGAGCAGTGGGCTTCCAGCTAAGACTAGAGGAAGGAAGAGGGCGGGGCGGTGAGCTCCTCTGGGTCACAGCATCGAGGGGGCTGACTGAGCCTCCGGTGTGGCCACGAACCCTGTCCTCTGACACCGCAGACCTATGGTTGCAGCGGGGCACCCTAGGTCCAGCAGTCAGTCAGACCTGGGTTCAAATCTTCACTCTGCCATTTACTGGCTGTGTGACTTCAGGCTAGGGACTTAACCTCTCTCAGTTGCCTCTTTTGTGAAGAAGGGACTATACTATCTGCTTCCTGGGATTTTTGTGGAGATGAAATAACAACAGCTAGTGTTAACTAGGCACTTATGTGTAGACTCTGACCTCAGTGCATCCCTTGCACCCCTGACTCCTCAGCACAGCCTTAGGACGTAGGTACCCTTTACAGACGAGAAGCCTGAAGAACAGAGAGGTTATATGAATTCCCCAAAGTCACACAGCTAATAGGTGGCAGAGCCGGGATTTGAACCCAGGTTGTCTGGCTCCAGGGCTTGTGCCCTGAACCCGTGTGCTGTATCTGAGATGACATGGACAATTCACACATAGGACACATACAAAAATGTCTGGGGATTCTCTTATTATCTAATCCTACCAAAACTATTTGGGAGAACAAACAATTCCTGGGAGGTGAGTTGCAGGGAGCCCTCCGCAGGCGGGGAGAAGATCCTCTGAACCTTAACCCCAAATGAGACCGAGCAGGACAATGACCTTGCCCACGGACTGCTGCACGCCAGTCACACTGCATATGCCATCCTCACACCCAGCCCTCGAGGCGAGTCTTGTCTCCCTTTTAAGGTAAGAAAATTGAGACTCAGAGAGTTGAAGCAATACCACCTGGCCAGTAAGTGACACAGCTATAAAGGGACTCAAGTCTGTCTGACTCCAAACTCCATTCTATTAACCACCCGCCCTGCAGGCCCCTCAGTTATTCATGGATTAAGGTGATAATGATCACAAAATCCTCCGGGGATTAGCACAAGTCCTCTGCTCTTGGTCCGGTAATGCTGGGTCCCACGTGTTCTGGTCTGGTTCCATTTTCCTGTCTTAGCAAACGTGATGAGTGTTCGCTGACTCAGGCGGCCTCTCCACGCACGGGGAGGAGAAGGGTTGGAAGGTACAGAGAACAGAGCAGTCCGGGTGAAATCAACTGAGAGTTTTAAAGAAAAAGAAAAAGAAAGAAAGCATCCACCCCACAAGCCATCCAAGGCCAAAAGAGACTGATCGCACCCCCTCGGGCCCCGTCACCCATGGGTGACGAGGTGCTGTGGGCCCCAGCAGAGCACGGGTACAGGAGAGTGTGGGCTCCGAGGTCAGCTGGGCCTTACACACCCTGGCCCCTCTGAGCCACGCTTTGCTCATTCATAAAAGGGAGATGGTGATTCTCCAGGGGCTGTTGGGAAGATAAAAGAGGATGGTGTATGTAAAATGTTTATACGGGGCTTGTCACACAATAAGGGCTCAATAAATGTTTATTGCGGTCATTATGAAGAAAGGGGATATGCATAAAGGAGAGAAGGTGGGGGAATTTAGGAATTTGGGGAAAGAAAACAAGAAGAGGAGGAGTGGGGAGGAGAGGAGGAAGAGGAGGGGCAGGAAGAGGAAGGTAAGGAGACATACCACCAGCCCAGCTCCCCAGCACAGCCAGCTGTGCTGGCCTGGCCCAGGCTGCTCCCCCACATGTCACTACTCCTGCATTCCTCCTGCATCCTGCTGCCACATCTGCCAGGCAGAGCCCTGGATGCCAGGGAGAACAGCTGTCCCCAGACGTGCCCAGCTGCAAAATGAGGACCCAGAAGTGTTGGGAAGGACACAGAGGCCACGGGGGGATGCCCCAAAGGGCAGTGCTGTTAGGAGGCAACCACACCACTGCAATCACCTACCCTGGGCCTCAGGCTCCCCGTCGGTAAGTGAGAAGTCAGGAGATGGCCTGGCATTTTCTGTGCCAATCCCGGGGGTGTTCACAGCCAGGGGCCTGGGCCCCTGCGTCTTGTCCTGGAAGGTGTGGGTACAGCCCTGCCTCCTGGGTCCTGGGGATGTCCTGCCATTTTACAGTGTGGTCTTATTAGTTTGCGTGGGCGAATCTCAACAGACAAATCAATTCTCGAGTTGGGATGTGGGCTGGGTCGAGAACCCTTCCCTTAGCAGATTCGGGCTCAGAGAGAGGAAGTGACTTCCCTGATGATGAATTGGGAAACGAGCTTAGCTGTGTTTTAGACATAAGATGAGACCTGGTACCACAGTAGGGGGCTCTGAGAGTGGGCACCCAGCAGGGACCTGGTTCAGCCAGGAGCAGTACAGTGGAGCAGATAAGTGTGGTGTCTTTGACATCAGACAGACCTTGGTTCAAATTCTTTCCATCGCTGACTCATTCTGTAACCCTAACAAAGTCCCTTAACCTCTCTGACCTTCCATTTTCTGTCTGTAAAATGGGAATAATAGCGTGGTAAAGAACTTGGACTATAGAACCAAAGCGCCTGGGGTTGAGTCCTTGGTATTTATCTGCTGTGTGAGCTGAAACTTACTCTCTGAGCCCATTTTCCCACCTGGAAATAAGGATGGTAAGAGGACACCTCATGGGGTGGCTGTGAGTTTAAAGGAAGTAAATAATGCATGTATACAGGAACTGGCACTCAATAAAGGCCGGCCATTCATTATTATTGATGCTGATGCTCTTAGTAGCCTCCCTCGCTGCCTAAAAGGCATTCTATCCGCCTGGCACTGATGATCTGTCAGCCAGCGCTTCATTCCAGCTCAGAGGCCCAGGCCACAGAGTCCTCTGGCACAGAACATTCCCCACCCTGCCCACACGGAATATGCCAGAATAGGAACTGGCAGTGGGGCAGCCCATCAGAGCTGCACAGATTCCTAACTGGGAAAGTGCCAGAAAAGCTCTTTCTTGCTGTCACTGCAGAGGCCCAGATGGAACCTGGTGGTGGTCAGGGTTAAAGCTGGCCTGGCTCTGGCGCCAGTGGGCCAGCCAGACTGGCTGGGGCAGGGCTAGGTGCGGGCCAGCTTGTGCCAGGAAGCTGAGGCCAGAGGGACAAACAGCAGGGCTGGGTGAGAAGACGGGGCTGAGATTCCGTGCTGAGTCATGAATGAGCTCACACAAAAGCAGGTACACCAGGAACCCTAGGTATTCCTGAGGAGGGGCGGGGAGTCAGGCCCTGTAGATCACCCTGCTCTCCGATGCTTGGGCAGTCCCTTCAGGGGACTCAGAGACCTCCACCAGGAGTAACTGAGTTATTCTTGAACCTCAGCATTACTCACAGCGAGCATCACACCACCTCCAAGGATTCAACTCAGTGGCCAACTCTACGCTTCTCATCCCTTTGCCCTCACCTCAACTGTGGATCTGGCGTTACACCAGAATTAGCCACTGTCCGTGGTCCTGAAACGCCCCACTAACAAGGACTGCCGGTGTGTGTGTGGGGAGGAGGGGCGGGGCGGCGGGGGTGGGGGACTTCTACCCAGCAGCTCCTGGGAGTTCTGAACCAGATGATGGCTTTCTTTCCAATATCTGTGATCCCTTTTACTAATACAGAACCAACAAATTCTCTACTTTAGGCCTAACTATGTAACTGGTTTCATGTCCTTTTGATGTTCCTTAACATTTACCTCTGCTGCCATTCATCCCTTTGAAACATTGGGAAGTCCATATTCCCCATGGCTTGCCACCCATTCTAAACTCATTCCCTCTCCCCATACTCTCCTGGGAGATCACAGTTAGATCTCTAGCCTCATGTCGTCATTTGTCAGGTCAACACAGGCCAGAGTGGGAAGGGCACCAAGACACCACAGTGTAAGTTAGAGCCAACCTGGGCCATCACATAGGTCTCCTGGCTCCCCATCTACCTCACTCCCCATTACCCCACACGTCTGCTCCCCTGCCAAGGGAAAGGGGACCCCCAGGCAGCATGGAATCTCCTTCCAGGGCCCTTCCCACAGAGAACATAATAGCTACCATCTATTTCCACTCCGTGCCACGCACGGTGCTTCTGCATAGGGTCTCCCTCCTCCGGGAGGTGTGATCACTGTCCCCAACTCACAGGTAAGGAACTGAGCTCAGAGACGTGAAGGGATTTTCTCAAAGCCGCACAGCTAGTGTGCGACTGAGCTGAGATTAAAACCAGAATTTTTTTTTTAAACCAGAAGTTATCGGCTATTTCTAACCTCTGCCTTTCAATCCAGTCGTATTAATAAGACCCTCGGGGAGTCTACTTTAAAGCCCTTAATCTGGAGGTTATATTCTCTCCCACACGATGGGCTCATCTTTGGCTAATGCCGCCCTGTCCAGAACTTTAACAGGGTCCTGCTCTCTCCTGCCAGCACTTTGGCCCTACGATATGAGAACACCCTGGGGTCCTGACCCCTTATTGACTTCCACTCTTGAAGGCCTCAGCCATAGCCCGTCTTCTCCAGATGTTGGGGTCAGAGCAAGGCCCCTGAAAACATGGGTGGGAGATGTGGGGGTCATCTTGTTGGGAGAGCATTATGTGGCAGCGTGAATATTGATGAAGCTGTAATTGGCTCCCTCTTTCAGAGCCAGGGCGTCTGCAGGCCCAGGCACCGGGGCTAATTGTTGCAGGCAATTAATAACTTGGATTGTGTTCACTCTGGCGCAGGCTGCCTGCTTCCTTGGAGGAGGCAGGCAAGGCTGGGAAAGGAGTGCTAGGCCGGCTGTTTGCAGAATTCTGGAGGAGGCGGGAGTGAAGGGCTGCCATCTGCTCAGGCTCTCTTACCCCAGCCTGGCCCTATCACCTCCCCCCAGACCTCTCTCTCCTCTCTTGAATTATTGCCCCCCTTCCCATCCTCTTTCCCCTTCAACTCACACTTGCCCCCATGAACAGAGCTCCAGGAAGAACGGGGCATGGAAGAGGAGAGAAGGTGACTTGGGAAAAGCTCAGGATTGAAACCCGGGAGGCCTGGGGCCAACTCAAGCTCTTCCACTAACTTGCTGCATGACCTTCAGGTGGAAATTCATTCGCCAGGAACTTGGGCGAGTTTTCTGAGCTCTTTTGCATCTATTATATCACATGAAGTGCAATCAACCCTGAAAGTCATGGAAACCAGGACTGGTCATTTTATCATAATCTCTCTAACTCTATAACTATATCACTACGTACATATATGACTAATTATCACCCATAAATCTGTGCTCCACCTCAGCTGAAAAGATCAGGGCAGGCATAGTATAAGCAGAGGTCATTAGACTCCCATTTTGCAGTTGGGGAACCTGAGCCTCAGAGAAATGAAATGACTTACCCAAGGTCACACCATTCGGAAAAGACACAGAGAAAACTCAAACTCAGCCTTGTAAATCTGAAGCCCTTTCCAGCACACCTCAGCCCCTTGCCTCCACTCGCTGGCCAAGAGCTCCGAGTCAGGGTGTAGCCAACTGAAGGAGGGCTACTTATACATGCGGTTACTCTATTCCCTGATGCTGGGACAATGAAGAAACTGTCTTAGTCTACGGTATTTTAACAGATAAACACCCAACCTTCCCCATATACTCTTCCCCTCAGGCATTCAACCATCTGGTGGGAGGACTTGATTCGTATACAGTCCTCCTCGCCAGGGCTGGGGCTAGGAAGTGAGAGGTGTGATGGTCACCGCTAGGTCATCTCTTACCCAGCAGGTAAGGAGAAGAAAAGAAGAAAGAGGAGAAGGAGGAGGGGAAGGAGGAGGAAGAGGAGAAGGAGGAGGGGAAGGAGGAGGAGGAGGAGCTAGTATTTATTTAGAGCTTGGTTTATGCCATGCCCTGTGCTAACGGGTATTTTGCACTGAGTTTATCTCATTTAATATATCTTTGTAACCACTGCTATGAGACAAGTGCCTTTCCAATCCCCATTTTATAGATGAGATGACTGGGGCTCAGCGAGGTGAAGTGACTTTCCCAAGGTCACGCGGCTGGTAGGGATGGAACCAAAGTATGGCTGTGCTGGGATCCGTGCTGAGCTCAGAGGCTCCACTTCAAACACCGTTGGAGAGAAAACAGGAATAGAAATAAAGGGATGGGAGCTAAGGACAAAGCAGCCCTTTATGGCTCAAACCCCTTACAGAAGAAGGCTTTTCAATTAGCGGTGAAGACAGAGTCCAGGGGAAGCCGCCTGTTGGCGCCAAGGGGCATGTAAATCAGACCCGGGAAGAGCTTCCACCAGACAGCTCTGGAGTGGAGGGTCAGGGGTGGGGGAGGGGGAGGGCGGGGTACAGGATCTTATACTCTGCAGCCTTTCTATTGGGGAGGTCATTGGGCCACTGGAACCATCTTTAATTAGCATTTGGAGGTAAAGGGGGCTACAGGGTGCTCCAGGTCGGACAGGGATCTCTGAGTCCAGCACCCCCAGGCCTCCATAAACAGACGTCCTGCAGGCAGAGTTGGAGCAGAGGGAAGAGAGTTGGACGATGAAGCCCCAGGAGGAGGATTCTCATGACTTTCCCTGCCCGCGCCAGCTCCCGCCGCCACCACCGGCTCCACTTTATGGCAGGCATATTTCAAAGGCCCGGTTCCATTTGCATTTTTAAAACCTCGCTGATGGCCTGGGAAAATTGTATTTTCCCAATGTTCCTGGGTACCACACTCCTCCCCTCCTCCCCGACTCCACTGGGCCTCCATCTCTACACCCTCTGTTCCCAGAAGGCCTCCCAATCAAGGGCAGAGCCAGCCCAGCCCCCATCCGGATCATCTGGAGGTCCCACGAGGCCAGAGACGGCTTCTGGGAGGGTGTGGAGAAGGTGGCCACAGCTAGGACCCCAATCCACTAACTCTAGTTCGCCAAGGAGTGGGGGCGGTGTCCCCCGCGGAGGGCGGAGGGTGTTGGGCACCACAGGGCACATCACTGGCTCTCCCTGAGGGTTTGTCAGGCTGAGAGGGTTTGTCAGGGCAGGAGCTTTGAGGAACTTTGAGGAGGCTCCTGGCAGCAGCCTTCACACCAGCTGAAAAGAGTAAGCCATTCACGCAGCAAACAAAACACTTTGCTCTCAGCTGGGCTTGGGAACACACTCTGTCTCCCTATTGCTCCTTTAAATGCCAGTCTTTTCCTGTTCTTCCTCCCACCCTCTCCCAGGGCCGCACATTCTCGGCCTCCCCTCTGAGATGTGCCAGGAGGGGCTGGGAGTTTGCTGGTGCTGCTGGGTCTGCCTCTGCACTCAGATGTCAGCTTTGGCCTCTGATGTCGGAGCAGCAACACATACACTCTCCACCTCTTGGCTGAGGACTCCGGTCTCTCTCTGTCCGCCCTCACAGCTCAGGGCGGCACCCCTCATGCCTGCAGCTGCTCCCAACACTGTTCTCCAGGCCACTGGGAGCTTCTCGAGTCCCCTACAGACCTGGCAGCCTGGCAATGGCTCCCCTGGTGACCCTGAGCACATAGGGCGTGAGTCCTGGGGCAGGGACACGGCCTCAGGCCATTTGCTTCTGCACAGATGTGCTCCCCAGTCTTCCCAGTTCCTCCCTCAGCACACACTCCATGGATGTATGACAAGCTCCCGGCTCACCCCTCACACAGCGGTAGCAATGGCCTCCCTTCTTTCTGGCTTCCCTCGGTCCTACAGCCGGGGACTGGCAGCTGGTCCTCTTTAGGGGCATTCCCACTGGATCTCCCTGGGTGACACCAATGCCAATGCCCTCTGAGCACTGACGGAGAGAAATGGCCCAGACACTGGCCACCGCTCCCCAGCTGCTTCTCCTGTGGTCCTCGGGCCAGGGGTATCAGGCCAAAGGGGTGTTAGAGCTGGAGGGATGCCGGGTGCCAGGAGTTGGCATGACTTCGGGCTCTGGTGCCAGAGAGGTGAATGGAGAACGAGGGAGGGAGGGAGAGACGGTGCCAGGAGCCTGGGCTTGGCATCTCCCTCTGGGGAGACCCAGGGATGCCCTCGAATGTCAAAGAGGCTGGTGACCTGCCAAGGCTGGGTGACTGGGAGAGGAACCTAAGAAACTCCTGGGGAAGGGAAGGAGGCCCCGGCCTGAGCCATTTGCAGAAGCGAGAACTGACCCCCAGGGGTCGCTGCGCCGCTCGCAGCCCCGGCCGCTGGCAGTGGGAGCCCGGTTGT
>NW_006293088.1:5515842-5516058 GCF_000327345.1 Myotis davidii | reverse complement strand
TGCCCTGGACACCCCCACATCCCGTGGTAGAAGCCGAGACCCAAACAAAGGCGGGCGGCGAATAAAAGGCGGCGGCGCGGAGAGCTCGGGGTTGCGCGTTGGGGACCAGATTCCGCACCAGGCTGTGCGCGGTCTGTGCGCCCTGGAGCGGGACGGGGAACCCCGGCCTCCCGCAGCTCCGAAGAGCTTGTCCCTGCGACTTCCGCGAGGAGACCG
>NW_006293088.1:5508642-5515582 GCF_000327345.1 Myotis davidii | reverse complement strand
CCGGGCGCCAGCGGGGGGTGGGCTGGGGGATGCATGGCTGCGGGGAGCGGGGCAGGTCCTCCGCGCCGCCCCTACCCCGGCCTGCGCGGGGCGGTGTGTGAAGTTCTCCCGCGCCCCAGCCAGCCCGGGATGCGGGCGTCGGAACCCACCAGCCCCGGAGAACCCAGAGCTTGTCCCCCGCGGCCGCTCTCCAGCTCCGCACCAACTCCCCGCGGACCCAAGCAGCCTCGGTTCTGCACGGGCCAGTTTGAGGTCCAGAAACCACGAGGCATCCGCCCCGCGGGTCGCCTTCTGACCTCCGGCCCCCTGCTCGTCGCGGCGGGTCGGGGACTGGGTCCATAAAAGTTGTCAGCCTGAACCTGCCCCGAATCGGGCTCGGGGCCGGGCTAGAGCGGAGGGAGGGGTCAGAAAAAGGTTTGTGACCGCCACGCCACCTGCTCGCCGTCTGAGCGCACTTACGCTCACAGCGGGACATTTCCCGGGAGCCGCGGCCCCGTTAGCCGGGCTGCAGGTCCGGCGGGGCGGGCGAGGGAAGCCCAGTGAGAGTGGAGGTGGGGCGGGCAGCGGAGCAGTGGCGCGCTGAGGATCGGGGAAGATTTCTGGCGCGAGTGGTGCTGAGTCCCGTGAGTCAACCCCGCCTCTGGGAGAACTTTTCCCAACTCCCGGGGGTGGGGGTGGGCGCAGCTAGGCTTCCGGGGCCCCTCTCTGCTGAGGAAGCCCACGCCAGCTCCCTGCAGTCCCTCGGGAGGCGTGGCGAAGGGCCCCGCCCCTCCACGCCCCGGGTCAGCACCGCGGACAGCGCCTCGCGGGGGAGCGTAGCCTCAAACCCCAGGAACCCACATGCACCCTCACACAGATCTACAGACCACCCGCGAACAGTCCCCACCCGGATTCACAGTCCATTCACGCAAACCCATATCCACCCACCGTCCGCACAACCCACACGCCCGGGAAGGTCCATCCACACGCACGTGGACAAGCTCAGATCTTCCCAGGAGCCCCTGCAGCCTGGCAGCCTCTTCACTCCAGATCCTGTTATCTCCGGACCCAGAATAAGCCCAACTCCAGAGCTCACTGCTGAGTCCTCACAGGGATACCCAGGACGCAGAGCCCTCACCACACACACACACACACACACACACACACACACCAGTCCTGCTCCTGCCAGGGGAGCAGAGCACGCCCTCCCTCACCCCAGTGCAGACCCGGGCAGGAACCCGGGCCTTTGCCAAATGGAGGGAGGAGCTTCCGGCCCAGTGGAAGCTGTGGGCAGAAACCCAGCCTCCTCAAATCTTGGTTTTAGGCTCAGAGTGCGTTTTGCGGAGCCCTCCTTCTTCAGACCTTACCCCAGACAAACCTCCTTCGACAACCAGGGTCTGTGCCCCTCTCTCTGCATCATTCTTCACTTGCACTTTCTGTGTCTTTGTTCCCCTGTGCTGTTCTCCTCCTCTGTGTTTATCTTTCACACACATCCCCCCACCCCCCTCTTTCTTTTGCCTTTTCCAGTTCCTCCTTCCCAGGCACCTTTACTCTCTCCTCAACTTTCTTCAGTCAGCTGACTCCCCTGTGGGTACAGCTGGCTCCTACGGGGAGCTGACTCCATTCTCCTGGCAGATTCTGCACCCCTACTTTCCTCTTTGGGATTCTGGCACACACACACACACCCCTTTTCACCCATGGCCTCAGCAGCTCCTGCCCCTCCCCAGGAAAATGTCCAGGAATAGATGCACCCGAGTCCCCACAGTCTCTCCAAGGGGCTGGGATTCCACAGCAAGTGGCTCCATCCCCACCTCCCTGGGGATCTGACTTTTTGACAGACCTGGTGCCCATGCCCTGGCTTGCCCTTTGATGCTGCTCCTGCTGTTGCCCATAATATCCAGAAGCTAGACTCCAGCGTGATGTGGTGGGAGGAGCTCTGAGTGCAAGTCGGGAGGCCTGGGACCTAGTCTCAGCTTGGCCACAGATCAACTGTGTCCTCCAGTGAATTTCCTTCTCCGAGCCTCAGGCTTCCGTTCTATACAAGAACAGGGCAGGTTGAGGTGACCTTCCGGGTCTCTTGTTGGCCCTAGTAATGTGGGACATTGACTGTCTCATGAGCCTCTTGAGTGTGGGTGGGAATGAAATTTTCGGTTCTAACCCCAGAGCTATTGTACCTTTCCCCTTCCTCCGAGCACCCACCACTAGTGAAGTCATCCTGTCCCCTGAATGAGGGATGTTCAGATGATTTCCTTTATAGGACCAAAGATGTCAAGTAATTTTCTTGGGGTCACACAGCTGAAATGCAACCTCCATTGGGGCAGGCAGTGATTCCACTGCCTGTATATCCTCTGTATGAACCACAGTTTTTGTGGTTGGTGGATGCTTAGTGAATAAATGAACAAACGAATGAATGAATGAATGAATAAAAGAGTGGAGACTTAAACCTGGATCTCCTGATCCCCAGAGCTTTGGGGTCATGGTTTAAGCCCTTTTCTCTGTAGTTTAGACATGTTTCCCTTGTCCCCCCCTTTCCCTTCCACTTGCCTGGTCATGCAAAGGCAGATGAAGTTGTCTAAGATTCTTTCTCCCCAGGACCGACTCTGATTGTAAATGACCACAGAGAAGGGACCAGCTGAGAGCAGCTTTAGAGGGCCTGCTGGTGGGTAGGGCCTTGGCAATCAGCCCCAAGTCCCTAAGACTCTAACGGAGGCTCTGCATGGGCAGCTGGCCAGGATCTGAGGCTGGGAGAGAAGACAGTCATCCCTACCATTTGGCTAAGCAGCCACTTCCCACAGCCCCATGAGCTGCAAAAATCACCTTTACAGACGAGCAAAGCGAGATGCTGGGAGCGGAGGTGGTTTCCCTAAGGGCAAACAGCCCGCCCACGGTCAGCCATAAAAATAGGCACCCACACATGGAGGAGGTGGTGGAGGTGGCTGATAATAGCACTATCGCTGTTGATAATGATGGTAGCATCATCATGATTGGAAGTTCAGTGATTGGCCTCTTTGCTTCCCTTTCTCCTCTTTGAAATTGTCTCCCGCTGGGAACCTCTTATGCTCGTCCCCCACCCAAATGTGGAGAAACTGGGGGGCTGGGACAGTGAGACAGGGGGGTCTGGTTGTCGGTTAGTCGAGGAAGAGGGCTTGTCATTTGACATCCTCCTCCTCCTGCCCACCCTCCCCCACCCGCGAGAGTCTCTGCCGGAGGACCAGTGTCCGAGTCTGTCAAACACCCTTCCTCGCTGGGTTCCACGTGCAAGGCGCGGGGAGAATAAATAAAGAGCAGTGTTGGCCCGAAATAGACTCACAAATATGCATGTTTTCCCAAAGTCGCATTTCACGGGCAAACATTTTGATCTGAAGGAAGGAAGAGCTCCTATTTTGCTCAGTGCTCTACATTATTTTATTTATTTAGGTTTAATCCTCACCCGAGGGTATGTTTAGAGGAAATGGGGGGGAGAAACATGGATTGGTTGCCTCCCATCTGCACCCGGGCCAGGGACTGAACCCACAACCTAGGTATGTGCCCTGACTGGAAATCGAACCTGCAGTCATTTGGTGTCCTGGGTGACGTGCCCCGCAATGGAGCCACCTGTCCAGGGCTCTGCATTATTCCTGGTATTCGTTCGTTCGTTCGTTCATTCATTCAGTAAATATTTTTTTTTGTGAATGTAAATTCCTCTGCGCCCTCAGTCGGAGGTGAAGGGCAGTACTGTCACCTGAGTCTAACTCTGGCCATCTCTCATGGGCCCCCAAGGTGGGGACTCCAGACTTCTGAGCGAGGGCCAGAACTGACTTCTGAGCGAGGGCCCGAACTGGGCGCCTCACCTTTGCATCTCGGGCTCTGTCTCCAGCCATGAGAGCTGTAATCCGTCTGCCTGGGGGATGGGCTCAGGCAGGCGTCCCACTGTGAGGCTTGGGCAAGAAAAGATCTTTAAACTCCCTAAGAGGCCAGGGCTGCAGGTGGGGGTGTTGTTTCAGGGAGGCAGGTGAGCTGCCCAGCATCACACAGCACGTTGGCCGCAGAGCCTGCGTCTCGGAGTCCCAGCCGGGCATGCCGTGCTGCGAGGGGAAATGCAGCTGGCTCCCACTGCCCAGGGCCTCTCCTCCGCATCCCCTCAGCATCGAGCCTGACCCTGTGGCCTGTCCCAGGTCCCCAACTATTCGTCATCACGAACACTATCACATACAGAACACGTGCCATGTGCCAGGCACTGTGTAAATGCTTATATTAATTGATGCGATCCCCACAACAGCCAAAGTGTGCTTGTTCCACTTCAGAATGGGAGGACCAGCGGCTAGAGAGGTTGACTCCCCTGCCTAGGTCATACAGCTGGTAAAGAGGCAGGGGGGCCCCCAGGGCCCCCACGAGCAGGTTCATGCTGGGGGTGAAGAAGGAGGTTTGGAAGCAAAGCCGAGGGAGGAGGAGCAGACGGACAGCGGCAGGCTATTTACTCGACCCCTCCTGCCCTGCCATTGCTTGCTGGCATTTGTGCCGGCAGAAGCGGTGCCTCTGCCAAATCCTGGAAGGAAGAAACCCGGTGCTGGGTCCTGGGCCAACCCCTGGGGGACGTAGGGTCTGGGTATTTCTCCCTGAACTCAGAGAAGAGACCGAACTAAGCATGCAGAACCCCGGGCATGCGCTTGACTCTGACATCTGCTTCCTCCCTCTGAGGGACCCAGAGTGGGGACCTGGGCAATTTGGAGAGGGCCATTGGGTGGCAACTTAGGGTCTTGCTGTCTGCACTGAGCTTGGCCATTGGGGACGAGGAGGTGGCGGGGACAATAGGAAGGACTGACTTGGAGTTAGATGCCAGTGGGAGCCATGCAGGTCTCTTATAGGGGGCGCTCTTTGGAACCCAGAAGTAATGTCCCAGGAGACAGTGCCCAGAGGTTTAAAAAGCCTTCTCCTCAATCCCCATCCCAAGTCCCTGCCTAGCAGCCCCACTGTGAGCCAGGCACTAGACATGCGCAAGTGGGGAAGCCTGCCTCTGTCCCTGTAGAGCTCACCAGTCTCGCATCCCCGCCCCTGGTGGGATGAGTGGGATGGCTCACCCATGTCCCCCACCAGAAGTAGACGAGAAACCCATGTGTCCCCTGGGACTCAGAGGACATGACCCAGGCACGTGGTCATTCGAGGGTCAGGAGAGACATTTCCCACGGTGGTGCCTGCAGGACACCTGAGTGTCCACCCCTCACCCCCCCGCCCCGGCTTGATGTCCTAGTGGGAGGGGGTGCAGCAGGGAAGACTCACGCCTGTCCAGCCATCTGCCCAACGCCTCCGGCACACATACTGGCACCTGGAACACGCGTCCTTTGCCAGATCATGTTAATAAAGGGGACATGACTGCCAGCTGGAAGCCACTCCTGTCCTGAAGGAGATTGCGGTGATCTGCTTGTCTCTGGGGAAGCAGCTCAAAGGGGCTTGGCGTTGGGGCCGCTGTGGCAAACGTGTTCCCACGATGTTTAGGGAGGAGTGCCACGTGCTCCCCTCCCGCGTTGGCCTCTGCACTTCCTGGTGGGCTTCTCGCGTTCTTAGCCGGGAGAGTTCTGCAGGGTGATCGCCCGGAGATAACAATGATGACAATAATGGCCAACAGATTTTGAATGTTTACTCTCTGCCAGGCACCGGGCTTAGAGCTATAAGGTATTATCATCCCATCTTCATCCCAGCCCTATGCAGAGCTGCCATTGTTATTTCATTTTAAGGGTGAGAAATGAGAAGCATAGAGAGACTGAGCCATGGAGATAGGAGTCAAACCCCAGGCAAGCTGGCCCCGGGGATGCCATAACCACGGCCACCACAAGACAATTGAAGCTCACACTCTGACCTTCCTATCAACTTGATTTGGGTCTTTAAAGATGAGCATGATTGAAACCCAAATACCTTTGGGATCCTTCAGTAACCTGGGTAATTTGTACATAAGGATTTGAGCTACCTCCCTGTTGACTGGGTGACGTGGGTTGACCGTTTGCCTCTTGACTGCCGAGCAACCAGGCAGATCCCTTTTCAGATGTCCAGATGTGGGCAACATCTGGCAGACTGGCAGGACTTTTCTGGCGGCCATCCAGATGTTTCCCCTTTTCGTCTCATGTAGACACAGCGGGGACTTGCATCCCTCCGGATATGCTTCCATGTGGGAAATTCCTGGTTGAAAGCACTTTCTGGTTTAATTTTATTTTAATACTAGAGGCCCAGTGCATGAAATTCGTGCAATTGGGGGTGGGGGTCCCAAAGCCCAGCCTGCACCCACTTACAGTCCAGGAGCCCTCGGGGGATGTCCGACTGACACGGAGGTGGGAGAGCCGTGAGCTCGGCTTCTGGCTGAGCAGTGCTCCCCCTGTGGGGGTAGACTGACTACCAGGGGGCAGCTCCTGCATTGAGCATCTGCCCCCTGGTGGTCAGTGCGTGTCATAGTGGCCAGTCATTCTACCACTTGGTCGATTTGCATAATAGTCTTTTATTACATAGGATTGATTTTTAGAAAGAGGGAAGAAGGAAGGGAGAGAGAGAAAGAAACATTGATATGAGAAAGAAATGCTATTTGGTTGCCTCCCACCTGTGCTCTGATCGGGGATCAAACCTGCAACCCAGGAGTGTGCCCTGACTGGGAACGAACCCACCACCTTTCAGTGTACAGGGTGATGCTCCAACCGACTGAGCCACACGAGCCAGGACCGTTTGCTGGTTTTAAAGCATCACCTAGTGACTTCACAAAGGCAGGTTGGCAGCGTTCCTCCTGGGTTCCTCCCTGCGACCCAGGCCTGAGAGCCTGGGCTAAGCCGGAGGAAAACCGGGCTCTGGGGAAGTGGCAGCAGGTAAAGAAGAAAACCCCCATCCCTTCTCAGCCCGGGGCGCTGGGGCAAGGCTGGCTGGTGAAGGGCAGGCGGGCGAGTATCCGCTGCACGTTCCCCGAGAAGTTCCTGACTTTCCGACCCCGTCCTCCGGGAGCAGATGG
>NW_006293088.1:5496979-5508610 GCF_000327345.1 Myotis davidii | reverse complement strand
GAATTGGTGATGAAAAGAGACATGTCGGCGGAGAGGCATTCTCGGGCATTAATGAGCATGAGAATAGATCTGGGGTGAGAAGGTTCCCAGAGCCTTGGGGAGGAAAGGATTTCAAGACGTTGCAAGTTAAGATCTTAAAAATGTAACGGAAAGTCCTTATTTTATATAGCGAGCACCAACCAGTGAAGGAATTAAGACTATGAATGACTAAGGGAATGAATGAACTGGTAAATGTATGAATTGGTGAATGGGGCTGATGGACTTGGACAGCCAGGGCCTTGATTGGGTGGGGCCTGACCTGGTTCTCAGTACTGACAAAGGGAAGGGTCCTGTTCTTGTCCCCCTGGGACCCTCTTTAGCTCAGGGTCAGAAAGAAATAGGATGAACCCCTGAATCTCATCTTCTTACTGTGCACCGCACCCCCCATCCTGTTCTGCCCCGGTCACGGGGCTCCTCTGGCTCCTGGCCATGACAAGGTTGGCACCCCAGGTGGCTGCAAAGCTGATGGAGGCTGCAGTTTCCACACCCCGAGAAATCTGCAACCCTCGTCACCTTCCCAGCTGCTCCCCCAGCCCTAAGTCCCCCCTCCTCTCTTGTCACATGTCTGTGACTGGACCTTTGGGAACTCCAAATGACAGAATTGGGAGGTACCTGAAAGCTCATTGAATCCAGCTCTCCCATTTGACAGACAGGCAAACTGAGGCCCCAGAGTGAAGGAAAGACTTGCCCAAGGTCACAAGCAAATGGGAGACAGAGACCATTATTGTGGAAGGACTAAGGAAGTTCCCACCAGATAGGATAGCACCGCGTCATTGAGCAGGGACAGAAGGGGCCTGGGATTCTTGGGCCCAGGGAGTGTCCTTGGGTCACTCCTGGCCTCTGGGGTCAGGGTCAGTGGTTCTTAGTTTCTGGGGTCCTGGACTTACCAAGCATCTTGTGGGAAAGGCGGCAGAGTTGGGGGGTGGTTCTTGGGGATCTGCCCTCCACCCTGGGCATCCTATTGCGGCTGCTCAGCTCCAGCCCTGACCCCTGTCTCTAGGCAGCAGCACCATCGTGGAGGGTGGGCTGAGGCTGAGGCCAGTGTTAGACACCCCACCCCCGCAGGGGCCTTTGTGCTGGCCCTGGGTGCGAAGGGGCCGGTGGACTTTGACATCTCTCCCCACTATGCACACCTGAGCTGTCAATCAACAGTGTAGCCAGGAAGCCCTTTCCCCGAGCCACTGACCTGTGCGGGCACAGAGGTGCATTTCTACCTGGACCTCCAAGATGGTGAAGTTGGGTGTCAGTTCCTGATGCTCTTTTCTCGTCCCCCTTCCCTGGAAGCTGCCCCTCAGGCTGGGCTGTGCCCAGACTGTGGCCAGAATGACTCCAGGGGCAGGCACTGAGTGTGTGTGTGTGTGTGTTTGCGTGTGTGCGCTGAGTGTATGCATGATTGTGCATGTGTGCAGGCCATCAAGGTTTGGGAGGGCTGGCTCTAGAATTCTGGGAGTTTTCAAACATGTAAGATTCTAATACACTGAGAAGAGGAATCAGCTTATCAGAAATCAGGTTCAAAGAAATCCCTTTTCTTAGCTTCAGTTTTCTTGTTTGCAAATTGGAAATAATCCTTACGACTGGGAAACGTATAGGAACATGATCTCCGGTGCCGCACCGATGCAAATCCTTCAGTCCCCCAGGCCGAGGGGAGGGGACAGGAGAAAATGGCTCTGACCCGGGACCCAAGGGCCTGAGCAGCCTCCAGCATCTCCTTGCGGTGCTCCTTTCATCAGTGCATGCCTCCTCGACCCCCCACAAGCCCAGGCGGCAGGGGCTGGGGGAGCCCCGAGTTTGCAGAGGGGGAGATTTGCCCTTTCTTTATAGGCAGTGAGGCTGGGGGTACAGTCCCTTCTCAGATCGCCACCCAAACCCGTCCTGGTGGCCCCTTGGGGGGCTTGATCGCTTTGCTTTAAGTGCCTTTTTATCTTTGCGCTTCCAGCTTACCCTCAAGCTTCTCTTTGGTGGGGAGACCCAGGAGAGTCTTGCAACATCCTGGACCCACAGATGTGTCTGAGTGTGCTGCGGGGAGCAGAGGGAGACAGGCCTCCGAAGCTCCCCCTGAGCTAAGAACTGGCAGTCGGCCACCTGCCGTGTCCCAGTGAAGCCCATGGCATCGGCACATACTGGTCAGCGGACCTGACACGTGGAGTGATGATACAGCAGGGCCCACCCTGTGTGCTCCCCAGTTAGACAATAGCTTCCGATTAGGGATGAAGGGGAGCCCACTTTAGAGACCATCTCCCTCTAGATGGGGGACCATCCATCCAGAGATGGGAGTGACTTGCTCTGGGTCACCCAGCAGGCTGGTGGCAGGGCGGGGCCCCTTGGGCTGCCCCACGCACCCATCCCTGCTTCCTCTCCTCCCTGCTTCTGAGCCTGAGTTCCCAGGAAGAGCTGGCTGGAGCTGAGATGCAGAGATGCCCAGGGAATTGTTTTACATATTTGTTAATCGGGTCTCGGAGAGAGAGAAGGGCCCCGAGCTCATCAGCCAGGAAGGAATCCAATTTGGCTTTTATGGCCATGGTTATTGGTCTTATTTTGCAGGGATCTTTTTATTTGTTATTAACTCAGTGATCTGGGGGCTGGGGAGCTGACTGGCTGCTGGGCGCAGGGGGTCCTGTGGGCTCACTCGAACTCCAGGCAGCGGCTGGGACTCAGGGGTCGGGGGTGAGGGGGTGGGAGGAGGCCGCCTGGACAGGTTTGGCCAAGGCATGCAGTGAAGGTTTTCCGGAACCTTCTGACCCTGCAGACAAGGGGCGTTTGAGGGGCTGGCTGTAACTCGCGGTTCTGTATGTTGCCGGTTTTATTAAGCTTTTACTGCCTTTTCCTCAGAGATGCAAGGCTGTGATAGGTCTGGGATGTGAGGGCTGAGCTGTGTAGGCAGAAAGGGGTGGAGAAGAGAGGGCAAGAGTGGGCCAGCTGGGGTGCAATTCCTGTCAAAGCAATGGCTATAGGATGGGCTCTGACCGGCCTGCAGAGGCTCAGGTCCCAGCCCCCCAAACTGCCTCATGGAGCTGAAGCTAGAACAGAAGTGGCATTAAGTAAAGTGCCCAGTGCTGGGTGGGCACACAGAGTGCTCAGTGGGTGGACAGCTCCCGCCCCAGCTCCCCGAATGGGGCCTGGCAGGCAGGGAGCTGTGGGCCTTCTATTTTCTTCCACTGCCTGGCCCCACCAGGAGGAGCTGGTTGGCAGATTTGGGTGGCCTGTTTGTGTGCCCCACCCACCCGGGAACACAGTCCTATTCCTGGTCCAAATGTCATCATTTCTCCCCCCCACCCCCACCCCACCCCCACATGGCTGGAACAAGAGGCACTTCAAGGCATGAGTCCTGGACACAGATCTGGAGGCTGAGTCTACTCCCAGTGCCAGGGGCAACCAATGTGAGCCCCGGCGGAAGGCAGGGCAAAGGCTAGATCATGCTGCGGGGAGACGGAACGGGGGAGAATGGTCCTGGACCATTTGCAACAGAATCCCCAAGGAGATGGTGCGAAGGGATGCCCCATCCCCTGAGTCTGGTTGGCTAGATCTGGTGTCTGTCCCAGGCGTTTGCATTTGCACCAGGGACTGGTCCCCATCCCAGTCCGAGGGCCGATGTGGTAGAGAATGAGAGTCAGCTCTGGCCGATTTGCAGACCTGCCATGAGCCGGGGCCAGATTCAGGCCTCTCCCCAACTGCGAAGCTCACAGTTATCACACTATGTGACTCAAAAGGTGGGGTACCACCATCCCCACTTTACAGATGCGGAAACTGAGACTTGCCCAAGGCACCCAGCTAGTGGCAGAGCCGGGTGTGAAGCTAGGTCCATCTGACTACAAAATCCATGTTAGCTCCCTCCTCCCCCTGAAAATCAGGCCCTGGTGCTCTGGGTGCCTGGTACACCCTCTGAGAGTGGGGGGACCAGTTCTGGTCCCCTGAGCCCACTAGCCAGAGAACGCATGGAATGGGGACAGTCACAGTGGCTGTTGTGACCATTAATGTTCGTTCCTCTGGTGCCGACTGGTTCCCCGGGTGATATATTGGCGGGAGCAACGCTTGTTTGCCTGATATATATGGAGCTGTTGGGCTTACGAGTCAGTGCCCACAGCTTCCTCACCAGCTGTCAGCCCGGGGCGGCCATCTGTCCTTTAAACACTTCATCCCCACAGTCTGCCCTCCTTTGAGAAATGAGGGTCCAGGGCAGGACCACCACAGAGCCCTTGCCCAGCTCTCTCCCCTCTAACCCCCACCTGGGCTCCCAACAAATACGTCCAGATTTCATTTGGGGGGAGGAGCACTTCTCTGAATTTCTCACCCTCTGCTGGCCACGGTAGCCCATGAGAATGGTATGGATTCCTTGCGGGGAGGGGGCAACAGGTCTGATGGGAGAAGGTGCAGGTACCTGCCTCAGCTGCAACCACAAAGCAGGTTTTCTCAGGGCTGGGGAGGCAGAGAGGTGGTAGATTTAGGATCTTCTTGCTGGGGGAAGGGCTCAGACATGTGCTGGCAGTCACCTGGCCAGGCCCCTTTCTCTGCAGGGCTTCTCCTGGCTCTATTGCCATTTTCATTTGAGATCTAGGTAGGACTTGGGGCTTCTGGAGATAAAACTTTAGGAGGGGCCTAGGATGCAGCTGCTAGGAGGGCTCCCTACTTCACCCCCACTTTCCCTCTGGGATGCTTTATGTCCCTTTGTATTAGGGTTCTCCATAGGAACGTTTAAAGGACAGATGACCAATAGAGTGTAGATAGATGGGTGGATGGATTAGTTGCATAAATTAGTGTATAGATAGTGTGTGAGCAAATGCATGAGACATGAACATGATAAATGAGGGTATGATGGATGATGGGTGGATGGATGGATGGATAGATGGATGGGTGGATGGATGGAAGGATGGATGGGTGGATGGATGAATGGATGGACGGATGGACGGGTGGATGGACAGAAGGATGGATGGGTAACAAGGAATTTGTTCACATGATTGTTGAGGCTGAGACGTCGTTTCTGCAGCTGGCAAGTTGGAGCCCCAGGACAGCCCGTGGTGCAGTTACGTCTGTGCCTGGGGGCCTGACCACCAGGAGCGCTGATGCTTCGAGCTCCTGTTGGAAGCCAGTAAGGACCAGGGGCAGCCGATGCTTCAGTCCGAGTAGAAGGCTGGAAACACCGATGGCCCAGCCCCAGCAGTCAGCAGAGAGTTCCCTCTCACTCAGCCGCTCTCAGGGCTTCAACTAATTGGATGGGGCCACCCACACGAGGGAGGACACGCTGTTTTACCCCGTCTGCACACCCAGAATTGTGTTCGGTCAAATGTCTGGGCACCCCTGGCCCAGGCAAGCCGACACATAAAATTAACCGTCACCCCCAGGCTCCCACCGAGGGGAAGCTAGGCTTCTGAAACTGGCAGGCTTCCTTTGCACCATGCCCTGAGCTGTCACCTACTGAAAGCAGAATTGCCGAGGCCTGAGCGATCTCCGGTCCTGTGAGGATGGTGCGGGCTTGCTAAAGGGCAGTGGGTTTCTGACATCTCAGCACTCAGGGAACTCAAGCGCTGCTGGGAGTGGGGCAAAGAGCGTGGGCTTTGGGATGGGTAAGTCTGAGGTTCAAATGCTAGTTCCACCTCTATTAGCTGTGTGACCACAAGGGAGCCACTTTACCTCTCCTATTGTTTCTTCCTCTGTGAAATACTCATGATGCTCCCTTGCAGGGCTGATGTGAGTATGAGAGAGGGTGGACAGAGTGCTCACACACAGTGACGCACAGCTCATTATGATGTTACTAGAGGCTCGGTGCACAAATTTGTGCACCAGTGGGGTCCCTCAGCCTGGCCTGTGGGATCGGGCTGAAACCAGCTCTCTGACATCCCTCAAGGGTTCCCGGATTTCCAGAGGGCACAGGCCAGGCCGGGGGACCCCACCTGTGCACAGTTGGGGCCAGGGAGGGACCGCAGGAGCGCTCCAGGGCGAGTCCAGCCCAACTCGCTCAGTCCCGATTGGCTGGACCCCAGCAGCAAGCTAACCTACCAGTCGGAGCGTCTGCCCGCTGGTGGTCAGTGCACATCATAGTAAGCAGTTGAGTGGCCTTAGCATATTACGCTTTGATTGGTTGAACAGCCGACCGGACACTTAGCATATTAGGCTTTTATTATATAGGATGATTCTCTTAAAGGATGCCAGAGTTTCTGCATGGAGCTAGCCCAGCTTTGGCTTCACCCCATCTGTGTGATTTTGCCCCAATTTGACCTCCATGTCCTCAATGCTTCTGCAGCCTCCTGGCCCAAGGGGGAGTGCTGGGCTTCTGAGCAGAATTTGGGATTCTGGGCGGTAGGCACTAAGCCAGGGCATATGAGTGGTGCTGGCCCTGGGGAACTAGGGAACTAGGACTAAGATGCCTAAGAGGGACAGGACCCTCCTCTTCCCATTCCTGCCTTCTCCTACTCAGATGAGCTACATCACCAGAGGGCAGGGCAGACCCATACCCAGGAGGCAGATAAGGACACACGTCAGCATTCAGGGGTAAACGGAGCTGCTCAACTCACAATATCTCATTTTGAACTTCCACTCGCTCAATCTCTCAGCCCAAGGATCAAAGGCCCCAAGATGTTTTCCCAGGAGCAGAGCTGAACCAGGGAGGCAAAACACCCCGAGACAGGAAGAAAAAGCTGATGAGCTCCTAATTGCCATTAAATTATAGATACATATAGGTATTTTAAGTCGAATCTGCATGTCTAATGTGATTTTTTGGATTACATTTTCATCATCTGGCTGGGGTGGGGCATGAAGAGGGAGGGTTCCGTCACCCTTTGGCGGCAGGGAAGTTGTAAACAGGGCTGCAGGCAGGCTGTGGGGTGGGGCCACATCCCCAGGGGGCTGCTCTGGAAACAGCCAGGCCAGGAGGGGCGCTGGGGGTGTCTTTGAGGCAACACTGCCTCCCACCAAAGCCCCATTGTGTCTAGATGGGCAAGTCCATCTGGCTGGTGACTTGAAGAATGCCTTCTTCCTTAGACCTCCAACTAGCTTCCCTTGGGGTGGTGAACACACAGTACAATGTACAGATGATGTTATAAATTGTACACCCGAAACCTATGTAATTTTCTTAGCCAGTCATGCCAATATATTCAATAAAAATTTTTAAAAAGAAAATTTAAAAAATAGCTCCCCAATTTTGGCTCTATGGGCCCAGATGTCATCTTCTCCGGGGTTTGCCAAAAGCTCCTCCCAGAATCTGGTGAGAGAGCAGATTGCACACTCCTTCGAGCCAAGAGTCCTGGCTCTGCCACTGAAATATGACCTTGGGCAAGTCCCTTCTCCTGGCAGGGCCACGACTTCCCCGTGTGTAAACGAAGGAGTTCCACTGGATGTGCCCGGATGTCTCCTCTGGGTCCCGTGGGCCCTGCCCTGCGCCCTGCTCATTTTACAGAGCCCTCTCTCCATCGGGGAGCAGGAGGCTACACGCTCATCCACCCACTGGGCCTTTGCCAACTCTCTCCCCAGGTCCTCCTGCTTTCCAACCGGGATCTCCCCGGCTGCCACCTGGGCCAGCTGGGCTTGTTTCTCTCCTTGGGGGACAGAAGCTACTCCCACGCCCATTATAGGAGCTCCTCAAGGAGTTGAAGGCTCTTCGCAAAATCTCTTCCACACACAGGCACACGCGTTCTATTTTTAAATAACATTTCTTTCTGATTCTAAAAGTAAGACTGTACCTGCTTATTGCAGAAAAAGTGGAAATAGACAGTATGAAAGAGAAAATAAAAATCACCCGCCATCCTCCAAGTGATAACCACTGTTAATGGGTTTTCTTAAATGCATATATTTGTGTATTTATTTCTTTCTGTTATAAGATTGGGATTATGCTGCAAAGGTGACTTTCGAGGCGACCACGCCTGGCTCTTGAAACTGGGTCAGGTCCTTCCTTCTGAGGGTTGCTGTTGCCTCTTAGGTGACTTCCCCACTTGCTTTTCCCAAGAGGAGGGGACCTTGTGTGGATGAGTGTCCACCTCAGTGCATGGGCCCCTGGGAGGCCCAGAGTGTAATTTTGACCACTTCTGAGTGTGTGTGTGTGTGTGTGTGGGTGTATGAGTGTGAGAGTGTGTGTGAGTGTGTATGAGTGTGAGAGTGTGTGTGAGTGTGTATGAGTGTGAGAGTGTGTGTGTGAGTGTGTATGTGTATATGTGTGTGTGTGATTCTGTGTGAGTGAGTGTGAGTGTGTGTGTGTGTGTGTGACTATGCGTGTGTGTGAGTGTGTGTGTGACTATGTGTGTGTGTGAGTGTGTGAGAGTGTGAGAGAGCGAGAGACACAGAGGCAGAGGGAGGGACAGACAGCAAAGAGCACACGGGTCGGTCGGGTCGGTCACTGAGCAGGAGCCTACGCCAGGGCCCGCCCAGCGGGAGAGCATAAGGCGTGATCACCGTCCCTTGTGATGAGTCCTACTTCGGGCTCTTTGTCTGAGCCAACAACAGGCGCCGCGCAGCAGCTGGAGCTCCTTGCTAACCTAATCAATTCCTGTCATTTGAGAAAGGAAGACAAATTCGAGATTTGCAGCCCATCCCGTGGAGGGGCCTGGGGAGGTGGTTGTTGGCTGAGGCATCTGAGTCAGGCCCCGCCCACCAGCGGGGCCCCCCTTGGGAGGGAGTCCTCCTCTCCATTCCTAAGTCAGCTTTACCCGGCAGCACTGGCGGGCAGGGGAGTGTGTTCAGATCTGAGAAGGCTTCTTGGCAGAGGTGACACTTGAGTACGGCCTTTAAAGATGCTTTAGAATTGGGTAGCTGGGAAAGGGAGTGGCATTCCTAGGGGAGCAGCAGCGGGATAGCGGGACCCCCAAATCACCCAAGGAGTGCTGCTGTGACAGACCCAGAATCCTGGCCTTTGACATCCTAACAGACAACACATTGTAAACCTATACCCTGAAAGGAGGCTGAGACTGGGGATGGGGGGAGATGGACTTGGTCCCCAGAAAAAGTGCCAAAGTGGCCCTGCCCCTCTCCATTCTCACCACCAGCTTCCTTTGAAGGCTGGGAATGGGACCCAGGCTCCACGGGCCCCTCTGTCCACCTCCACGTGCAGACTGGGTTTTGCTCTTCGGAGACAGAGTGAGTCGGAGCCACCTCCGGCTCACACTCAGGAGTTTCTGCTAATACAAATCAAGCCTCTGCGGTTAGTATGTCTTCGTCAGGCTCGCTTTAGGGCACCGCAGAGGGGAAGTTTAATTATTTCATTGATAGGAACCGTGCAGAGTACAGGAGCAGTCCCGCCCCTTCCAGGCCTCTCTCCCTTGCAAGTCTCCTGCTTTCCAGTTCCTCTCCCACCCACCGCACGTCATACCCCCGCCCTACTCACTCTGTTAATCTCTTCCTTTGTTTTTCTATTTGCATCTCTATCGCCCCCCCCCACCCCCCAGTTCCCCTCTCTCTGATCTCTCCCCTGTCCTAGCTCTTTGCCTGTTTTCCTTCCTTCCCCTCACCCTCTGTTCCCCACTTTCTCTGGGCTAACGGCAGCCCCCTCTCTACCCGGACAGACTGTCTAATTGAAATGAAGCACTCCAGAGAATGTTAATAGGAAAGGCAGCATTAATTAGCCAGCTCTGGCATAATTAGCTTCCTTCTCTCACTGCCTGACATCTAATCGGATAATGAGTCTCTCTCCATCCAAACAGAGGGCAGGCAGGACAAGGGGGACAGGCCCTGCCCAGGGATGCCAGGAGGCCTCCTTGCCTTCAGGCCACCCTGCTGGAGTCCTTAAGCTGCCCAGCCCTGCCCTCTCCTGCCAGGCCCCCTCCCCCACTCCCCTGCTGCTTGTTCCCAAGTCATAGGGAGACAGATGCCTGGCCCCTGCCTGTGCCCAAAGGTTTGCTGTTGCTGGAGCTGCATGTTAAGTGGTCTGAGCCTGACAAACAGTGGCTGCAGCTGCAGCGTCCCACAGACGGGGCGGGGAGGTGTTGAGAGTTCTGGAGGAGAGCCGTGGCCCGCATCTAGCCCTGGCACAGCTGCATGGGCAATGGCCGGGCACCTTACACTCCCCAAGGGGTGGGGGTGGGGGACAAAAAAATCTGTTTATGTGACAGAAAATAACTAATGTACTACACAGACTGCAGAGCGCTTCCACCCTGCCCCCCACCCCCCATCGTGTGAGGCCATCTCTCTTTTACGAAGACTCTGAGGTTCGGAGGTTCACTGTCTTGCCAATGTTCACACTGCCAGGACCCAAACCAGGGCCCATCTTGTTCCAAAGATCAAGTTCTTTCCCTCTCCCTTCATACTTCTAGAAGGTACTTTATAGTTGCTCAATATATGTTTTGTGCACGTGTGGTTGATGCAATTCCATTGCGGTATTTGTTCGTGTCTATGACTGGGCAGGGTTAATGCCCAGGCCTGGGCGACTGCAGCCGGGGCCCCCTCCCCCCCGCTCTCTCCAGCCTGCTGACCCTCTCCCTCCTCTGTAGGCTATGGACTCGTGTCTATGACTGGGCAGGGTTAATGCCCAGGCCTGGGCGACTGCAGCCGGGGCCCCCTCCCCCCGCTCTCTCCAGCCTGCTGACCCTCTCCCTCCTCTGTAGGCTATGGACTCAGAGGATGACCCGTTGTTGCAGGATGTGTGGCTAGAGGAGGAGCAGGAAGACGAGGAAGCAACGGGTGAGGCCTTTAGGAGAGCCCAGAAGCCCGGGCCCCAAGCTGGGGCAGAGGGACAGTGTTGCTGGCGCGGCTGGACCTTGCCCACCCGGCCCCCGGCCTCCGGCTTCTGGAGCACCTTGGGCTGGGCCTTCACCAACCCGTGCTGCGCGGGGCTGGTGCTCTTCCTGGGCTGCAGCATCCCCATGGCCCTGTCGGCCTTCATGTTCCTCTACTACCCGCCGCTGGACATCGACATCTCCTACAACGCCTTTGAGATCCGGAACCACGAGGCCTCCCAGCGTTTCGACGCTCTCGCTCTGGCGCTGAAGTCCCAGTTTGGCTCCTGGGGGCGAAACCGGCGCGACCTGGCGGACTTCACCTCCGAGACGCTCCAGCGCCTCATCTCCGAGCAGCTGCAGCAGCTGCACCTCGGCAACCGCTCGCAGAGGGTGGCCAGGGCCCCACGCCCGGTCCCGGCCGCCCCAGGGTGTGGCCCAGGCCCGGGGCGGGACACCACCACCGCCCGGAAGCCAGCAACCAATCAGAGTGGGCGTCTTAGAGATGCATCGACCCTGGCAGATCTGGCAGCCAACCAGAGTGAAGCCCCGCTGACCCAGGGGCTGGACCGGAATGGGCGGGGCCAGCTGGGGACCCCGCCCACCCTGGCCAATCAGAGCCGTGCCCGCCGGGGCGCCTCGCGGTGGGACTATTCCCGCTCCTACGTGAGCACCAACACCCAGACCCACGCCCACTGGCGCATCGAGCTCATCTTCCTGGCCCGTGGCGACGCGGAGCGCAACATTTTCACCAGCGAGCGCCTGGTCACGATCCACGAGATTGAGCGCAAAATCATGGACCACCCCGGCTTCAGGGAGTTCTGCTGGAAGCCCCACGAGGTGCTCAAGGACCTGCCGCTCGGCTCCTACTCCTACTGCTCCCCGCCCAGCTCGCTCATGACCTACTTCTTCCCCACGGAGCGGGGCGGCAAGATCTACTACGATGGATTGGGCCAGGACC
>NW_006293088.1:5486864-5496694 GCF_000327345.1 Myotis davidii | reverse complement strand
GGGGTCTGTAAGGGGCAGGGTTTGAAGCAGCCTCGGGTGGAACTTGTAAGGAATGGGGCCTGAATAGGGCTGGGGACAGGGTTTGGAGGGGTTGCTTGGAAGGTTCAGTACTTCAGGGGCTGGAAGGAGGATGGGGAGGGACTTGGCTGTGAGGCTGAGTCAGGCTGGGGCTGAGCGCTGGGCAGGCCTGAGGCCATCTGAGAGAGGGTTGGTAGCAGGGTTGGGTGTGAGATGAGATCCAGGGCAGGCAAGGAAGGAGGTTTGGGCACGTGCCTGGATGGAGGGGGATTGGGAGTTAGTCCATGAGCCTTGAAGTTAGCTGAACTTCAAACAAAAATGAAAATGTCAACTAAGTGGGAGCTGCCTGCCCGTGGGGTAGGCTCAGTCTCCGCTGTCCCGCCTTTAATCTGCCTAGAACCTGCCCACGCCCCCCTTAAACCATCCCTCTGTCCCATTAGGAACAGCTTGGGGTTGCTCGAGGGGCAGTTTCCCATTTCCTTCGAAGGGGCGAGGTGTTGAGGAGGGGAGGGTGACCCTGATGCAGGGCTGGTGGGAGTTGACCTGCTGAGCTCTTTACCCCACCCCCACCCCCCCTGCACCTGCAGGTTCCCTAGAGCTGGCCATGACTCACCCCGAGTTCTACTGGTACGTGGATGAGGGCCTGTCTGCAGAAAACCTCAAGAGCTCGCTCCTGCGCAGTGAGATCCTGTTTGGAGCGCCCCTGCCCAACTACTACTCTGTGGACGATCGCTGGGAGGAGCAGCGGGCCAAGTTCCAGAGCTTCGTGGTCACCTACGTGGCCATGCTGGCCAAGCAGTCTACCAGGTAGGCAGTCCGGCCACACCCGTGAGTGCCTGCCCTTGCGTGCACAAGGGAAGGGCTATATTAGGATAGGCCAGTGGTCGGCAAACTCATTAGTCAACAGAGCCAAATATCAACAGTACAACGATGGAAATTTCTTTTGAGAGCAAAATTTTTTAAACTGAAACTATATAGGTAGGTACATTGTTATTAACTTAATTAGGGTACTCCTAAGGCTTAGGAAGAGCCACACTCAAGGGGCCAAAGAGCCGCATGTGGCTCGCGAGCCGCAGTTTGCTGACCACTGGGAGAGGGAATTGGTTTTCAGGTGCTTCTTTCTCATAAGCCCCAGATCCCCTTCCCTGCAACCTTTTCCCTAGGAAGTCTTTCTGTCCAATCAGGGGCAGAGCCAGATATAGCCTCGCTACCCCTCTGACAGGTCAAAGGCTCCTCTTCTTGATCATCACTAATGGTGAGTGAGCCTGACAGCTCTGGAGGAGGTAGGAAATCCCAGAACTCTTGCCCTGGAGGTCTTGGGTATTGATTTTTTTTTTTTCCTGCAATGGAGCTTGAGGGCTTTCTGAAAAGAGTATTAACCAGGGATTGAGAACTTCCTCTCTTCCTCTATATCCAGGGAGATAGTTGACAAATCACTTCACTTCTCTGGGCCTCAGTTTTCCTACTTGTGTATTGGGGATGACGAGTGCTGCTACCCTTCTGGAGCCAGGAGGAAATGAGCTAAGAGATTGGACGGTGGGCTGTCCAAAATTACAAAGCCCACAAGAGGTGGGATGGGGTTAAAACCCAGGCTCTCTCATTCAGAGTCCCCACCCCTGGGTTTTCTATGCCAGTTGCTGCGTTAGGAGTTCCTCCCAGCCTGCTTCTTTGTCAGGCAGACCCCCAAGCATCCTCTAAGATCCAGCCTGGGAGGATTCTTCCCTGCGGCTTGGATTAAATGCCCTTCTACCCCCTGCCACAGTCCCCCTCCTTCTCCCCAAGGGAGGCAATAAAGAGCGTACACAGGCTTTGCAGTCAGACCTATCTGCAGTCAGATCCCAGTTTCTCCACTCAGCTGTGGGAGTTTCAGGGATGTATTTCACCTCTCTGAGCTACAGTTTCATCAGAGCCCTTGCCCATCTGTATCTTAGTCGTTTAATTCCTTGTCACTCGAGGTGCAGTCCTCAAATCAGCAGCACCCGCAGTTCCGGGGGCTTGTTAGAAATGCAGAATCTCAGAGTCTCCAGGCCTTTCCTACACCTACAGGATTTCCAGGTGACTTGTTTGCACATTAAAGTTGGAGGAGTTCTGGTTTAATTATGTCTCACTAGAGTGTGAGTTTGTTGAGGACTGGGATTGCTCCTGGCTCATTTCTACAGGCTTAGCCTCTTGCACAGCGCCAGGAACCCCTTAGTGGGGTTTGTCTGGGGGAGGGAAAGGAGGAGGAAGCCCCGGGGAAAGGTACTTGCCTGGGTTGGGAAGCTGGGAGGTGCTGGCTGTAGAAGGAACTTCAGGGTTTCAGATACCAACGCCTCTGCCTGATACGCTCGGCTGCTGAGGCAACACCCCTGCTCTGAGTAAAAAGCCTCTCTTCCCCTTCCTGTCCTCCCAGGGCTTCATGGGAGTAGTGACATGCAGGACCCTTATAGACGTGACTTAGCACCTTCCTTTGGGTTAATAAAATCTTTTTTATTATTCTATTATTGGTTACCCAAGAGATCGTAACGTGCACCGTGACTTATTACAGAATAATACAAATTGTCACTTTTACTACTTCCATGATAATATTAGAATCTTAGAACACAGTTCACTGCATTTATAACCCTTCAGCCTTTTGCATTTTGTTGCATGCATTTTAATTCTATATACATTTTAAACCTCATAAGACACTACAGTATTGTTTTACTGAGTCAGTTTTCATTTATATTTACTCACATATTTACCTTTTCTGTTGCTCTTCATTACTTTCTACAATTTTATGTTTCCCTCTGGGATAATTTTCCTTATATCTGAAGAACTCTCTTTAGTATGTTTTTTAGTACAGGTTTTCTGGGGACAAATTCTCCTTTGTTTGCTGAGGAAACTTCTTTTACTTTTATTTTTAAAGTATATGTCTGCTGGTTTAGAATTACAAATGGGCAGTTATTTTCTTTTAATACTTGAAAGATGTTGATCCATTGTGTTCTGACTCCCATCATTTCTGTGGGAAAGTCAGCTGTCCATCTTTTTGTTGCCCTTTGAATGATGGTCCTTTTTCCTGAGGCTGCTTTTAAGATTTCTCTTTGTCTTTGGTTTCACCAGTCTTACTATGATTTATGTTGGTGTGGTTTTCTTTGTTCTGCTTGGGGTGCACAGAACTTCTTGAATCCATGGGTTGATAACTGGATCAGGAGTTTTAGGAGTTTCCTGGCTATTGTCTCTTCAAATATTGCCTCTGCCTCACTTTCTGTTTCTTTTCCTTTTAGGGTTCTAATTACATGAATGTTAGCTCTTTTCACTGAGTTTCAAATGCTCTTCTCTAGTTTTTTTCTTTTATGTTTTGGTTTAGTTATTCCAGTTCACTGATCTGTCTTCTGTTGTATCTAATCTGCCATTGATGTGGATAACTCCTGGTGCTCCGCAGGTGTTGACAGCCATCTCTAATCCACTTCCATCTTTCTCTCTCCATGTTCCTTCCTTCCCCCAGCAAAGTCCAGGTTCTTTATGGGGGGACAGACCTCTTTGATTATGAGGTGCGCAGAACCTTCAACAACGACATGCTCCTGGCCTTTATCAGCAGCAGCTGCATCGCCGCCCTCGTTTACATCCTCACCTCCTGCTCAGGTAGGGCTTCTCTGGAGGTCGTGTCTCCTCCCAGTGTGCTCCTATCTGGACAAAGCCTTCCTTCTGAAGAATGCCAGAAATAGTCTTCTCTCCACCGTGTCAGAGCTGGTGGGGAAGGGTGCTCAGAAAACACTTTCCAACCCAGGCAGGTAGGCTGAGGTCCAGAGGTGGGTGGGCCTTACCCAAGGGCCCCCACTCCCGGGACCTCACACAGTTTAACCTTTTGCCCTTTGACCATTATTGTTCTTGCTGGTAACCTTGTTTGGGGGAGTCTGGAGTATTGGAACCTTATTATGGATTATTCTGCACACTGTTTTAGTCCCAAATCAGCCACATTTCTGTCCCCCAGTGTACTTTTCCAATGCTACCTCCCCATGTACCCTAGTTCTTCATACTATGTATACAGTAGGAACTCTCTATTGCCCAAATGAAAATGAAAAAGACATTCATCCATTCATCTATATAACAAACATTAACTGGGTACCAACTATGTGCCTGATGCTCTAAGGTTTCAGGGATCCAGTGGTAAACATCACAGACACACTGCCTATCCCCATGGGGCCTTTGCCTACTGGGATGGCAGGCACAAAATAAATATGTAATGTTTGCAATTTCCTAATGGCCCTGGAGATAAGTTCTGCAAAGATGAGGGCCCTTGAGCAGACTGCCTTACTCAGAGATGGCTTCCTCTGCCCCTCGGGTCTCTGGTTTAGCCCCTTCTCTGGGTATGGAGAACTGTGCTGGGCATGGAGGGGGTACTCCATGGTGGGGGGCAGGTGTGAGGCAGGACCGGCCATGGTCAGGGATGCTAAAGAGGGGGTGTGTTCCATGGGGCCCCCCCACTGTACTCCCTGTCCCCTTGCCCCACCCAGTGTTCCTGTCCTTCTTTGGGATCGCCAGCATTGGCCTCAGCTGCCTGGTGGCACTCTTCCTGTACCACGTGGTCTTTGGTGTTCAGTACTTGGGCATCCTCAACGGCGTGGCTGCCTTCGTGATAGTGGGCATCGGTGAGTTGCCCCTGTTGCCATGGCGACGGGCTTCCCACTTGAGAACTCTGGCCTTATCCCAGGATGCAAAGCCTGGCTCCTGTGGAGTCTCCAGAGAGTCCCTCTCAGACCTCGAAGCCTCGGAGTGTGGTGGGAGGTAGAATAGGGGTGAGGAGCAGAGCTCTGGCATATGGTGGTGGAGCCCCCAAGGGTGGAGGAGCAGGGGAGCCTGCTGGATAGAGGTTAAGAATGGTGGGGGAAGTCTAGCCGAGGCGGGAAGGAGGCCAAGATTTGCAAGAAAGAACCTCGTTGTGGGAGTGGGGTGTGGCCAAAGAGCACGGCGGATGGGGCTTGGACTCCTGATGGGTGGACCCGAGGCTCAGCTGGGTCTTTCCAAACTCCAACCTGAGAAGCGGGATTTCCCTGGAGCCTGACCTCTCAGGGGTCCCCTCCGGGTTGGGCTAGGCCAGTGACGGCGAACCTATGACACGCGTGTCAGAGGTGACACGCGAACTCATTTTTTTGGTTGATTTTTCTTGGTTAAATGGCATTTAAATATATAAAATAAATATCAAAAATATAAGTCTCTGTTTTACTATGATTGCAAAGATCAAAAAATTTCTATATGTGCCACGGCACCCGAGTTAAGTGAGGGTTTTTCAAAATGTTGACACGCCGAGCTCAAAAGGTTTGCCGTCCCTCGGCTCGGCCCAGCCTGGGTCTGATCCTGGAGACAGCAGTGATCCTGAGCCTGCCCGCTGGCCTGGGACTCCCTCCTGCAGGTGTGGACGACGTCTTTGTGTTCATCAACACCTACCGCCAGGCCGCCCACCTGGAAGACCCGCAGCTTCGGATGATCCACACCATCCAGACGGCAGGCAAGGCCACCTTCTTCACCTCCCTGACCACGGCCGCCGCCTACGCAGCCAACGTCTTCTCCCAGGTGGGGGACCGCCCTCGGTGCCTGCCCCTGCCTCCCCGTCTCTCCCGTACTCCCCTGGCCCCGTTCTCTGCTCTTTCCACCGCCCCTTCTCCTGTGGCCACACAGCCTTTTTCTCAGGCTCTTGCCATGTCGGCAGAATCCATTTTTGTTACTTATCACGATTACCAGAACTTAACAAATGAGACGATTATAATAATACAAACAAAATGTATTATTGATGCTCATTAATAGTAATCCAGCATCTGCCCTGAAGAGCATTTGGCAGTTTCCAAAGCTCTTTTGCATTTAGTCCTCATGAAATACTTGTGACAAAGATGTCATTACATCCCTGTTTTCCTAATAGATAAACTGAGGCCCAGAGAGGGAAGGTGACTTCTCCAAGGTCACATAGCTGGTAACTGGTGAGCCTGACCACGTCTCCTGACCACTGGCTCTTTCCACCCATGGGCTTGGTACTGCGTTGTCATCACTCACACTGACCATCCTTTGGCCGGCCCCATGCTCCTCTGGGCTCCTGAGTTGGGCTCAGGAGAAGGCTCTGTTTGGGTCGGGCTGTTGGTGCTGACAGAACCTGAAAGCAGTGAGCCTGCTCGAGTTCCTGAGGGGTTTCATCGCCTGGGCTGAGCATCCCACTTAGAAACTGTGCTGAGCCGGCACAACCATGGGTGAACCTGAGAGGGTGCGGTGAAGGATTTAGAAAAGACGGACAAGGGAATAAAGCTGGGGCTGGGTGGGGCGCTGCCCTCTCTGATGGAGAGACAGCACCACAGCCTGCAAGCCGAGTCTTTATTTTATAGCAGATTCCATAAGGGCGTGGTCAAGATGTTTACAATGTTTTCGAGGTTTCGAATCATATGCACCGGATCAAGCTTTGTTTACTTGCTGCACCTCCCGCAGCCCATATCACCCAGCCACGTGGGACCACGGGTTCGGACCATAAGGTCAAGCTCACAACTATCGCCTTTGGCTATAATTGTGGTGGGACTTGCACGTGGCTTTGCCACCAGAGGATCATGCCCTCTCATTAGTCCCAGGCTTGAACCTGTCCAAACACTGTACCGGCTCTCCACAAGAAACCACTAGATCAGTGGTTCTCAACCTTCTGGTCCTTTAAATACAGTTCCTCGTGTTGTGACCCAACCATAAAATTATTTTTGTTGCTACTTCATAACTGTAACGTTGCTACTGTGATGAATCGTAATGTAAATATCTGATATGCAGGATGGTCTTAGGCGACCCCTGTGAAAGGGTCGTTTGACCGCCAAAGGGGTCATGACCCACAGGTTGAGAACCGCTGCACTAGATGCTTTGGGATAATCCAGGACTTCCTAGAGAACCACATCCAGGAAGCAGGCAGAGCTGAGTCCAAAGCCCACCCCTGCCACTTACTGGCTGTGTGACCTTAGGCAGGTTGTTAACCTCTCTGAGCCTCACTTTCCTCATGTGTGGATTAGGCGGGGACTGAAATGAGATGACTGTGAAAGTGTTTCACAAGCAGTGAAGGCTTGTCTGCTTGTTGCCTACGGTTTTCTCCCGTGCCGGTCCCTGTAACAATTCTGGAGCACACCCATTGCTCCGAGCCCCGGGCTCCCTCTTCCTGTCACGTGGCAGCGTTCGCTCCCTTCCCACTCACTAACGCGTGGCCTGGTCTAACGGGGTGTGTCTGGCTCCCAGTCATTCCTGTGATGACGGTGATTGCGCTTGCTCTAGGCCAGGCACTGTTCTAGGCAGTGGGCTGCAGCGCAGACAGGAGCCTTCTCTCCCTCCCCTGTTGTGTCCCCTGGCACCAGCCCTTGCCTTCCGATGTCCTCCTGGGCCAGTGGCCGCCATCCCAGCAGCCGGGCCTCCTCGTCCTGCCTTAGGGAGTGGGGTGGTCTGGGGTCCTGAGTGCCTTTGGCTGTAGAGTCCGCAGGCCCCTGGGCTCCAGGCCTGACCAGCCCCACATCCTTCTGCCCCCTCATCTCGTCTACCTCTCCATCGCCAGATCCCGGCCGTCCATGACTTTGGCCTGTTCATGTCCCTCATCGTGTCCTGCTGCTGGCTGGCTGTGCTCTTCACCATGCCTGCTGCCCTGGGCATCTGGAGTCTTTACATGGCACCACTAGAGGGCGCCTGCCAGACCAGGTGAGCTGGGCAGGTGGGGTGGGGGGCCTGTCCTCTCCCTGAATATCCTTAACAGTCCCTTTTTGAGCACCTTTTGTATGCCCAACCCTACGCTGCCCAGGGGACGAGGAAGGAGAAGAGAGCCCTGTTGGGTGGTTCCCACTTGTGACCACCTGTGTGTGCCAGGAAGTGGGCAAAGCGCTTTGGTACTGATCATATTGACACCCCCCACCTCCCCCCAGGACCCAGGGAGCTGGTTCCCCTCATTCTGCCCATTTTACAGATGAGGAAACAAGGGCTTGGGGAGGTTAAGCACGTTTCTCCAGGTCACCCACTTAGTAGGCAGCAGAGCCGAATAAACCCAAGAAAACCTGACCCGGATCCCAGGCTCTTAGTCAGCATGTTAAATGCCCCCAAGGCTCTGGTCTTGGTGGAGAAACAATATGTAGACACAGGAGCCGTGTGCCAGGTCGGACAGGTGAGTCCAGAGTTGCTGCGGAAGCTGAAGGCTCAGGATCTCGTGGGTCGGGTGGCCGGGGAAGGAGGGAGGGAGGGAGGGAGAAAGGGGATGGAGTCTGGCCCGGGGTTTGCCTAGGCTGGGATACTGAGGAATGAGGGAGGGTGTCTGGCCTGGGGGCAGGACACACAGAGGCAGGAACGTCGGGGGTCTGTGCCATGTCCTGACCATGTGAGCCAGGAGTGGTAGGAAAGGGTTGGAAGCCCAGCTCGGGGTTCAGGCTTTACAGCTCATGGGTGGTGGTGCGGGCTGGGCACTGCCCAAGGCCACTCCAGCTGAGGCACTGCCGTGCACTGTGGGCATTCACATCTGACTATTTCTTTTCTTTTAAATGTTTTTATTGATTTTAAAGAGGGAGGAATGGAGGATAGATAGATAGAAACATCGATGAGAGAGAAGCATCGATTGGCTGCCTCCTGCACACCCACTACTGGGGATCGAGCTCACAACCTGGGCATGTGCCCTGACTGGGAGTTGCACCAGTAACCTCTTGGTTCATGGGTCCACACCTAACCACTAAGCCACACCAGCTGGGCCTCAATTGGCTATTTCTATGACAGTTTTAGGACAGAGGCAAAATGTCTTGGGGAAGGATGTGTTTTCTAATCTCTACAGAGATTCCAAATATGCCCCCCCATCTCCATCTTCACCCCTGGCCCCCAGGTTGGGGCCGGGGACCAAGTGGACTGGGCTCCAGCCTCAGCGTCTTTGCTCGGCAGCTGGGACCTCGGGCGTAGGACTCAACCTCCCTGCGTCTCAGTTGGCTTGTCTGTTTCGGTGAAACGAGTGTAATTCCTGGGTAGGATTCCTGTGAGGATTCAGTGAGAAAATTCCCCTGGGGCTGGTAGCTGCTGCCTGGCACCGAGCACTCTTTATGTTCGCCGGGCGCATTGGTCGTGTTCCTAGGGTGAGCCTCGTCTCCCCCACATTCTCTCCATCAAGGCCGTGGCCACACTCTCAGCCCTCCCCACTTCCTTCTCCTCCCGGGTCAGGGCCCGGGCCTGTGCCAGCACAGGCAGGACCCTTGCTTTGGTCACCGTGATGGGTGGGGGTCTGCATGTTGTCGTCCCCGCTCCCTGGGTAATGGCTGCTTGGTCACTATTTGTCCCTCAGAGGAGTCGCTGGGGTGATGGAAGGCAGTCAGGGCAGGTTTCTGGAGTCCATGGTGAATGTGCCAGGTGAGATGTCAGTGGTGGCATGAGACCTGGGTTCCTGTGGTCGCCAGGACCCGGCCCCAGTCTCCCCGGACACCCAGACCATCGGGGCTCACCCCTCTCCCCACTCTCTCCCTAGCTGCCACCAGAAGTGTGGCCGCAAGAGCTCCCTGCACTTCCCCGGGGATGTGTTCGCCACTCCGGAGCGGGCCGGGGGTGGCCCCGCCCAGGGCCCCCTGCCCTACCTGGATGATGACATCCCCTTGCTGAATGTAGAGGAGGAGCCAGGTAAGAGGTGGTGCAGGCCTGACCCTGGCGAGGCCTGGGGCTGCCTCTGCTAGGGGAGTGACTCCAGACAAGATGGTTTGAGGAAGGGCTGGCCCTGAGGCAGGGGGCTGGGCCAATGGCCTGGGGGCTTCCCCGGAGAGGGTGGAGACAGGGCGGGCTTTGACTCCTTTAACTCCGGTCGGGGCCAGGCCTCTCACAGGGGCCCCCCCCTCAACCCC
>NW_006293088.1:5441857-5486829 GCF_000327345.1 Myotis davidii | reverse complement strand
TATGACACTGTGTCTGTGTAAAAAAGTAGATATTAAACATTCAACTACTATGCTTCTTACCAAAACAAAGCAGTTAAACTATAGAGTACATATGAAATACAATCCATTGTTAAAAATGGAGATGTGGGGACTTCCGTCCTGTGGATTCTGATCTAGTAGGTACCAGTAAAATGGAGAAATCAGTATTTGAATAATCTCTACATTATCCCTACACAGGTGGTCCGAAATTTACACCCATGCACTGAAAATCAGTTTTGCAATAATCTTATGCAGAAAGCTTGGGTTACTCATGTACTCCAGTATATTTTGTTTAGTGCAAATACCTTTGTGAAACTCATAATAAATAGTGTTCTAATTAGAGAATTTCATCCTGTAGACAATTGAATCATAGGTTTCTATTTAGACAACTTTATTTGAAGGAGAATTCCCAGGGAGGAACCCCGCTCTGCCCGGCAGTGTCTCTGGAGCTGGGGGACGTGTCTTTGGTGTCTGTGCCCCCCACCGGCCTGCAGCCCGTCCCTGACAGGGGCAGCCGGGGGCAGCTCATCGCTCAGCTGCAGGAGCTGCTGCACCACTGGGTCCTGTGGTCAGCCGTCAAGAGCCGCTGGGTGATTGTGGGTAAGTGGACCCCCGCCCTCCTTCCCCTCTATCTTATAACCTCTACCCAGTGTCAGAGTGTGGGGAGCAGATTCCCCCAAAGGACATGTAGGCACTGGGACCCCACCCCGTCCTGCAGATGAGCGAGAGGTCAGAGACCTGCGTTGGCATCCACACTCTCCCCGAGCCTCACCTCCTTCCTGTGTCCAATGAAGCTGGTCCTCAACAGCTTTTGTTTATTGAGCACCTACTATGCGCCAGTCATCGTGTTGGGCTCTGAAGATAGACCAACTCGGCTGAGTTGGACTCCTCATTGTACTGTGTGCTAGCTGTGCGACCTTGGCTATGTCCACCAGCCTGCGCTTCAGTTTCCTGTCCTGTGATCGAAGATAATTACAGGGTCTGTCTCTATGGCACTTGGAAGGCATGGCACAGCGCATGTACTAAAGCCCAGTGCATGGCATGCAGTAAGTGCTCAATAAACTCCAAGTGCCATTATTATTATCCTCATTATCAGGGACAGTGTTTAGGGTTGTGTGCAAACACTGAACGAGCCAGCTCTCTGTAAACTAAATGCTCTGAGATGGTGACTGCTTGTCCAGGAGTGTGAGCTTGTGGCTTATAGTCTGATTCCCAAGTGACGCATAACAAGCAACTCCCACCCCTGGAGGACTGATCCCTAGCAAGCTCCACCCACAGGCTGGCATGTGGGGTCTGCCCACTCCATGGGAGGCCCTACCCCCTGCTCCCCCATGAAGGGAGTAGCCCTTTGCCAAGGCTCTGGAGGCCTCGCTGGAGCCCCAGCCCCGCCTACTGTGGCCTCCTTCCCTCGCAGGCCTCTTTGTCTCCATCCTCATCCTGTCCCTGGTGTTCGCCAGCCGGCTCCGCCCCGCCAGCCGGGCCCCCCTGCTCTTCCGGCCTGACACCAACATCCAGGTGCTGCTGGACCTCAAGTACAACCTGAGCGCTGAGGGCATCTCCTGTATCACCTGTTCAGGTGAGGGTTCCCATCTGGGGATCCCCTGTGGGGTCTCAAGGAGTGTTAGCCTGAAAGACGTGAGGCCCACGCTCCGTGTTCCCACATTTCATTAAACAAATGCATCCTGGGTGTCGGCTGCCTGGCACCGGGGAGGCCGCAACAGGTAGGACCGGCTTCCTAAGCTCAGGGAGTTCGTCCCACTGCTAGCGGCCAGCCATTGTCATAGTAGACCTGAGCTGTGATGGAGGAAGAAAGGGTGACTGTGGAGTGCAGCATCATGGAAGGCTTCCTGGAAGAGGCAGCATCTAAGCTGAGACTGGAAGAATGGGAAGGGGTTAGCCAGGCTGGAAGGGAGGGACGGTGGGCAGCTGGGGCCAGCATGCTGATGGTGGCAGTGGAGTCAAGAGACACTCAGGGAGTGAGATCCATAGGACTTAGTGACAGTGCATGTCCAGGATGAGCAAGGTGGTGAGACAAACATGTCTCCTTGCCTTAGAGATCCTGGGCCAGGCCCTCATTTTACAGAGGGGAGCCTGAAGTCAGGGTTAGGGCAGGGGGAGTCGACCCAGGGTCACCCAGCTTTGATTGGGCCGTTAGAAGCTGAGAAGATGCTTGGACGACCGCCCAGACTCCTGGGAGGAGATCGCTGGCTGCTGTAATTGCCTTCGTCTAATTAGGGCGGTGTTCGCACTGACTTGGCCTCCCCTCGGTAATGGCATTAGCCAAATGCATGATAATTGACTGCAGCTCGGAGAGGTGCCCGAAGAGCCCCTCCTAGATTGGAGCCAGCCCGGGCCACATCCCCAGCTCCTCTCCTGCCGCCTGGGCATACAAATTAAGCTCCGCGATCACCGCTGCTCCCAGGGCTCCTGCGATCCCTCGGGGCCAGGAGGCCACGAGCCGCGCCCACTCCCATGTCACAGAGGGACAGGCCCCAGGGTGACCCCGACGTTCCCGGGAGCAGCCAGGACCAGGACCCCAGTTCGAGTCCAGCCCCCAGCCTCTTCTGTCTCTTAGCTCTCCGGACTGCCTCTTAAAGGGACCCCTCCTGATTGTAGTAAAAAAGGCTTTAGGGTCAGACAAGCCCAGGCCCTCCTGGGGCTCTCAGCCTCTCGGCTCCTCTGCAGGTCCCCCAACCTCCCGGACCCTCTGCTTTCTTCCCCGTCCAATGGGGTTAATTACAGCGACCTCCTAGGAGTGTTGTGAGGATTAAACTTTTGGAGGTGTGACGTTTCTCTCATTAACAAACAAAACCCATCTGCAATGCTTGGGCAAAGCAGGAGAGCCTCCAGCACGCCTGAGCTGGGAACATTCCGTTTCTAGCTGCCCCTATAAGTGCTCTAATTGAGCATCTATCGCCAGCCCCTATCGCAGCTCCTGGAGGTCCGGTGTCACCCATCTGACAGGAGGGGAGTGAGGCCTGGCGAGGAGCGGGGAAGCTTCAGGAGGCTCTGGCTGGCGGCTGCCTTTGTCTTGCCTTAAGATTCCTGTACATTCAATATTCGATGTCTTTTATTTTTTTTAGTTCCACTTAATTTCTTTCAGACCCCTGACACTCCCTCTCCCCAGGCTGAGGGTCCGGGGCACCAGGTCCGTGGGGTTATCACCGATCCCCGCCCCTGCCCGCCCCCGCCGGGCCCAGCCAGGCCGGCCCTGCTGCCCCTGACCCAACTCGGGGGTGGGGGTAGGTCTGTTCCAGGAAAAGCCGCACAGCCTGCAGAACAACATCCGGACGTCCCTGGAGAAGAAGAAGCGGGGCTCCGGGGTCCTGTGGGCCAGCCGGCCGGAGGTCACCCCACAGGGTCAGTGGGCATGGGGTCTGCCTGGGGTGGGGGTGTTGGGAGACCCTGCCATACTAGGGCATGGGAGCCCGTGAGGAGAGCAGGCGGTGGGACAAGAGCCTGTGTTGGGTCGCTGTGGAGGGACCGGGTGGCGGGTGGACTCAGGGTGAACCGGGCCCTCCGCCCCTGTCCCACCAGCTGTCCCCAGTCAGCCTGTGGGCTCCCCTCCTGCCACTGCTCCAGCCCAGCCTGTGGGCTCCCCTCCTGCCACCGCTCCAGCCAGCCTGTGGGCTCCCCTCCTGCCACTACTCCAGCCCAGCCTGTGGTGCCCGGGAACCTGCCCGGTGCACCAAACCCATCCTGAGCGGGGGAGGGCAGGGGCTTCCCGACGCTGGGGTCGCCATCAGAGCCGGGGTGCTAGGACACATGTCAGAATTAAGTGCCCCACAGGGCAGTTCTACATGACCATGGTCACCTCACCTGTGCCCACCACTGTCCTTAGCAGCCCTGGCCCCACCGTTCACACTGCTCCCATCCTTGGTGTCACTCCCTTAGTCCGTGCTGACACATCTCTACCAACAGCTTCCCATCGCTGCCACTCCCTCCGCCCATGCCACCACCCAAAACCACTGACTGCCACCTTGTCTCCCCCACTGTCCGTGCAGCCACCTCATCCTGGTGACCATCACCAAGGTCAGGGCTCGGCTCCCCAGCAGAGGGAGGACTGCTCCAGAGTCAGGGGGAGCCAGTCCCAGTAACTCCGCCCTCCCCCTCTTGTCCCCTAGACTCCCCGGGCACCGTGTACGTGTCCAAGGTGAAGAGTAAAGGCCGCCCCGCTGTCTACAGGTTCTCCCTCAACGCCAGCTTACCTGCCCCCTGGCAGATCGTGTCCCCTGGGGACGGGGAGGTGCCCTCCTTCCAGGTAAGCCTGGGCTGCCATGAAGTGAGCCACCACGACCAGGGGAGGGGGCCCTCAATGCCACACTGATGGGCACTGGCCGTACAGGGAGGGGGAGGCCGGGTCTGTGAGGTTGGAGCTACTGCAGGCAGATGAGGATTCTCTCCCGCCAGTAGCCAGGTCTGTGGCAGGGACCCGCAGGGTGGCGAGAGTGTGGGCTACTGAGTCAGCCAGGCCTGGGTTCGAGTCTTGGCTCTGCCATGTATACTCTGTGTCTTTGGGCTGCTTACTTAGTCTCTCTGAGCCTCAGTTTTCTCATCTGTGAAATGGGGATATGAAAAGTAGCAGCTAGGGTTGCTGGAGGTGCATGAGGTAAGGCCTGTGCATTATGTGCCATCTGGAACCTAGTAAGTGCTCCATGAGTGGTAGCCACTAGTTAGATTGTTGTTCTTGGCAGCTGCTCCAGAGCCCCAGAAAGAGCCTCCAAAGGCCAGCCCAGGCCTCCAGCTTTCCCTTTTTTCATTTGTGTTTCTTTAAGATGTTACATCCCCAAAGTGACACTTAACACGTGTCAGCACATTGTCCATTTGAAAGATGAGGTGTCTGAGGCATTTCCCGACTCCGAGCCTTTGCATTGCTGTTCCCGCTAGAAAGTGTTCCTTCCAGCTTAATGCATTCTGATGCCACACTCAGGGCTCAGCAGAAGCATCAGCTGCCATGGAGCCCTGTCCTGGCCATCCTTCTTGGTTTGCCCTCCTCTTCCCCTGCCCATTTATCCTGTCTTATCATCATGATTGTTTAATTCCTGGCCCTTAAAAGAACCTACAGCTGTGGTAATTGGCAGGCCATGAGGGCAGGGACCACACCCATCTTGCTCACTGTGTTCTCAGAGCCAGCTCAGGGCCTGGCCTGGAAGAGATGCCCAGTTGAAGGAAAGACTGAGGCCCAGAGAGAGAAGGGAGGATTTGCCCGATCTTCCAACTCGAACCCAGGCCTCCTGTGTTTCTGCCCAAAGCTCTCTCGTCCACTCTGGGGGCCGGGACCGGGTGGGACAGACAGAGGAGGGAGGGACCGGAGCCTGAGGCTGGGCGCAGGCCGAGGCAGCCTCCCGGAGTCACGTGTCTTGTCTCTGTCGATCCACTGCTAGGTGTATAGAGCGCCTTTTGGTAACTTCACCAGGAAGCTGACCGCTTGTATGTCTACAGTAGGGCAGCTCCAGGCGGCGAGCCCCGCCCACAGGTGGATGGTGACGACCTTGGCCTGCGACGCCAAGCGGGGCTGGAAGTTCGACTTCAGCTTCTATGTGGCCGCCCAGGAGCAGCAGCACACCCGGTAACAGCCTTGCAGATGAGCCCGCTTCCACCGGCCCCGCCCCCTTTTCTCCCTCCCTCTCCCCCTCGCTCTGTCCCTCTAGCCAGCAGGTGCCTTTAAGAAACCCATGTTCCTTTCCGCACATCTGTTCAGATATGGCTCTGCCCAGGACAGGGGCGTGGGGACACCGGCAAAGATGGCAGCATGGCCTGTTCCCCATCTGCCTCCCTCCCTCTCGATGGGCATGATGCCTCCTTGCTGCTCCTCAGCAGGGCAGGCAGCTCCCGTGCCAGAGCCTTTGCATTTGCCGTTCCCTCTGCCTACAATGCCGTTCTGTTCCCCAGCTCCTCGTGGGGCCGACTTCTTCTGAAGAGTCAGGCCTCAGCCCCCGGGAGAGGCTGTCCCAGACCACAGCTCCCTCCCCAGTTAAAATAGCCACACCTGGTCTCTCATCTCTCTCTGGCCCCGTCACCACCTGGGATCTTACTGACCTACTCAGGAGCCCTGCGCACCCAGCAGTGGGCACTGTTGGTCCAGTCTGTGCCCCAGCACCCAGAGTAGGCACGTAGCAGGGGCTCCACAAACACTTGGTAGCTGGCTGCTGAAGGAATACACTCTGCACTTCCTCTCCCAGGCACTTCAACACTCTCCATATGTAACTAATTCAGGAAATATTTAATGTCCCTCCTCAGGCTGCAAGGTGGCAGGAGGGACTGCCTGTCATGTTTCCCTACTGTACGCTCAGGCCCTGCCTCTGCCTGGCTTGATCTAAGTGCCCCAAACACTTCACTGCATTCTGTGCCTCGGCATCTGGGGCCAGCTGGGGGCATCCTGAGGCAGCTGGGGCCAGCTGGGGGCATCTGGAGTCAGCGGGGGGCATCCCGAGGCAGCAGGGGGCATCCCGAGGTAGCTGGGGGCATCCTGAGCCAATTGGGGGTCTCCCAAGGCAGCTGGGGTGTCTTTTCTCAGCTTGCATCCCGAGTTCTGGGCCAGGCCCCCACATGCACTTGTCCATTGAGCTGTAGCAGCCAAGAGCCTCTGCTTTTCTCCATTCATTCATTTAGCAAACACTGCACATGGACGAGCCGGCACCGTGCAGGTGCTGGGGGTACGGGGGTGCAGTGGTGAATGAGACAGCTGCCCGCTGCCCTCAGGTCCACTAATGGGAGGCAGCCGCTAACAGGTCAACCTCGGTGTCATTATAAATTATGACACACGCTCCCACGCTCTCCGACAGGAGGAGCCAGGCTGCCAAGTGTGGGGCCCTGCACAGGGGACGCCCGGGGCTGTGGTCTCTGGCGGCCTGGCCCCAGGACATCCAGCCCCCATGCAAGGCTGAGATCCTCCTGGGTCCGAGGGGTGAGGCGGGAGGCAGGGGGTGAGCAGGAGGACTTGCTGGGCCCCTTCTCTGGGCACCTTGGCTCAGGGACGGGGGTCCCTCTGCCCACCTCCCCCAAGCCCAGGGCTGGGCTCACTCTGCATGTACACAACAGCGACTGGGGGCAGGCTTCCTGGACGAGCTTAGAACATTCTAGAAGAACCTTATGCTACATCAGGCCAGTGGCCAGCAAACTGACCGTAGAACCCTTTCTTCAAGGCAGAATCTTGAGTCCCCTTAACTGTTGAGGTTGAGGTGAGGTAGTATCAGGGAGCTCCTGAGCAGGGACCCTCAAGGCTGGCCCTGGACCCCTCTGTGAACTCTTGCACCCCCTAGAGGGCAGTTTGGAAACTGTTGGTCTCCTGCACCCCTCAGGCCACAGGTGGGGAGACACTCATGTAGGGAAGGGCCTTGAGCAGGCCCATACAGTGGGCTTTGGCCTCCAGTCTCCAACCCTCAACTGGAGACCAAATTTCTGTGCTGGGGGAGCCCCCATCTATCCCCTGCATTCTTCCAACCCTGCACATGACCACACTTGCCTCGCCTCCCCGAGTCCTCCTAGCCTCCCTGGCCTCAGTCTGGCCTCCCCAAGTCCTCCCAGCCTCCCTGGCCTCAGTCCGGCCTCCTCAAGTCCTCCTAGCCTTCCTGGTCTCAGTCCAGCCTCCCTGGCTTCAGTCCAGCCTTCCCGAGTCCTCCCAGCCTCCCTGGCTTCAGTCCCAACCTCCCTGGCTTCAGTCCGACCTCCCCGAGTCCTCCCAGCCTCCCTGGCCTCAGTCCAGCCTCCCTGGCCTCAGTCCGGCCTCCTTGCCTCCACAGGAAGCTGTACTTTGCACAGTACCACAGGCCACCTTTTCACGGGCGCGTGTGCGCGACGCCTCCCGGCTGCCTGCTCAGCTCCAGCCCCGACGGGCCCACCAAAGGCTTCTTCTATGTGCCCAGTGAGAAAGGTACTTGTGGGGAGACCAGAGTGGGCCTGGGGGGCTGGGCCCGCCTCCGGTACAACTGTGACTCCCCTGCAGGGCCCAGGGCCCGCCTCTCGGCCACTTTCGGCTTCAACCCCTGCGTGAACACGGGCTGCGGGAAGCCGGCGGTGCGGCCGCTGGTGGACACGGGGGCCATGGTCTTCGTGGTCTTTGGCATTGTGGGCATCAACCGCACTCGACAGGTGGACAACCATGTCATCGGGGACCCGGTACGTGGACCAGGTGCCCAAGGGCCCGACTAAGCAGGTTTGCTCAGAGGCTACCCCCCAGCCCTCCACACGCCCTCCCCAGGCTGGCAGGACCCCCGCAGCCCCTGGCTATCGTTTCTTTTGAGGATTGAGCAGAGTTGAGGTCTCAGAATCACCCAGGAATCTGGATACATTGGGGGTCTGAGTTCGCTGTCCCTCACCATGGGGGCTGGCGTGGAGATGAAGATAATACAGGTGCAAAGCTGCCTGCCCTTCGGCTGCAGGGGTCCCCGCCTGTGGGGTCCCCGCCTGTGGGGTCTCTCTCCCCTCGTACGCCTTTGTGTTCTGTGCTGGGCTCTCGGGCATTTGAAGGGAGAAGGCTGATGGGGCTGTGACGTGTGTTCCTGGCACGCAGTGGGAGCAGGGCATGTGGGAGGAAGGACGACGTGGCGCGATCGGGCCGCTGCCTTGAGCAGTCAGTCCACCTGCGAGTCCAGGGTCAGACAGGAAGTCCTTTGGGGAGGCGGGGGCGGGGGGAGGGAGCAGAGATCTGTCTGCTCAGGCCAGCCCCAAGAGTCGAGAGTCAGAGTCGAGAGTCGTGTTCAAAGGAGGCTGGGAGGCTGGGAGGAGAATAGGCCGCCTGTCAGGGAGGACGTGAGGGGTTTGGCTGTGGGGAGGGGGAGGAGAAAGCAGGAAGTCGGGGGGAGGTGGAGGGGCTGTGAGTGGAAGCAAGGTGAGACTAAGGGACCCAGGACTGTGTTCCCGACTCACTGAGCGGCCTGCGCCACTTGTGTCTCCTTGGGAAAGGGCAGCGTCATCTATGACAGCGGCTTTGACCTCTTCAAAGAAATTGGGCACCTGTGCCGCCTCTGCAAGGCCATCGCGGGGAACTTGGAGCTGGTGAAGCCAGGCGGGGCCCAGTGCCTGCCCTCAGGTGTGTGGGGAGCCAGGCCCTCAGAGGGAGGAGGGACTGAGGGCCAGGGTATCTGCAGATATGCATGAGTGCTTGAGTGTCCACACTGGGGTCGGGCTGTGCGAACATTTGTGTGTCTCATGTGTGATGGGCTCATGTGTGATGGGAATTGGTGCAGAGGTGCCATGTGTGGGCACACCTGCAGGTGTAGCTTTTCCAAAATTGGGGGCACGAGCTGGCCCACAGGTGCCCCCAGGCCTCCCTGAGAGGGCACAAGACTTCACTCTCCACCCTGGGGGCAGATAGGTGCTGTGGGTTCCCAATGTTGCCAATGGTTGCACACACTTTAAACCTTGAGGTTAGAGGGAGGGTGTGTGCCCCTCCCACATGTGCACACACACAGTGCACGAGTGCACGGTGGGAGGGGCGGCTGGGGGTGTGGTGCCCTCCCAGGTAACCACCTCCCCTCTCCTCCTCCCCGCAGGCTACAGCATCTCCGCCTTCCTGCAGATGCTGCACCCTGAGTGCAAGGAGCTGCCCGAGCCCAACCTGCTCCCGGGGCAGCTGTCGCACGGGGCCGTGGGTGTCAAGGAGGGGCGCGTGCAGTGGATCTCCATGGCCTTTGAGTCGGTGAGCCCCCGGTCGCCTCCAGTGCACCCCCCTGGTCCCTGGCCCTTGTCCCAGAGCAGAGAGCTTGCTCTTCAGCAGGGGATACAGGCCCGGAAGGGTGAGACTGCTCGTCCAGGTCACCCGTGAGTGAGCTCAGGTGGAGGCCAAATCACAGAGCCGCAGGGCTCGCCTTTCTTTCTGGTTGCCTCCTGCATGAGCCCTGACCATGGCCCCGGCCGGGGAGGAGCCTGCAACTGAGGTATGTGCCCTTGACTGGAATCGAACCTGGGACCATTGGTCCACAGGCCAATGCTCTATCCTCTGAGCCAAACCAGCAAGGGCAGAGCTCAGCCTTTCTACATGCAGGCAGCCAGCAGCTCCCTGCACCCTTCCTCCCCACCTGCCTGGGTCTAGTTGTTTGGCAACCTCTGGGCTGCAGGGGCAGAGGGGGGTGGGGACTGGGGGAAAGAACAGGATGCTCCCCTCTGCCATGGTGGGGGGCTCCCCCTAGGGGGCCTGGGAAGCCAGGGGACTGGCCATCCCATAGCTCACTGCTTCCTCTCTCACCCGGACACTCCTGGGCTCTGCCCAAGGAGGCACACATGTGCGTGCACACACACATGTACAGACATGCACACCCATGCCCTGGGCATCTGCGGACCTTGCCCAGCTGCCCCTGCTGCCTCCCCTGCTGAGACCTGGGCCCAGTCCTGCTCTGACCCCCATGGGCTCTGTGTCCCAGAGCAAATAGCTCGTCCCCTGTGGCAGGGTCACAGATCCCTGCCCTCCAATGGCCACCGAGAAGCAGCAGGGACACCACGTGAGGGCGTTGGGGAGCGAGAATGACAGTGACGGGGGTACAACTGGAAGCCGATTCTTGTTCTCTGTCCCCACCCCTGCTTTCCTTCCCGCCCCGTGTGCCACTCACGGCACAGGCGACCAAACCACCGCCGCTAGCGAGGGGGCCCAGGGACCCTCCCAGCCCTCAGTGAGCCCCGGGCTAATGCAGACACCAGTTCAAAGCCCAGGAAGTTGTTTTAACTGTGGTGCAATATGCGTAAGAAAACTGACCATCTTGACTGTATAGTTCAGTAATATTAAGTATATTCACATTCTTGTACAACCACCACCCCATCTATCTCTTAACTGTCCGTCTTACAAAACTGAAGCTCTGGCCAAAACCGGTTTGGCTCAGTGGATAGAGCGTCGGTCTGCGGACTGAAGGGTCCCAGGTTCGATTCCGGTCAGGGGCATGTACCTGGGTTGCGGGCACATCCCCAGTGGGAGATGTGCAGGAGGCAGCTGATCGATGTTTCTCTCTCATCGATGTTTCTAGCTCTCTATCTCTCTCCCTTCCTCTCTGTAAAAAATCAATAAAATATATTTAAAAAAAAAACAAAAAAAAACCTGAAGCTCTGTCCCCATTGAACACTAATTCCCCACTCCCCTCCCCCTGCCCTGGCACCCACCACCCTCCTCCCTGCCTCCCTGAATCTGACTCCTCTGGGTGCCCACATAGGTGGGATCGCACAGGATTGGTCTTTTTGTGTTGGGCTCATCTCGCTTGTCATACTGTCCTCCAGGTTGGTCCATGCTGTAGCACGAGTCAGAATGTCCTTCCTTTTTTAAAAAAAAATGTTTTTATTGAGCAGAAGGGAGAAGGAGAGAGAGAGAGAAACATCAATGATGAGAGAGAATTATCCATCAGCTGCCTCCTGCACGCCGCCTCCTGGGACCAAGCCCGCAACCCGGGCAGGTGCCCTGACCGGGAATCAACCCGTGACCTGGTTCATAGGTCAGCCTTCAACCACTGAGCCACGCCGGCCCGACAGAATGTCCTTCCTTTTTAAGGCTGAAACCTCAGACAGTTTCAGAGAGGAGAGGATCCCTGCTCAGGCTTCTCTACACGACAGATGTCACGTCCAAGCTGACCACCTCCACCCTACCCTCAATGCACACACACTCACACACACACACACTGGACACGTCTGTTCTCAGGGAGCAGAATTGGCCGGTGAGATCACACAGGGGGAAGGTCCAGAGGAGGGGGAGCGCCGTGTCTTCTCCTCCCCCCACAGCTCCCAGCGCCGGGCCCTGTGACCAGACAGGCCACGCTCGGCCTCCCTGGACTCAGTCCAGCCAGGAGGCGGGCAGGTTGCCAGGTAGTGACGAGAACTACGATTCACGGACCAGAGTTTGGGTCCCCTCCTGCTCAGGGGCATCAGGCCATTCTCCGACCCTGAATTTGGCCACTGAAACAGTAATGATAGGTTTCTCTCAATAGGTTTCTTGCAGAGGGCAGAGGCTGCCCACCTTGGGGTATCCAGGAAGGCTTCCTGGAGGAGACAGGACGTAGAGAGCCTTGAAGGATGAGCGGGAGCTGGCTTGCAGGCCGAGGGTGGGACACAGACCACAGGGGCGCTGGGAGCTGAGGTGGCTCTGGGAACGGGGCAGTCACTTTGGTGCCCTGGAACCGGCCGCGGCTGTGAGAATCATACGTGTCCCCAGAAGCCAGCGGGCGGTCATCTTGGATTAGCTTGCCCTTCACTCCCCACAGACAACACCCTCTGTTCACAGGTGGCCACGAACTGGCTGCATCTGCCCAGGAGTAGGACCAGCCGTGGCCTGGGAAGGGCGAGGGGGCCACAGCCACCCGCCCATCTCACTGGCTGTGTCCCCCACAGACCACGTACAAGGGCAAGTCCTCCTTCCAGACCTACTCTGACTACCTGCGCTGGGAGAGCTTCCTGCAGCAGCAGCTGCAGACCTTCCCGGAGGGCTCGGCCCTGCGCCGTGGCTTCCAGACCTGCGAGCACTGGAAACAGATCTTCATGGAGATCATAGGCGAGCAGCCGCCCAGCCCCGCCCCTCCCCCCAGGCTCCCGGCGGGGTGGGTGGTGGCCGCGGACAGGGAGGTGACGGGGCAGGGTGGGCAGGCCGTGGCCATTCTGAGCCACACTTGTCATCCTCTCCATCCTGGCCTAGAGCCCTGGAGGGAAACGGGAAGAACCCAGCGGCCGGGAACACCGATCAGCAGCCGGAGTTTGGTCCCCCTGCTCAGGGCATCTGGCCACATTCTCTGGCCCTGAATTTGGCCACCTAGAAAGGGAAAGCAATGGCCATATGGCCGCCTGGCATCATTTCAGTGCCAGGCCCTGTGCTCCTGGCCTGTGCTATCTCTTTTTAAAAATATACATATTTTTATTGATTTCAGAGAGGAAGGGAGAGGGAGAGATAGAAACATCAATGATGAGAGAATCATTGATCGGCTGCCTCCTGCACACCCCATGCTGGGGATCAAGCTCGCAACCCAGACATGTGCCCTGACCGGGAATTGAGCTGTGACCTCCTGGTTCATAGGTCGATGCTCAACCACTGAGCCACACCAGCCAGGCTGTGCTATCTCTTTAAACTCCAAGTGAGGCCTGTGGGTTAAACACTGTTATTGCCCCATTTTACAGATGAAGAAATGGAGGCCCCGAGAGGTCAAGTGACTTTCCCCGAGTGACACAGCCAGCTGTGACTGTGCCCTCGGTTTAACCCCTGTGACCTCTGAACCCTGAGGGTGAGGGAGGGTTGTGGGCGCCCCGCCTCGCAGCCCGGCTGAGGACCCCCTTCTGTCGCCTCGCAGGGGTGCAGAGCGCCCTGTACGGCCTGGCCCTCTCCTTGCTCATCTGCGTGGCCGCGGTGGCCGTGTTCACCACCCACGTGCTGCTCCTGCTGCCGGTGCTCCTGAGTATCCTGGGTATGTGGCCTGGCCGGGGTCCCGCTGGTGGCCGCCCATCGGCAGCGTTCTCTCAGCCCTTAACTGTCACTTCTCCCCAGAGATGGCTTCCTGACCAACCCCACCCTGACCCCCGGCAAAGTGCCCCTCTGCTCGGTGTTGTCCCGGCAACAGGGGTTCATAGCTGTGGGCCCAGTGCACCTGGGTTCCCCCAGCTCTCTCTGGCCCTGGCCCTCCTGCCACCAGAGGTGGGGGCCCCACTCGAGACTTCACCCCATCCCCCAGGGGCCCTCTGAATTCCCCCAGACCCCCTGGGACTGTGTGGTGGGCAGGTCTGAGCTGCCTGCTGCTGCCCCTGCCCCGCAGGCATCGTCTGCCTCGTGGTGACCATCATGTACTGGAGCGGCTGGGAGATGGGCGCCGTGGAAGCCATCTCGCTGTCCATCCTCGTCGGCTCCTCCGTGGACTACTGCGTCCACCTGGTGGAGGGCTACCTGCTGGCCGGAGAGAACCTGCCCCCCCACCAGGCCGAGGTGAGCAGCCTGCCTGCCTTACCGCTCCCCGTAAGCCTTCCCGCCCCAGTGCAGCGGAGGGACACCTCTTCACGCCCAGGTGTGTTCTAGAAGCTGTGGCTCCCAGGGCCCATCTCCCAGGGGACGTAAGCTCGGAGGCAGCTCCCCCAAAGCAGCGCTATGGGCCCCGGGTGCGTCCATCCCTCCCTAAGTGAGCGTGAGGGGGCGGACCAGGCGGCATTCAAGGGCCTTTCCTGCTTCTGGGCTCCTGAGTCCGAGTCTCATTCTGCAGCCCGCCGAGCGGGGCTGGTCCTTGTTCCTGACCCCGAGGCCACGGGCGGGTCCTGTGTGGCTTCGTGAGAACATGCCCTTGACTCAGGCCAAAAACAGCTCTGGGTCAGAAGCTTTTCGTTTCATCCTTGTTCGGAATTGTATTGATGTGAAAACACTCATAAATGAATTATTTATACATTTAGCTGCTTTTGGTCAAAAGAAGGAAATCAGTTCCAGTTAGGGATCCCATTTATGGGGACCTACTATGCAGATCATCACCATCTTGGTTGTCAGAGCAGCACTTCATGCATCCCCACTGTGCACGGAGCCGCTGTGGGGGAACCGTGCCATCCTCACCCAACCCTGTGGAGTAGCCGCTGTAATGATCCCACTTACGGAGGCAGAATTGGGGGGGCCCCCCAGGGGCAGGGCTGGCCTTGGGCAGGGGTGCATGTTTACCCAGCATCCAAGCCCCCAGCCCTGGCCCCAGGCAGGGAGGGACGCCAGGTCACATCAGGTCCCTGCCCCCAGCTTCTGCTCTCACGCCCCCACCCAGGACGCCCACTCGCAGCGCCAGTGGCGGACGCTGGAGGCCGTGCGGCACGTGGGCGTGGCCATCGTCTCCAGTGCCCTCACCACGGTCATCGCCACGGTGCCCCTCTTCTTCTGCATCATCGCCCCGTTTGCCAAGTTCGGCAAGATCGTCGCTCTCAACACGGGCGTCTCCATCCTCTACACGCTCACGGTCAGCACGGCCCTGCTGGGCATCATGGCACCCGGCTCCTTCACCAGGACCAGGACTTCCTTCCTCAAGGCCCTGGGCGCCGTGCTCCTGGCGGGGGCCCTGGGGCTGGGCGCCTGCCTCCTGCTCCTGTGGAGCGGCTATAAGATCCCTCTGCCCAACGGGACCTCCCTATAGCCCGGGCCCTGGGCCCTGACTTGCTCACTTTGGTCCAGGGGGTGGGGACGAGACCCTGGTCCTGTGACCCCAGAGGGACTTCGGTCCCCAGCTCGGCTCCAGCTAGTTTTTGTTCCCACCCGAGGCCCACACTGCCTTCATCCCAGTGGCCAGCCGGAGCTGGATGGTGAAGCCGGCTGCCACCCTGCCCTGCCAGGCTGCTGGCAGCCACACTGGGTTCCCCCTGACAGCAGGAGAAACCAGCCCTCCTCCCATGCCTGGGCACCACGGAGGTCTCCCTCCCACACTGCCTCGGTGCTCACAACTTGCTGAGGTGGGTGCGACAGGGCTCCCATTCTACAGATGTGAAAACTGAGGCACCAGAGGCAAAGTGACTGACCCGGAGCTGGGTCAGTGGCAGAGCCAGAGCTACTTCCTGAGCCCCATGCCTCCCTTGGGGACTTTGCAGGAAGAGCAAGCACAGTGATTTCAAGGGCAGGGGCCTCGTACACCCCCTGTCCCTCCTCCCCCACTTCAGCTTTACTAGGCCAGTGCTGGGTGCTCCCGTGGTCCTCCCCAGGCCTTTTGGTCCTGGCCAGAGAGGACAGAGGCACCAGCCTGGGTTCTGCATGTCCTACCCTTGCCCCCCGGCCTTAAGGGGCCCTTTCAAGACCCTCCCCGAGGGCTTTGTGGCCCCAGCACAACCTTCCTTACAGAGCCTCCGTCTCCCTGACCTGACTCTGGGGGTGGAACCTGGGGGAGGGGCAGCCCCGGGAGGCCAGCTGGCCGTGCCCGCTGCCTGCTCACAGCAGATGGTTTCTATTAAAGTGAAATGAAACCGCAGACCGCCGCCATTAACACGAGAATTTTAAGCACCACTGGCTGTATCATGTTTTTAAAGTTGAAATAACTCAGTGTCCGCATGCTGCCCAGAGCCTGGCATGAGGGGTGGGGCTGGCCTGGAAGGAGACGGAGGTGGGAGGAGCGTGCGGGCCGCCGAGGCCCAGGGTCAGGGAGTGCTCTGCGGGCCCAGGGCAAGGCTGGGGGCCTCTGGGGCTCACTGGGTGCCCCTTTCTTTAAGGGGCCCTTTCTGGCTCCCCAGTTGGGACATCTTTACATGCCGTTGGCGTGCCTGGCCTTGTGCTGGGCCCTGACCTTTCTCGTTGGGGCAGAGATTGCCCCTGGGCTCTGGGAAGCTGGACACAGGCTGAGCTGGGCCTGAGCCCTGAGAGTGGGAAAGATGTAGTCAGGGTGGCCTCCAGGCTGGCTCACCTGGCAGTCTGTGAGCGTGAAGGGGGCTGAGAACGCAGGACGTGGGCAACGCCATGTGCCCTGCCGAGCGCACACCTGGCACCGAGGAGCTGCTTGGGATCTGTCGAGGGAAGGTCAGACCTACAGACCCACCATCCGTGGTGAGACACGCCAAACCAGCCATGAGTGGTGCAAGGTGTCACACAGATGGCATTGTGCGGGGGGTTGTGTGAGTCGGCTGGAGCTGCCATCACACAGTGCCACAAGCTGGGCGGCTTATCGCCACAGACATTCACTCGCACACAGGCCTGGAGGCTGGAAGTCCAAAGTGAAGGTGTCGGCAGGGCTGGTTCCTCTGGAGGTTCTGGGGAGGGTGTGTTCCGAGCCTGGCTCCTGGCTTCTGGTGTTGCCAGCATCCTTGGCCTGCCTTGGTGTGCGGACATCTCTGCCTCCGCCTTCTCCAGCCCATCTTTTCTGTCCCGTTCCCATCACCGCCCCTCTCAGAAGGACACCGGTCGGCTTGGATTAGGCACCTGGTGACCTCAACTCCATTATCAGCAAAGACCTATTTCCAAGTAAGCTCGCAGTCACAGGTACCAGGGTTCCACATATCTTTGGGGGTTGAACGTGGGTCAGCTCATTGGTTAGCCTTAAGGAGTAGGTGCTGTCAGACGCATGTCACACACGGGGAAACCAAGGCTCCAAGAAGCCGACTTGGCTGGGTCCCTCGGGTAGTGATGGTGGGGCCAGACGAGCCTGCCCGCCTGCCGCCGGTGCACCCCCTGTTCAGTGGGCAGCCTCCCGGAAAGTTAAGGCTGATGACAGCCGCAGGAATGTTCCAGGTTGGTGCTTAAATCAGGAGGCCCGTTCTCAGAACACTTGGAATGAAGCCCTTGAGTTTGTACAATATCTCACACTTAAGCATTTCCCCCATTAACCTTGTATGAACCTGGGCCCTTGGAGGCCCAGCAGAGAGCATGCCATGGCTGAGGGTCAGGGTTGCCTGGGGACCACAGAGCCCCGAGGGGCTGATCAGGGATTCAGGTGGTCCCACCCAGGGCTCCGCAGCCCCCTCATGTGGAGGGTGGGGGGCGGCTGTGGGAGTGACAGCTTCCCGCTCCCTCCCACCCCTTCCCCACTCCTTCTGGGGACCACTGTGAGAGGAACAGGAAGTTGTGGGAGGAGCCCAGGTGGGAGGGGAGGGGCTGGCCAGTGGACACGTCATTCCAGAAGGTGTTGAGTGAAAGGACTGTCATATCCAAGTCCCTGTCTGGAGACTTTCCCAATAACCTAGTTTTAATGTGGAGCCAAACCATTTGCATATCACTTGCATGCCTTCCAAACAGCGCCCATTTGTAAGGAAACCCTCACTCAGCCTCTGTCTGCTCAGAGCGTGGTGGGGTTGTTAGGTCTGCAGGTCCCCTGACCCCCAGGTCATAACCTTCCTGGGAGCTGGGTTCCATCTTACAGCCTGGGGCCCCAAGAGGGGGCAGCAAGTGCAAGCAGCACACCACCAGGCGGCCTCTGGCCAGGGCTCGCCCACTCCGCCACCTGCCAGCCGCACCCTCTGCAATGGCATTCTCAGCTCCTCATCACACTCCCGGTCCCTCAGGCCCTGCGCGGTGATGGCTCTGCCAGCTCCCGGCAGGTAATTCCCCCTCCCAGGGCAGGGTCCCGGCAAGGCTGGGGTGCGGATGTAGGTGACGCTCTGGGAACTCCGGAGAACTCTGGGCACACGGCTGGCTGCCTATCGCCTACAAATGAATGCCCCTCCGTTCTGTGTGTGCACATTGCACCGCAGGTCCCAGGGCATTCACTCCCATGAACAGAACCTTGACCTTCCTTTGCGGCTGGTGCACAGCTCAGGGTCTTAATGAGCTTTTGCGGAGCGTTAATGAGACGCTCTTTGCTTCCTCGGCACAGCAGCGAACCGGGGGCTGCTGGGATGTGCAGGGAGTGGGGGGGGGGCGAGGGGCGGGGCGAGGAGGGGCAGAGCGACCCCTGCCCCCGGCAAAGGTTCCCCGGGGCCCCTGCTTCCCTCTGCCCTGCAGTGATAGGGCGCTGTCTTGGAGTGCCTCCCCTGCCCCAGGCCCCATCCATGCTCTCTCAGGACCCTCATGGCATTCCCCAGAAGGGAGGGGTTTATCCTATTTCACTGCTAAGGAAACCGAAGCCCAAGGGCGGGAAGCAGCTGGCTTCTGAGTGTGCCTCCCGGCACAGGGTGAGATCTGGCTGGCAGAAGCAGCCAGCGGCAGCCAGGGTCCTCCCCGCACTGCAGCCACCCCCCTGCCTGCTCCTCTGAGAGGAAGGGACCCAGCCCTAGAGTTGGGAGTCTCAGCTCCAGCCCTGCCTGGGTGACCTTAACCAAGCCACCGACACAGATTTAATCCCCTGGAAAGTGGGGCAGCGGGTCTGACTCCTTCCACTGCTGTGCTGCCTGGATTGGATTCTAAAATTAAGCCACCCCCCGTGCCCACCCCCATGTGAGGGACGACCCTCTTGTTCTCGTCATTGTTCACATCCGAGGAGCAGGAGGGTGCTCACTAGAGCTGTTGTCTATTCATTTGTTTATTCCCCAACTGTTTATTGAACATCTCCTAGGTGCCAGGCACTGTTTCCGTCCTCGGGGATACAAGGGAACAAGACCCTGACCCCAGAGGCCTTATAGTCAAGGTGGGGAAAATACCATGAATAGAAGGATTCCTCAACTATATAACCACCAACCAGAGGACTTCGAGGGTGAGGGCACAGAGCCAGGTGGCCTGGCCGGCAGAGGGGTCCCCGGGGAAGTGGCTTCTGTGCTGAGATTTCAAGGAGGGGGACACGTTTCCTGGCCTCTGGGGAATGGACCCCATCAGACACAGGCCTTCTTGAGCCAAAAAAGCATGGTTGATGTTTAGGCCTAAAAGAAGGGACTCGTGTGTGAGAGGGGACGAGGCGGGAGCCTTTGGGCTGGTGGACAGGGAAAGGGACAGCTCATGGGGCCAGGGGAGGGCATCTGGCCGCCTCAGGAGCTTGGCGCTCATGCCTACCGGACTCAATCACACACACACCCACAAAGAGAATGGAGAGTGACACGAAGGCTTGTGGGGTGGCCTCTGTGCGAGATTCGCAGACGGGCCCGTCACTGTCGCTGCAGAGAGAGCTGCCAGGGTCAACCGAGGCTCCTCTTCCTCCCGGGGCCTCCCGGGGGTTCAGAGCGGCCTTCCCACCCGCTCCCCAGGCTAAATCCCATGGCCTTTGGCACTCGGGGGTCAGTGCAGCCCCGTGAAATGCCAGTCACTCCAAACGGACTTAAAATATGGGCCCTGCAATCAATGATTCTCCCTCATCATTGATGTTTCTCTCTCTCTCTCTCCCTTTCTCTTCCTCTCTGAAATTCATAAAAATATATATATTTTAAAATGGGCCCAGCGGCAGCGGGGAGGGGGCTCCAAACACCACTGCGCACACACCTCCTGGTGGTCTCAGGCGGGCATGGGGCCTGGTCTTTGCCCTGCCCTGTCCTGCCCTTTAAGGCGGTCTGGATTTGCCTTAGGGACTGGCTCTGCAGTCTCTGCTGTAGAACCAGGACGCAGCAGCTGGTGGAGTGCGCTTCTTGGCCACAAGGGAGCGCTCAGGCTCCCACCCCAGGCCTCCAGGGAGGAGCTCAGAAGGAGCCTCTCCTAGTTCCCTCCTCCTTTTCCTGAACTGCGTCCTTCTCAGTCTCCCCACCTTTAATCCGTTCCCCAGAGAAGCCTGTTCTTCCCTCTTCTGGTCTTTGCACCTTGATTTTAAGGGTCCTACCCCAGCCCAGGTTTGGTGGTGCCATTGAAGCTGAGGACCTAGTCCTGACCAATCAGCGCCTCCGTCTTCCTGGCCATTGTAATGGGTTAAGGATGGGCACCTGACCCGAGTCGTCCAATAAGTGTCTTCCTGGGGACGTGCTGAGGTTATGGGGAAAGGTGCACTCTCCTTGGACCAATATTTCCAGGAGGTGGAAGGAAAGCTTGGAGCCTGCCTCGGAATGAGGCCCACAGAGGGAAGCAGAGCCCAGGATGAAAGACAAATTTCCGATGGCATCTCTTAAGCCCCTGGATCTAGCCATGCCTGAAGCTGACGTACCCCTAGGTTTTTTCATAAACAAGCTGATCAGTGCCTTTCTTCCTCAAGCCACTTTGAGGAAGGTTCTCTTTCACTTTTTTTAAAATATATTTTTATTGATTTCAGAGAGGAAGGGAGAGGGAGAGAGAGATAGAAACATCAATCAGAGAGAATCATTGATTGGCTGCCTCCTGCACACCCGCTACTGGGGATCGAGCCCACAACTTGGGCACGTGCCCTTGACTGGAATAGAACCTGGGACCCTTCAGTCCGTAGGCCAGCGTTGTATCCACTGAGCCAAACCAGGTAGGGCTCCCTTTCCCCTTAAATCAAGAGTCCCAACTAAACACCCACCCACCTCACACACCCTCTCAAAAGGCTTCGTGGCATCCTGTCATTTACAGGTTAAACCCCCATGACATTCTAGGCCCCCTATGACCTGGCCCAAACCCCCTCCAGACTCATCTCCTCCTAGGTCCTCTGGCCTCGCTGGGCTCTTCACCCTCTCCAGACATTCCCAATGTCCCTTCTGGACTAGGCAAACATGTCCCCCACCCCTCTCCCCCCTCAACACCTGTCGAACTCTCTCTCTCAGGCTCAGTTCAGATGCCGCCTCCCCCATGGAGGCTCCCTTTTCTCTCATGTGGCTCTTTGCTGGAGCACCAGCCCAAGCTATAGTGGGTTGTGTCCACATCCACCTTGCTGACTGACCATGTCCTTTCCCTGAGTGTGGGGGCCCTGACCAGGGTGCGCCGGAGGCTCAAGGCCCACTCGCCACACACATGCACTGACACGGCGGTGTTACTGTGTTAACACCCCCTTTGCCCTATGCATGCCGAGGGCAATGCCTCAGTAGTAGCACTGTACGTACTGCGCAAGCGCGCCCTTGTGTAACCTGCTTATGTTAAGGTCGCATGAGCCTCATTTGTTTGAGCGGGTATCGAAGGTGCCACGGACCGGCCGATTGTTGGCTGCTTTGTTCATAATAAAGCACGTCCCACCTACCGACTGTCACTCCTGTGTTTTTGGGAAGGAGACCATTTTATGCCGATCCAGTTTGTAAAAAGTATAAATGTGTGATACCACACTGTTGGCAAGGCTGTGGGGAAACGGGTGGGAGTGCAAACTGGCTCACCAGCCAAGGAGGGGAATTTGGCGGTCACCATCAAATCACTACTTGATCCTTTGGACTCAGCAACGCTGCTGCTGAGTTTATCTCCTGGTAAACTTAACCGTGGCCACGGGGGAAGTGACTGACTCCCTGGGGCTTTGTCTGGAGCCCTGAACCCTCCCTCCTCACAGGGGCTGATGAGATGAATCCCAGAGGCCGTTCAGGATGCCCTGAGCGGTGAGGGCGGAGCAGGCAGCTTTCTAAGGGCCGATATGCTGACAATCGCCCAGCTGTTTTAATGTTGCAAAAACAGTGTGTACACGATGCTGTCTTTGTGTTTAAAAAATGGGCAGGTGGGCCCGGCTGGTGTGGCTCAGTGGCTGAGTTTTGACCTATGAACCAGGAGGTCATGGTTCAATTCCTGGTCAGGGCACATGCTGGGGTTGCAGGCTCGATCCCCAGCGAGGTCCTGCAGGAGGCAGCTAACCAATGATTCTCTCTCATCATTGATGTTTCTCTCTCTCTCCCCCTCTCCATTTATGATAGACAAGAGTCTATAAATATTGCAAATCATTTGCAGTTGCCTTGGACATCTATAATAATAAAAGCGTAATATGCAAATTGACCAAATGGCTGAGCAGCAGAACAACCATCCGGACGACCTTCTGGATGAAGCCGGGGCTGCGAGGGCCAAGCCTTTGCATGAATTTTGTGCATCGAGCCTCTAGTATATTTAAAGACCAAAACGGGGCAGGTGGGAGAATCTGTGCTCCTTTTTGCTTGTGTATGCATGAAGAAACTGAAGGGAACATGAAGAAAATTAAAACAGTGGGTCCCTGTAGGGGCGGGGCGGGGCGGGGCGGGGTGCTGGATGGGAGGCAGCTGTGGGAGGAAGGCTTTGGTTTTGTACAAATCTTTGCACACCTGAGTTTCTGACTGGAGGAGGTTTTGAAGCCAGAGAGAGAGGTGGCATTCAGTGGCTCCTGAGAAAGCTCGCGGGCTGTGGGAGGACCATGGAGGCAGGAGAGCCCTGAGGAAGGAGGGAGGGGGGCACCTCTACCCCAACAAGCCATCAGCAAACAGCAGCTGAAGTCCTCTGACCGGCACTGCCAGGAGCTGGTGGGGCCTGTGCAGCCTCCCTGCAGGCCCGCCTGTGCCTTCTCTGAGCAGAGCCGGGAGCCTCGCCCACTCTGTGGCCAGCGTGCCAGTCAGAGCCCTTGGAGGGATCAGGGGCGTGGTGTGGCCCCGGGCTGCTCGCTCCCTCCCTCCTTGGGGCTGAGCGGCAGAGGGGACGCTTGGGAGAGGCAGCCCAGGGCAATAGAAAGAGCCTGCAGTGGGGCATGTGGCTGTGCTGATGCAGCGTCAGAGAAATCGGGGTTTGCATTAACGTTCTGCTCCCACTAACCGCGACTTCGGGCAAGTCGTTGGCTCCATCTTAACCTGTTCGCTGGCCCATTCAATAGGGTAATGGGTTCATCATGCATGGCTGTATTTTAAATGAGGTGATACCTGTCAAGGGCTCGGCCACGGAGATCCCTGCTAAGTCATCATCCCTGCCATCATCCTTGTTCTGAAACGGACTTCTCCCCGCTCTGGGTCGTGTTTGTGTGCTTGGAGCTGCAAAGCGCTTGACTAGTTTCTCCCCGATGGGGGTGGAATACATTTGCTTTACCCATTAGGATGTCGGCAAGAGTGAAGCCAGCAGAGCCCTGGGAGGGACTTGCCCTCTGGCCTCTGCTTCTCCGTGGGAAGAACGTGCCCCGGGAGCCCGCTGGTTCCAGGAGGCCCAGAGACACTAGCCTTGACCCAAGCCCAGCAGGTCCTGCAAAGCACAGGTCACCTGACTCCAGCTGACAGCAATATAGCGATTGTTGTTTTCAGCGCTGAGTTTGGGGGATTTGTTATGTGGCGTTACTGCAGCGATCGCTGGTGGAAGCCGCCTTTGTTACTCCCAGAATAAAGGCGAGGGGCCTTCCCACCGCCTTCCAAGCCCTTTGGGAATCTCACTGATACTTTCCCTGCTTTTATCTCAGGCTCCTTCACTTTGCACCTCGGGCCTCAGCCAAACCAAACTTCTCTCTGTTCCTGCTCCGGGCAGGGCTGCGGCTCAGCTCCAGACCTCCCCGGAGCTGCCCCTGCCTGGACCTCACCACACTCCCTGCTGCGCCTTCATGGCTCCTCCTTCTCCGTCAGCACTCAGCTTCCTCCAGGAGGCTTCATGGTGCCCGAGTCCCATCAGTTGTCCTGGGATGGGGTTCCACAGCGCTCGGTACTTCCTGGGCGCGTATTAGTAATGACCTCCTACTCGTCTGGGTCTCCCCGCTAGGATGTGCCCCGTGAAGACAAAGACTGGGAATCCCAGTTCCCAGCATATGGTCTGTTCGCTGTAAATAGCTACTGACTGGATGCATTTCCTGTCCCTTCAAGCCCCCATCCGCCTCCTTGTAAAATGAAAAGTATCCCATCAGAGCTGGGTGGGGCACAGCGGTGCCCTTGCCTTGCTTCACGGGGGAGGAGGGGGCGCCTAGCAAGTACCTTTCGCTCTCCAGAAACTCTGCATCCCCAGGGACTGGGGGGAGGGGGGGTTATCAGCAGAAGATCAAGGGAGCCTTTGTTCTGCACAAGCCCACCCCTGGGCGATGCTGCCTGTGTTTATCTGACTGGGTGGGGAGAAGGGTTTCTGACCAGGCTGTCCTGTCACTCGCTCTGCCTGCTGGAGCACCTCAGGGCAGGTCTGCCTGGCCCAGGTGGGAACAAGCAGAATTCTGCAGGGCAGGTGGGGGGTGGGGGGGAAGGAAGCTGAGATGTAACGGAGTCCCGTCCACAGGCCTCTCTCCACCCATGAAATGACTTCATCCGCACACCCGCCCTGGGAGGGAGGTGTGTCCAGTTGGCCGTCAGGCTGACTCTCCCCGGTGGCTGGTGGTGGGATTCTAACCCAGCCTGGCTGGCTCCAAGGTCAGGTTCTGCTGCTTTACTGCTCTCCCCAGAGCAATGACCCGGGCACTCCGTGGTGCAAGTCGTACTGAAGGGGACAGAGCACATCAAAGACATCTATCTATATGAAAGGGTAATATGCTAAGTGTCTGACCATCAGGGTAATGACGTCACGTAGCAACGCCCAGCTTCCTCTCCCTAGCGACCAGCCTCCTTGCAGTTTTGTCAGCCCAGGAACATGACTTGCTTTAAAGCCAGGTAGAAATATTTCACACTGTAATCAAATGTCTGTGAATCATTTTCCCAGGCCTCATCTCATTTGATCCTCACAGAAGTCCTGAAGTAGGTAGATAGGAGACTCGGTGGAATCCTATTTTCTTTTCATTCGCTGGAAAACGGAGATTTAGAAAGCTTAGAAACATGACCCGACTGAAAAGAAGTAAGAAATGGTGGACCTTGAAAATGACTTCAGGTTTTCTCACTGTGCAGAATATAGTCAAACACTGCTGCAGTTAAATATTTCACCCTTTGTTCTCCCTGCATGATCTGCAGTAATAATCTGCTTCATGTTGATATTTACTGCTGTGTTGCTGACAATTACCTGAAAGAGAAATTGGGGAGCTGCGATGAGCTGGAACAAGTTTAGCTAAATCAGAAAGCAGGTCTAATTAAGCAAGTTTATTCTATATCTATAAAAGGCTAACTTGACTCATGCATCTGCGATACATATAAAGCCCATCGCACGGTGTGTTTCCATCTGTCATTGTGGATCGTGAATTGGGTTGACACTTCTGTTATAGAGAAAGGGTGAATAACGATATTAAAATATTTCTTCTAATTAATTTACTTTCAATGTGGACAAATTGGTGCACCGGGCCACTAGTTAATACCATAAAAACAAACATTCCCTGGGATGCATACAGCACTATGCAATTCACCAGGGGCTGTCACATTCAGAATCTCACCAATTCCTCACAACTTTGTAAGTCAGGCTTATTGCCAGCCCATTTTACAGGGGAGAAAACTGAGGCTCAGTTAGGTGAAGTGACTTCTCCCAGGGTCTCTCAGCCAATGGTGAAGCTGAGGCAAGACTCTTCCTAGCCATGCCTGGATCACCGAATTCCAGAGTCCCACTCGGAGACTTTGACAAGTCTGATCTGTTGTGACACCTCTTTCCCCACAGTGTGGAAAACAGACCAGCAGGCTGCCTGGGTTCCACCATTACCTCCGAGACCTTGTGCAAGCCACACTGGGCCTCACTATATCAATCATTTATTGTTGCCTCTCAAGCCATCTCAAAACAACCATTTATTTAGCTCATGATTCTGTGAGTTAATTACACTAAGCTGGGCTCATCTGGATGGGTCTTCTGATCCCAGAGGGCTCCCTCTGTGTCTGCACTCAGCTGCAGGTTAGCCGAGTGGTTCTGCTCTGGGGGCTTGGCCGGCTGTCAGGCTGTGGGGAGAAGGGGAACAGGGCCACATGTCACTGGCCAGGCTTGTTCATGAGGCAGAATCAGGGCTTCTGAAGGTAGTGCATGAGGCCTCCTTTTATAGATTAAACATGTCTCCCCCAAAGTCATATGTTGAAGCCCTAACTCAGTACCTCAGAATGTGGCCTTTTTGGAAATAGGACCTTTAAAGTGGTGATTAGGTTAAAATGAAGCTGTTAGGGTGGGTCCTAATCTAATCTGAGTGGCTTCCTTATGAGAAGAGGACACACAGAGAGGCACCAGGGATGTGCTCACACAGAGGGACAACCACGTGATGAGGCAGCAAGAGGGAGGCCATCTACAAGCCCGGGAGCGAGGCCTCAGAAGAGACCAACCTGCCGGCACCTCCACCTTGGACTTCAGCCTCCCGAACTGAGAAAATGAATTTGTGTTGCTTAGGCCACTCTGTGGTTCCTTGTATGGCAGCCCTAGAAAATTAACATGACTGGTGTCCTTATAGAAAGGGGATGTTTGGACATGGACACGCACAGAGGGCAGACGATGTGAAGACACATAGTGAAGACAGAGGGTTGGAGCAAGGCATTCTCAAGCCACGGCAGGTCACAGGCTGTCCTCAAGGCGCCAAGCATGGAGCAGCGGGAAAGACCCTCCCCTATGGGTTTCAGAGAGGGCATGGGCCAGCTGGCGCCTGGAACTTGGGTGTCTGGCCCTCAGAACTGCGAGATGATAGATGTCTGTTATCTAAGCCACCAGTTGTGGTGTTTTGTTCTGCCAGCCTAGGAAATGACGTCGCCTCCTAGGGCCTCCATCCAAACCAGCACCTCACCTGCACTTTACTGTCAAAGTCAGTCTGGGTCAGCCCAGACCCAAATGGTGGGAAACAGGCTATCCTATATAATAAAGAGCTGATATGCTAATTAGACCAAACAGCAGAACGACCATCCAGACGACCTTCTGGACGAAGCCAGGGCTGGGGGGATCGAGGCAGCCGCGGCTGTGAGGGCCGAGCCCCTTGCACAGATTTCGCGCATCGGGTCTCTAGTATATATACACACACCCCTGGAAGGCAGGGGCTGCCAAGTCATATTGCACAATGGTGGGGATACAGGGAGAACAATTGTTTGCCATTTTTTGCAAACAACCAACCACACTTAGTTACTCCATCTGTGGAATGGGGCTGGTGATCATGTCCAACTCAGTCTTCTGGTGAAGAATCAACAAGGCAGTGTAGATAAAGCACTCAACACAGAGCGGGACACAAGTGAGGGCTCCATAAATGCAAGGGATGGTCCAGCAAGTGGGCATTTCTGAGGGCACGGTCCTTGTTCACTGAGCCCCAGGGCCTGGCATGGAATAGAAGTTCAGGAGGAGTCTCATGAAGTCCAGCTGGTTTGGTGCGGAGTCCCCGGCTGCCTGCAAGGGCTCACCCAGTGCCATGTCAGGGAGGTGCCCGGTTCACGATGAAGAAGCTGCCACATAAGCCAACAGCCTCATTGCTCCGACAGCCGCTGGGGAGAACATGAAGGCCACTCAGCGTCCAGGGTCCTTCTTCCCGGCAGCTGCTTCCTGAGCACAGGTTCCTGTCTCCCGGTCCAGGCAGAGGCAGTGACTGCAGCAAAGAGGGCCTGGCCACCTCTTTGGCGGAGGGAGCTCAGAGGTGGGTCAGCTCTCCCAGGTGCACGACTCTGCACCATCCTCTTCCCCAAATTGCCACTGATGCACAGAGGTGTAAGCGCTAGGCAGCATCTGTTTCCTGCTCCAATTGTTCTGAACACCGAAGACATTTGAGAAACGGAGGGTTTCAAGCTGTCAGGCTGGGGACAGAGGTCACAGGGCCATGTGCCACTCACCAGGCGTTCTCACAAAGCAGTGTCAGGGTTCCGGGGACAAGCGTGGGCGTGCTCATGACCTCCTGCTATGGGTTGAATCCCAGAAGACGGGATTTTCAAGCTTTGTTTTAGAGAAAGAGGGAAAGCGAGGGTGGAGGGGAGACATTTGCCAACCCCAAAATGCAATTTATAAAACGAAAATCGGGTGTGACATTCAACTAAATTAGCAATTTATAGATAATTCACAATGCTCATAATCATTAAGCAAATGCACTTTAAATTGATTTCAAATTAGTGTCCTAATGATTTCCCCCAGGTCCAGTCTCCGCCAGCCCCCAGCACAGCGTGTTTAATGGGAGATAGGTGTGCAGTAACAGTCTCTTTATTCCATAATTGAAGCTATAATTGAACTTGAGGTCATATCCAAGGGCCCTATTGATCTACGCAGAGAGGGAAAGTGATGTGACTCTCCAAGATTCCCAGAGCCCCAGGGTGCACCCCTTACCCTCTCTTATCTCACCATGCCTACCTGCTCCCCAACTCTCCAGGCCAAGGGAATCTAAGCCAAGATACATCAGATATGTGTTCTACTTTCCCTTTCTCCTCACCCTAAGTTTTGAGTCCTTTAACCCTCAGCTCAGCCCAGAGCTCCCCAACTCCACCTCAAGAAGGGCAGGTATTTGGTTCTTTCGTTTTGAGTCCTTTAACCCTCAGCTCAGCCCAGAACCCCCCAACTCCATCTCAAGAAGGGCAGGTGGAAGGTATTTAGTTCTTTCTTTAAAAAATATTTTTATTGATTTCAGAGAGTAGGGGGGAGGGAGAGAAAGATAGAAACATTAATGATAAGAGAGAATCATTGATCGGCTACCTCCTGCATGCCCCCCTACTGGGGAATCGAGCCCACAACCCAGGCACATGCCCTAACCAGGAATAGAACTGTGACCTTCTAGTTCATAGGTCGACACTCAACCACTGAGCCACAGAGGCCAGCCGGTCTTTGGTTCTTGTTGGCATAGGTCTGATTGCTTTCATTCATGAGTTACAAGACATTGCCCTCTCTATTACTATCTCTAAAGAGGCTATAAGAACTTTTAGCTTCATCTTAAGAGAATATTAGAGCCTCATCTTATTCTATACCACCCATTTTGGCTGTTCAGAATCCAGGGTTCTTTTCTCCAAAAAGTATGCCAGATGAGTAAACGTGGGAGGAGAAAGAGAGAGGGAGAAAGAGGGGTCCAGAGGAAAGGAGTGAAGAGAGTGACAGACACCTTGTGTTGAAAAAGAAGAGTGGGGAGGGAGGGGGAAAGGAAGAGAGAGCGGTTTCACAGAGGAGTAAATGTGTAATGAGAAATCTCATGATGCCAACGTCAGCGAGAACAGCCAGACTGTGGGCACTGGATCTCCTAATAAATGTATGAGTTTAGGACAATCTGAAAAATACTCCGTGTACAAGGAGCTTCCAGGACTCCTCCATGGCCCCAGCGTAAACACCATGCTCCTAGCTCTTCCTGGCTGGATTCTTCTCTCAGACATGTTGCAGCCTAGGGTGTGGAGAAAGAGGGGGAGGTTACCCATTCTAAACTCTGAATCATTATTGCATTCAGATTCCATTACAGGAGTCAGTCGTGGTGATAGCCAAAGAGAGGGAAGGTCCGGGGGAAGAATGTCTCTGGTTTCTAGGAAGAGATTAGTAGGGAATAGTCATCTAATCAATATTGATCAATAAAGTGTTCCAGAAAACCCTAAATCCACATTATTAAACAAAGCCTTCCCCAGAACATCTTCTCTGTTGAGCAAGAGAATGCATAAAAGGCAAACCAGGAAGAATTTAATTTGTTTTTTCAAAAAAAAAATGACTGTAGCCGAAGCCGGTTTGGCTCAGTGGATGGAGCGTCGGCCTGCGGACTGAAGGGTCCCGGGTTCGATTCCGGTCGAGGGCATGTGCCTGGGTTGTGGGCACTTCCCCAGTGGGGGATGTGCGGGAGGCAGCTGATTGATGTTTCTCTCTCATTGATGTTTCTAATTCTCTGTCTCTCTCTCTTCCTCTCTGTAAAGAATCGATAAAATATATTTAAAAAAAATGACTGTAACTTAAAACAGCCACTTTGGCAACATATGTACATTGTGACCAGCAATTCCACTCCTGGGTGTAGACTCAGCATAAAGAAGTGCTTTGCCCATAAAAAAAGGCCTGCACAAGAAGGCTCACAGCTTTATTCAAATTAGCCTCAAACTGAAAACAACCCAAATGCCTATCAACAGCAGAATGGATCAATAAACGGCGGTGTTTCACACAAAAGAGTATCATAAAGCAAATAAAAAGAATAAACTAATGATATGCAGCAACATGGATGAATCTCAAGAGATAATGTTGAATGCAAGAAGTCAGACACGGCGGAGTTCATACTCGATTATCTCATTTACATGAGGTTGAAGAACAAGAAGAACTAATCTATGGTGACAGATGTCAGAAAAGTGGTCACCCTGGGCGGGAGGTGGCGCAAAGAGGTGGTGCTGAAAACGTTATGTATTTTTATCTGGATGGTGGTTACACACACACACACACACACACACTTAAGCTATATAGTTAAGATTTGTATACTTTATGTAAGTTATGCCTCAGAAATGTTAACACATACTTTCAAATGGTCACTCCATCACTCCGAAATGTCAATCCTCATCTGTCACTCACTTCTCGAGGGCCATGAGCTTTGCTTTACTTTGCATGGGGACATGCCTGTCCACCGTGCAAATGAGGAAACTGAGGTGCGTAGGATCTTTAGACAGGGGCACCCCTACAAACCACTAGGCTACGGCTGGACTGACAGGTGTCATGGCGAGTGCCGACTGTGACTCATGATCTGTGGCTCCTCTGTCCTTTCCCGCGGCACCATCGATGCGGTTCACAGCGCCTGAGGCTGGACACGCTCCTCAGAGCTGCCAAAAGGGCTCATCATCCCGTAGCCCCGCCTCCCCCTAGAGCAGAATAGGGTGGCTGTGGCAGCAGCTCCTAAATAGCTTCAAGAGATACCAAATGATAATTGCATTATAGTTCAGCCTTGCAATTTCCAGCAGCTGTCATTTCAGAGTGACCCCGCTATGGCAGGGCGCAGTGACCACACACCCCAGGCAGCTGCCGGGGCGGTTTCAGCACCTCGGACAGAGGCGCCCTGCACACGGCCCGTTCTGTTATTCAGCACCCGGGACAGCGACCCGTTCTTTACATGAGTGTGGCAATAGACTGGGTTGGCAAAACGTATGTGCGGGAAATAAACTTCCCATGGTTTGCTATTTGGGCACAACGTTACTGCTCCCAGCTTTGTATGACACATTAAATTCTGACAGCATTAAAAATGTACGTGTGAGGAGAAGACTAGTTTGGAAACCACACAACAGTTACCTCCTTCCCACCTCTACCTCCTTCCTCTAACCCAGGTGTTGCCCCAGGGACTTGTGCATCAGGGAATGCCCAGGTAAATGGAGTTTCTCATATTTAGAATTGCCAGCGTACTACATGAGTGGGAAAGCAGAACCCCTGGCACCCAACTTATTTTCCCTCTGAAACTTAGATGCAAGAATACCTTCCTCTCTGGGAGAGGAAAAAGGGGGGTTACTTAGAAAGCTTTCCCTTAAAAGATGTGCACCATCAATTAATTCATCCACTCAGCTACTAGTCATTGGAATCCTATTGTGGGCCAGGCCTTGTGCTAAGCACTGGAAATAGAGGGGCGAGCCAAGTAAATACCGTGCTCTCGTGTGGTTGACATTCTAGTGGGAGGGAAACAAATGCACAAACATATCAATAATTGGAACAATTTCAGTTCGTTGTAAGTTCTATGAAGAATGTAGGCAGAGGGATGGGCCAGGCAGTGTCTGGGTGAGAACTTCTCTAGCTAGGAGCATCAGGGAAGGCAGCTCTGAAGTGATGATATTTGAGTTGAGAACTTGAAGGAGAAGGAGCCAGGCTTGTGCAGAACTGGCCGAAATTCTTCCCAGGAAAAGGGTGCAGCAACTACAAAGGTGCTGAGGTGGAAACAGGTATGGCCTGCTCAGAGGACAGAAAGGAGGCCAGTGCCTGAGAGGAAGACATGGAGGAAATAAAGTTGGAGAAGTTGGTAGAGGCCTGGTCACGTGGGCCCTGCAGGCCAAATAAGGAGTTTGGATCTTAAGCATGGGAGAAATGTGACCTGATTTATGTGCAAAACAGCCTGCTTTTTAAGCTGCTGTGTGGAGAATGGACTGGGGGAGTGGAAGGGAAGCTAGGAGACCAAGCTAGCTGTTGCAGTTGTCCACTGAGAGACGATAGGGATGATAACCCCTCCTCACCTCCCACCACACGCAATTGTATCTCCAAAATTAAGGATGCATTTCTCTGAGTCATGCTCCTTTCCTCTAGTCCCTCTTGTAACCAGTGCCACACATTTGTGAGATAGTATGAGAGAACATGCACAGGGTGACGTGTTGTGGCTTATTTACTGTTGAAAAAATGAATGCATGGTGGCATCACTTCAGAGCCACCTGGCTCATCTAGAAATATAATCTACAGGCTTTTTGTGCCCTTTCTTCTCAAACTCTTTCTATTAAGGGCTACCACTTGGGGGTGAGGGCATGCAGAGCATTTAATCCACTCCTCAAGGCTCCTCATCTGAGAAGCAAACCCCGTCACAGCCGGGGGAGGTATGGGCTCATGCGGATGGGATGCTGATGGGGGAGACTCTGCACTATCCATTATGCAATGAACAAAAGCATCAATACATATGACATTTAAAGCATGAATACTGCAGGGATATCACTTCCCATCCAGCCAGAGGACCCAGGGAGACCACAAAATACACAGTGTGCAAGCCCACGCTCTACCCAACTTGGCTCACCAGCCATAGGAGCCTTGAGAATTCCTACCAATATGACTGCCGGGAAGGGAGCAAATGAACAATGGGGCGGGGGGGGGGGGATCAAGAATCGCTTGGCTTAGCATCAGGGTCCCTGGCACTTGGTCTCATTTCATTCGCTAACTCACTCAAGGATGTTAAGCAAATCCCTTCCTCTCCTGGGGCCTCAGTCTTCTCAACTGTAAATGAGGAGATTTGTTTAAACTGCATCACCCTCCAGGTCAAGTAGTCTGTTAACAGCCCCAAGACCACATTTCCCACACTCCTTTTGTATCTCCTCTGGACCTTGAAAAACCATCATTGTGCCCATTTTTCAGGATGGGAAAACTGAGACCTCAAGGACACAAGGACTATTCACAAATGTACAAACTGAGCTACAGGAGGCTTAGATTCCATTACAACTCGCCCAGGTAAATCCTAACTCTTACAGAAGGGGCTGACAGCAACATATTCTGCAAAACCTTGCTCTCCTCACTCTCCAGACATCCCTTTCCCCGCCTCCCAGACCTTCAAGCTCCAGCTGGGCCCTGCGACCTCTCTGGTCATCAGCAGGAGGTGCGCTGGGACTGCGAAGATGACTGTGTGCCACGCAGCCTCTCGGTATGCATTGCTATTTCAGTTTCAAGACCACTGGCAAATTCCCTCGCGGCCAGGCCCTTGCACTGGGCTCGTACCTGGAATCTGTTCAGCCCATTAGCATGGGGAAGGAGAGGAAGACACTCTGGTCTTGATTTAGCGCTGGTGTTCCCTTTGCAGCGCCTCGGGCCTTGGAGGAATCTGTGACCCGCCTGCGTGCGCCTGTGTTTGTTATGGAAATTACCACTCACCACACATATCAATCTGCATGAGAGTCTCGTCATTTCTAATAGTTCCACAGGCTGCGCCGGGAGGAGCCTGGGCGCGGCTGAGGCTATTGGGAGATGCTAAGACCTCCATCTTTGTACAAACCTCAGAGGAATCTTCATCCCTACAGAGTTCACGCAATACGCTGTGCCTGGCACTGTGCTCACGGTTTCCCACGCACCGCCACATCTAATCCTCTCGATAACCCTCTGACCTCCATGGTTTAGAGGAGAATCCCGAGGTTCGGAGAGGTTTAAGTGGCTTGCTCAATACCACAGGAATGAACAGCAGCTACTCTTGTTACCCAACTTCCAGGTCATCTCCATGATTCTTGGATTCTCTGGGGGATAAAATCATGGTTAGAGGAAAGGAAGGAATGGCGGTATTATACCCCACAGAAGGTGGGGACCCCTCCCACCCCCTCGGCAGCAGTCTCCCGCTAGTCTCCGCTGGAAGATATTCTGCCTTCCTCTGGAGGAAGCTTTTCTCCCACAAAATGAGCCTTGGGGCTCAAAATATTGGCCCTTTACTCCCTTTGCGGTACAATCATCTCTCCCTCCCTTGCTCTGCTGTTGAGAATGCTTCCGGTTGTGCCAGAAACATGAAAATCCAGAATAAAATCTGATTGGGGGCATGACTCTACCCCAGGCGCAGGCAGCGTTGTTAGAACTCTGTGTCTCCAACTCCCGGCCCTGCAGGTGTTCGCTTGGAATCCTTCTGGAGGTAGACCTGCCACAGCTGGCAGCAAAGAGGGTCACCACCGCCCCAGAACAGCATCCTCCCAGAAAATTCCTCTCTCAAGTCCACAGATCGACACCAGGGAAGACTCTAATGACCCTGCTTGGGGCATATAGCCACTCCCAAACATCTCGCTGTTGCCAGAGCGATGGAGTAATCTGATTGACGAGCCTAGACAGGTGACCACCCCTGGGGGAACAAGAGGGACACCGTAATGGACAACCATACCAAGAGGGTGTGTGTGTTATATCTTTGTCTACATGGCCCCCACAATACCTCCATCCCACATGCTCTTTTACAATGTGACATTGACATTCCTCCCATCTCATGGTCGAGTTTAAGTCCCTTCCCCTTAAATCTGGGTGGACTTTGTGGCTGCTCCAACCAATAGAACATGGCAACAGTGGTACTGCCCTCGTTTCCTGGCCAGCCCTTAGAAACTGGCAGCTTTCGCTTCCTTCCTCTTAGGACACTGACCTCTTTCAGAAAGTCAAAGCCGCCATGTTGTGAGGAAGCCCAGGCCACATGGAGAGAGCCCCGGGGCAGGTGTTTGAACTGACAGGCCCGGTTTAGGTCCAAGTGGACAACCAACAAGAACCCGCAGCCATGTGAGTGTCGCTGCCTCAAGACGATTCTTGCCCCTAGACTAGACTGAGTCCTCCTCGGTGAGGCCCCAGGCGCCATGTGTAAGCAGAGACAAGCCATCCCTGCTATGCCCTTTCCCAGTGCCTGACCCCCAGAAGCTGTGAGCATAATGAAATGGTGGTTCTTGCCCTGGCCAGGTGGCTGTGCTGTTTGGAGCATTGTGCCATACACCAAAAGGTTGTGGGTTCAATTCCCAGTCAGGACACACATGGGAGCAACTGATTCAAGTTTCTCTCTCACATCAATGTTTCTCTCCTCCCCCCCCCACTTCTTCTCTCTCTCTAAAAAAATCAATAAAAACATTTGGATGAGGATTTTTTTAAATGGTGGTTTTTAGCCACTAAGTCTAGGGTAATCGGTATGTAGCAAAAGATAATTAGAAACATTATCTTTTCTGTGTGTGTGTGTGTGTGTGTGTGTGTGTGTTGGGGAGGTTGTTCCTCACAGTAATTAGGAGGAGAATGGACAAGCACACTAGACAGGCCAGCACCCTATCTCACCTGAAGGCCTGCCCATGGTGCCCTCCCCTTTTAAATGCACGAACTGTCATTACCAGGAGAGTGATTATGCGATAAAGGCCATGAAAAAGCCGGTCCGTTCCAGGCCAAGCCTCACATTGCCCAGCTAGCTTGGCAGAGTGTTAAAGCCCTTGCTAGGTTCGTCTGTATGCCTTCCTCTTATTCTACCCAGGGAGCTCGCTGCCCCTCGAGGCAAAGTGTCCCTAAGCAGGGTCTCCACCCTGCCCCAATCCAGGATTTACCTTCACCTCATTTCCTTGTAAAGGGCCCCCCCTCCCCCCGCCCTCCACCCTGAGTTGCACCATGTCAGTGGCATTGACCTTGAAATCTCTGTCCCTTTCACCAACCAGACTTCCGCCAGTCATTCTCACAGCCCCTGCAGCCTTTCCTAGGCTCCTCGCACTCCCCTGCTCCCCCTGCAGCCTCCTGGATCCTGACGCAGGAGCCCCCTCCAAATTCTGCTCCTCTTCTTTCTTTTCTGCACTTTTTTTCTCCCTTCCAGGCTCTGCAGAGCTGCGCTGCCTTCTTCTCTCCTCTTTTCTGAATGCTTAGATTCTAGAGAAGGCTCCCTTTTCTTCACCCTCTGCTTCCCAGCGTCACCAACCCCGAGGAAGAAATGAAACTGCTCTCCCCCCGAGCCAGAGGCCGATGTTAAGATACGGGCTCTATGTCAGCCACCTGGCTGGAACTCCTGGCTCTGCCACCTGCCAGCTCTACGCCCTTTGGCACATTAGTCAGTTTCACCACGTCTCGCTGTCCTGTCTGCAAAAGAGAGATGACAATAGCGCCCACCTTGTGGGACTGTGAGAATTAAAGGAGACAGCCCGGGTGGAGAACTCCGCACTTTGCTCCTTTGTGATGAAAGGAGACAAGGCTCTCAGACTCCCGTTGGAATAAGAATCCCAACAGGCCCAGCTTTTGTCCGCCCTCATTCCTGCGGGAGAAGAGGCACCCACCCTCCTCCTCTGGTTTCCCAAAGACAACTGGCAAGTACTTCTACCTTCCGGAAAACAAACAGCCATTTCAATATCAGTGCCAGGGTAATAAATGATGGAGCGAAAGGATCGATCAGGATCTTGGGGTTTTTCTCTCGAAGAGTGCTTACAGGGGCGCTGCAATCACCTCTGGAGGCAGGGCGCCCTGTAAGCTCTTTTGTTAGCAATAACAGGTGCAAGGATGGATTTTCGCCACAGCCTGGAACCTGCTCCTCTTATAGCTGCAGGGGCAGTGGAAACACGTCGTTACTGCTTATCTCGCTGCGATTTCTTTCACCAGCCGTCAGGACTTAGAGTTTCAAGACTCAGTGTCGGTATTAGTCTGCGGGTAGGGAAGCGGGCGGGTAGGGAAGCAGGCTTTGGGAGGTCAAAGCTTACAAGATAAAAAAGAAAGAAGGCAGGATGGTGTTCTTAAATGAAATGTGAGCTAGTGGACCGGTTTTATTCCTACATGGGCACATTCCGGACATGGTCAGCACCCTTTCTGTCTTTGTCCTTAGGACAGTCACCCTAGGAAAGCCAGCACGCGAAGGCCAGTGTCGCCGTGATGAACGTCGCGCAGTCTAGCAACACGCAAGTTATTCTAAACTATTTCAAATTCTTCAGCTGCGTGTCTCACGCCTTTCGCAGGGGCGGGTGGTCAGAAGAACTTCCCCGCTGCCTTGTCCCCTACCTTCCTGGTCTCTCCCACCTGCATCCCTCTCGTTCTACATCGGACTCCAGTGCCTCCTTCCTCCCAGACCCCCCCGCTCCCCCCCGGCCCTGGCTCCAACGCCCGACCCTCTTTATCCAGCTGGGGGTGGGGACAGGTGGGGACAGGCCAGAGTAATCCTTGGTGTCCAGGCACACCCCCACGCGCGTGACAAGGACCCTCCGTGGCTCCTGTCTCTCTCCTTCCTAGTAGCATCAGCATTCCCAATGTGACGCTCATTACACGCCACCCCAACTCCAGTCCCCCCAGCAGATCAGACTGGGGGAGGGGGAGGGCGACGCAGGAGAGAGAATGTTCCGTTTCTCCCAGCTCAGGCTGCTCACGGCACCAGGCCTGGAACATTGGGAACCGGCCCGGTGATGCTGCTTTTTAAATCTCAACCCACAGCCGGGACGCTGGCCCTGCCACCAACTCCCAGGGCAACTGGGCATGAGTCGCCGAAGTCTCCCCTGCCAGCGCAGCCGGGCTGGATCAATGTGAGGCTCACACATGGCAGCACTTTGGAGGCCTCCCTGCCCCTCCCCGCAACCAGAGATCCTCCCTCACCGGCCTCCACCGGCCCAACACACCGCCGTTCGTCTTCTTTCTTCCATTCAAGAAACTGCCTCTGATGGGAGAGAGCTATAATACTACCAACAGTAAAAAATGTATTTAATTTAAAAAAAGAGAAATTGCCCCCGAGACATTTCCTGAGAGCAGCGACCTTTTGGCCCTGGGGGATGAGTGTATTGGCCACAGGAACTTTGTCTGGCACAGAGTCGGTGCTCAATATAGGGAGGTCGAATGAATGAATCAGCGCCCACTGATACAAGAACGTAGACTAAGTTAGATCACGGTGCTCACTGACCCTTGGCAGAGAGCTAGTCTTTGAGGGGACTGGATGCAAAGGTTATTCCTTCATCCTCTTGGCACATCCTAGCTGAGCCTGCACGCCAGGCACTGTGCTAGGCACCGGGTGCAGGTGAACAGGCAGGAGCTGTCCCTGCCTTTGTGGGGGTGAACAGAGCTTCCCTGGTGTGACGTCAGGACACCCCTGCCCCACTCAGAGCAGAACTTACTCGGCGCCTCGGGCTTCATCTCCAGAGAACCAGCTCTCTCCAGGTTCCCCACTGTCCTCCCCCTCCCTCCCCCAGGGACCTTAGAAAGGGAGAGACCAGAGGTGAGGGAGCCAGCGTTACTGAAAATGGCCATCATCAGGTTAGACAAACCCCAGGTCCCCAGCCAGCAATGCCCACAGCCCCAGCTGCCAACCAAAGGGATGAAAAACTCATCCATATTTCATCACCGGCCCTCAGCTCCCTCTGCCACAGCTTCCTCCTGTGGCCCATTTCATGCCTCCCTGCCCCAGAGCAGGCTCCAGATCAGAAGGGACACGCAGCCCCTGAGCCGGCAGCCCCTTTGCCCAAATCTCTCTCCTCTCTCTCTCTCTCTCTCTCTCTCTCTCTCTCTCTCTCTCTCTCACACACACACACACACACACACACACACATCCTATGATGGACTCAGGTCCCTCTCTGAGCCCAGCCCCCCCCTTCTGTCCCTTCCCACAGGCCAGAGGAGAGCCATTCACCCTTCATCAGGCAAGGCATCCCTGCCATGCGGTGTCCCCACCTCCCCTGAGGGACCTGGCCCTGTGCCCGCTACAGACCTGATGGGCGTAGGCAGATCAGCACAGGGCTGCCGGAGCCCACCTCCAGCCCCTGCAGGCGAATCTAGGACAAGACCGGGGATTTTCAAACATGAAAAGGACCTCAGAGTTGACGGGCTGCTGTTCATTTTCTCCCTCCACCAACAGAGTGATCTGCATTCCTCTTTTCCTCCCCGCTTGCAGAACCAACTAAAGTCGCCGCAGGGCTTGGCGGGATGCAACAGTCTATGGAAATCACAGGATTGTATTAGCTTGGCCACCAAGAGGCCAGGGGAGGGGGGAGTCAACTGAAACACAGCCGGGCTGGGCCTGGGGAAGACATGAACGGGAGTGGGGACCGTGACACCCCGGGGACACGGGGGAGCCTCGTTCTCACCCAGCTCTGCCCTGGTGACCCTTGGTTTCTCTGCACTTAGCTCACTCGGTTGTAAATGAAAGAATTGAATCGGAGCAGTAATTCAAGAAAGAGTGCTGCCTCACCCCTCCGGCGTGGGGCTTGTTAGCAGCACCAGCTCAAAATGAGGAGGCAGATTTTCCGAGAAGAGCTTTGGGGTGTCCCCACACTAACCCGGTGGTTCCCAGAGTGACCGGATCATCTAATCGAGAGGGGCCCCACCCACCCCTCCAAGCCCCACTCTTCAGGATGGAGGACCTGGGACCTGCGTTTTCTAAAAGCTGTTCTGCTGGGTCTAGTCACGAACCAGGTTTGGAGACAGCTGAGCTGGAGTGTTGGGGGAGGAGGTGGGGCAGGGACTCTCTGAGCTTCCACAGCAACGAGCAAGGAGTACGAGGGCCCAGGCTGTCTGGGGAGCACCTCCCCTGTCTCCCCACAGGGAGGGCACAAGCAGGGACAGGCATTCTCTGCCCACCCCACCTCACCCCCCAGATGGTGCCAGATGGGCCTTATCTGCCTCCCTGAGGCTTCGAGGCTTCTTTGTAGACACAGCAGGTCGAGGGCTCCCCTTTAGTGCTGGAGTGTCTGTTTACAGTTCATTAGCCATTTGACAGAGAGGCTCCCAGAGCAGGAGACATAAAGAGGAAGTGTCAGGGCCCAGGCTGCGGCAGACCCGGCAGACCCGGCAGAAATGAAGATAGAGCTGCTCCGAGATGAGGAGGTCTGACAGTGGCAACAGCAGCTTGGCAGACACCCAGCCTCGCGGGTGAACGCAGGCGAACGCAGCAGCTCAGCCACCTGCCCAGGGGCCTGAGACCCCGTGACCGGCCTTCCCAGGATCTTGCTGCAGGATCTGATCTGCCAGCTCCCACAGCTACGCACGATCCAGGAACCATCGACATGTCTGGCAGGAGAAATAATGCCACAGCCCTCCCTGAGGTTTTATCTGGCCATTCAAAATTATATTTACAAGAAACTTGTCATTACGTGGGGAAATACTTATCTATATACTAGAGGCCTAGTGCACAAAATTTGTGCACTCAGGGGGCTCCCTCAGTCTGGCCTGCACCCTCTTGCAGTCCAGAAGCCCCCCGGGGATGTCCAACTGCTGTGGAGGTGGGAGAGGCTCACCAGCTGTGAGCCCAGCTTCTGGCTGAGCAGTGCTCCCCCTGTGGGAGCGCACTGACCACCAGGGGGCAGCTCCTGCATTGAGCGTCTGCCCCCTGGTGGTCAGTGTGTGTCAAAGCAACTGGTCATTCCGCCGTTTGGTTGATTTGCATATTAGCCTTTTATTATATAGGATATAAAAGCCTAAGCCAGTTTCGGCCCGATCCCCACAGGCCAGGCTGAGGGACCCCACCAGTGCACAAATCCATGCACCAGGCCTCTAGTATGGTATAAAAGTAAATGTGTGTGCGGCAAGGGAGCAAGATACAAAATTGTGTGAACTGTATCAACCCTGTGAAATGAAAGTCACACATAGGAAAGCAAATGAAATTTTCCAAAAATTCTTGATGATGATTACTGGGTGCTGGGCGCTCTCCTTCTCCACTTCCTTCTTTTCTACATTTCCCCAAATTTCTGTCCTGAACGTCATTGTTTTTGTCATGGCAGCAACAAACTTTATGATTAAAAGAAAAAGACTCAGTCATTTACCACCTGAACTTGCCCCACCTTGCCACCCACAGGCTTAGGACAGGCCTGATGGGAACATGGGACTCATGAAGTCCAGCCTTCCCTGCCCCAGATCCGGCCCCCTCAAGCCCCAAGCTCATGCTTCCTGCCTGAGCTGGGGGGGGGGGGCGGGGCTGAGCCCATCCTCAGCCTGGCAACCCCAAGCAGAAGCCGGCTCTTGGAGAGAGAGCGGAGGGAGGCCCAGGGCGCCCCTTCCAGGACCCTAATACATGACAAGTATATGCAGGTCACACTGCAGTGTCCACAAGTCAAGTCCTATTAGAATACAGCCACACCTGCTTGTTTACATATCGCCTGTGACCGTTGTCCAACGATGAGCGACCTGGAGTTCCAACAGAGACCTCCAGCCATTTCCTCTGCGGCTGTTAGAGGCCTGCTCGCCTCTGACCTGGGGTCTTGAATTCCCTTTATCACCTTGCACAGCTGTTGAGGCACCGAAGAGCTGTTTCACCAAAGACCATATTTCCCATGCTCACTGGGCATTCATGAGGAAGTGGGGGGGAGGCCAGAAGAGTAGGCTGCAGAGACTGTGTGGGAGCCCCCGACTTAGAGACTTAGAAACTCCAAAATGTAGGCGCCCCGGTTCCCACTGGCAAGTGAGAGTCAGAGGACTCGGGCGGATGGGGAAAGACCAGGCCGTTTTTTCACCTTCTCCGCTTCGGACCTGGCGGCGGAAATGTGCAAGCACAAGGGTGGGAAGCAAAGATCGCTGCTTCCCCCTCCCAGCCTCCCCGGTGCCCGCACTCCCGGTGTGCAGGCCCCAGCCTCGCGCACCGGCGCCGCCGTGGAAATCGGTTCCCTTTAAGGAGGGAAAGCTATTTTCAAAAGGAAATTCTGTTATTCTCTTAAAGCAAAATCCTCAAATGAGTGAAGTCGCCAACCGTGCAGCCACACACAGTGGAGAAAAGTCGCTAAGTAAACAGTCACTAATCAGCCCTGACCCACTTCTGGGTCTCGCCTTGCTAAGCAGCCTCCTCGTGCTTATCTCTCATTGCCCCAGTTTTCCTCCCTGGGTTCCCAGGCCGGCCTTGCTTCAGCCCCAGGCAGACGCAAACGGTGTTATTTAAAGTCTTTCATGTGCATCTTTAAGCCGTTGGATTACAGCTGTAGTTGGTTGCGCAGGCTGTTCAGAGGTCGTATGGCTGTGCGGGCCGGGCCCCGCCCACCTTTGGGGGTTCTGCTCACACTTTGGGGCCCTAGGTTTGTCTATGAACGAGGATGACTGTCTACCAGGTGGCAGTACCTTGAGGAAGGGGCACCGTCCTTGAGTTTGCCCTTGAGCTGGCTTCTAAGGAAACAGCTGTAACGCCCCCCGAGGAGTCACTGTCCTCTCAGAGCTCACAGTCTCATAAGGAAATCAGACAGTGGAGAGGAAATGACAGGGGGACAGTGAAAGGGAAGGGATGGCCCGGCCCGCATGGCTCTGTGGTTGAGCGGCAGCCTATGAACAGGAGGTCAGGGTTCCATTCCCGGTCGGGGCACGTGCCTGGGTTGTGGGCTGGATCCCAATGTGGGGTGTGCAGGAGGCAGCAGTCAATGATTCTCTCTCATCATGGATGTTTCTATCTCCCTCTCTCCCACTCCCTTCCTCTCTGAAATCAATAAAAAATATTTTTTTAAAAGAAGGGAAGGCAGGAAAGGGATGGGGTGGTACTCTGGGAAATCTACTTGTGGGGGATGGGGAGGTAGGAATCAGCCCAGTGACAGGGCGGGGGAGGGCGGGCCGAGAATGTTCCAGGCCAGGGAGCATCCTGTGAAGAGGTGGCAGCAGGAGAGAGCATGTCCTCCCTCTCCAGGAGGGTCCTAGCCGCCCCTCAGGGCAGCCGATAGTTCTGTCCCCGCACAGGAGCGCGTGTGCTCGCCCCGAACATCCCCGAGAGGAGCGGTGTCACGCCTCGATGGAAGGAGAAGGCAGAACATTTCAGCTTGTTCTGTGGTAATGACCTGCGTCGTGGAACTGGGCCAATTTGTAAGTACACTTGTGCTTCGGGCTCAATCACAGGTGCCCATGACCCAGAACACACTGTGTCTGGGAGAATGGACGTGGGAATTGAGGGGGCTCAGCAGGCAACTCAGCCAGACCAGGCCCAGGCACCAGACCCAGCAGGCTGCCGCCCGGGAAGGAGCCAGGACAGGCACCCGAGGTTCAGCCCCACCTCATCCCGGCCTGTCCTGGGCTGGCCGCAGGCCCAGGTAATACTTATGAGCAGAGCTTGCCTGTGTCTGGACTCAGCTCTGCCAGCTCTGAGCTGTGTGACCCTGGGCAAGTTACTAAACCTCTCTGAGCCCCGTCTATCAAATGGCATCATAAGAGAACCCTCCTCATCGTGTCATTCATTCATTCACTCACTCCTTCAACCATTATGAATGCAGTGCCCTCACGCAGTTGGGTGTCTTGGAAAAACCCAGTAAGAAAATCCACGTGCAGATGTAGCATGGAGCCTGGCCCACATGATGATCTGCGTGACCATTTTCTATCCGCGAGCTCCCCAGACAAAGGCAGGTGGCAGCGCATCTGGGGGCAGCCAGCGCGAGCAGAGAGGCAGTTCCAGGGAACCGCCGGGAGGCAGATGTCAGGGCCCTAATTCCCGATGGAGGTGGAGACGGGTCACTGGCTGCTTCAACATCCGGGTGGCGGATTAATGTACTGGGATGCTGAGTTGTGTTGTGTGAGTCTCTCTCTCTCTCTCTCTCTCTCTCTCTCTCTCTTTCCCCCCCCCTCCTCTCCCTCTCTCCCTGGCCTTTCCTTAGAAGCAGTGGCTCAGTGGATAGAGCCAAAGGGGGGCCAGAGGGGAGAGTAGGGTGGGGAGCTTAGCTCTGCTCAAGGCCGCATACCTAGGTTGCAGGCTTGATCCTGGCCCTGGTCGGGGTGCATGTAGGAGGCAATCAATCAATGTGTCTCTCTCATCATTGATGTTTCTCTCTCTCTCTCTCCCTCCCTATCCCTTCCTCTCTGAAATCAATAAAAAGAAAAAAAACACAGTGGTGTTTCGGCCGGAGTGGGGGTGGCAGACATACCTCGGGACAGAGGTGACCTTTGCCACCATGGCTTTCAGAGCCACTAGCGGTGGCCGTAGGGTCATGCGTGAGCTCTGAGAGCTCCATTCAGCCTGTTCCAGTGGCCACAGCAGGGACCACACTTGCCCAGGAGCTGAAGTCTGGGCCACGCAGAACAAAGACGATCCTTAGAAATGGCTCCCCCGTGACGCGGGTTAATGGGGACGAAGGGAAATCGCAAGCTTGAGGTCAGGAAGCTGGGTGGGGGGAGAACAGCCTTCTTCTGGAAGACCTGGAGCTACCCCTCCCCCACTCTCCCCCTGTCCCCAGGCAGCTCTGGCCAAGGCCGGGCATCAACCCTGAGTCCCGCCCTTGTCCCCTCCAATGCAGGGCATTTTCATGTACAGGGACCAGGGGTCGCTGACCCATCTAGACCTGAGACTCTCTAGATGTTCAGATGGACGTGTCTCACAATTAAAAAAGCAAACCGATTATTCTGTTAGAGGAGGATAATGAGGTTTTAATTTTTTTCTCCTTCCAACATTTTCTTTCGTTTGTCTGTTACTTTGAACTGTAGCACTTATGAAGTCCTTACCACGAGCCGGGCACGCTGCCCACATTAATCCTTGAAACACTCACAGCAGTTCTCCGTGGGATCGGTACAGACAAGGGAGCCGAGGCTCAGAGAGGGGGCACGACTTCCCAGGACCACACAGCTCGGAGGGGACAGAGGCCGGCTGCTAGGTCCACACCCCTGGCCCCTACTCCACGCTGCCTGTCCTTGGGCCCTGGTTCTAGGAGGGTGGCCTGGCAGGCGGTCTGCTCCTGCTGGCCGGAGGGATACTTCCTTTGGCAAGATTAGGCCACTAGCACAGCCAGCATGGCCCAGTGATTGAGCATCGACCTATAATCACTCCACAAATCACTCTCTGACATATTTATCTGTGAGGACAGGCCTTGGATAGGGCAGTGGGCAGTGACTCCAAGGACAGAGCAGGGGACCAGGTCCAGGGCCACCCCCAGGTTCTCAGCCTCGCTGCAATGACACCACGTGAGCTGTGGCAGGTCCACCTAGGTCCCACGTGGAGAGAGGGACAGAGCCACCAGAGCCTGAAAACATGGGTGGGACATCCAGGAAGAGGCAGGTCATGCAGTGGGATCAGAGGGAGCAGGGAGGGCACCAGACAGGG